>NC_091399.1:8344593-8653652 GCF_032191515.1 Phaenicophaeus curvirostris | reverse complement strand
TTAACTGCTTTATAGCAGAAATATGAGAACAGAGAAGAAGCATAATTTTGTGAAATGCGTCACCAGTGATCCTTGGACAACATGAGCTAATTGCCTACTCAGAAGAAAAAAAGAGGAAGAAATAAAGCTGAGTCACATTTTTTCCCCTTTCTGCATATAGCCTATCACAACAAAGGGAAAGTTTGCTCTGTGGGCTTTGGGTACAACGGTTTAAACTGCAAACATCTCTCCCATATGGATAGTCTCCAGAGCAAAAAATGAATGAGATTTTGCAATGTGATCATTATGATGCTGTAAAACCTTATTGTATATTATTTTCATTTTGCATCTACTTGAGGTCAGCCTAATATTCCCCAGCTGGAAAATAATTACCTCCCACTGTTTCCCCATTAAGGACAAAGCCAGTTTGAGTTGCTAACCTAACCAAATACTCACCTATTGGTTGCATGAGGAGCATATAGGAGCATATTTTACCATTCTGGAGGCTGATAGCTCCTTTGCACAAGACTTTCCTCCTCCTTAAAAGCAGAAAGACAGAAATTGCTCTACTGAGTCCTTTAAAGTCTTGCTTTAATGCTTTCCTGTCTTTCTTGGCTTGCTGTTTCAGCTTCTTCAGCTTCTGTACAAGTGTTGCATGCTGACACGTGTGCTGCATGCTCAGAATCCTGCATGCGGATAGAAAAAAGGAATATTTATGTCGGCACTACTTCCAAGGAAATGTCTGAAATATAAAGAACGCCTTTATCTTGTGACTGCAATGTCAATGGAAGGTAATGATTTTGATTTCCTCTTATGAATTTCTATTAAAATCAGCCTGGCTGGAAAAAAGGAACATTTAAATGACCAGAGTTTTCTGTTTGGAAATATGTGTAAGAAGTAAATGCTTGAAAAGGAAGATTAAGGTATTTTTTCCTGTATAGGTAAGACTTATTCTTTCTCCCCCGATATTCCTTTATTTTACTGTACTAACAAAATACATAATTTCTCCTACTGGACTTTCTTGACTTGCATTTGTAAGTGGGCACATGTGAACGTCATGAAGTTCAACAAGGTTAAGAGTAAAGCCTTTCACAGGGGCAGGGCAATCCCCAGTATGTCCCTGCCCATGGCAATAGGGTTGGATTCGATGATCTTTAATTGTCTCTCCTTGCATACCCTAAACAGAATATGGGGACTACTTTGGATAGATTACTGTGTAATTATTTTATGGAAATGGTTGTAAGTATTTTAATTTATTCTAAACAGGAAATTAGTAGGACTTTTTCTGTATTGCTATTACCTGGAAGATTTGTTTTCCCTTCATTAGAAGGGACAAGCCAGAACCTGCTGGAAAATAAACAGATGGAGAGAAATATCTGTGTGGTTCCTCAAAAGCCTGGCTGTAATTATGAAATGTTCTACTACAAACTTAAATGTGTATCTTCCCATAAAACACTACATTTCATGAGTTCATTGCACATCATTGTCAGGAGAGTAACATCCACAATTTCACTTAGAACCTACCAAGGCATTTCATACTTGGTATTGCCAGTGGGCACTAATTTCACCAGTCCCGCTCTATTGCATCATTCTAGATTAACTAAGCTCATGTTAATATTTTTTTTTCTAAGAACAAAGAAGGTATTGACCAGTAGGAGGGAGCAGGTTATTTAAAGAAACCCCTAGAGAAGAGAGTTTAAGGAATAAGCAACTTTCTGTTTCAACAGAAACTACAGGTTGAACTTAGTTTGGAATAAGTGATTCAGCAAGCCTCTTTTGTCATATCTGCAGCTAAACTTCAAGATATTGGCACACGTTTATTACAAGAATACTGAGAAAATCAATATTTTTATAATGAATTTGATGCCTCTGTGTTTAAAGGAACTTGCCCAGAGATAATCTGAAGAGCAGTAACTTTGATCTGTAATGAAAATGGCAAAATAGCAATTTATTTCAAATTCTGTTACTGAAATGAGCAAATTACAAGTAAACATTTGTTTTGAATTTGAGTGTCATCAGTGCCAATACTGAAAGGAACAACCCCTGCATTTGTTTTAAATCCAAGCTCTTACTGACAGCAGTCAAATCACTGAATGTATTGACCAGGTACCAGACTTAAATTGGCTAGAAAGTTTCTTGTAGATTTTTAACTTCTTGATTTTACCAGGCCTTGACATATTCTTCTATAAAATACCGATAAGTCATAACCAATAACCAAAGAAAAAAAAACAATCACCCTCTTAAAATGTCATCTAGTGAAACTGGAATAGTTCCACTGCTTTCCAGCAGCACTATTTTTTTAATCTGCTGCAGTACTTCCAAACTAATCTGTTTCACTTCAAGGTTTGAGAGACTTCCCTACAGAATGAGCAATGTCTCCTACATTAACCCTTTGATAGCTAGGTTCAATTTCTCCTAGAGACTTTTTCTAGGCCCTGCTTTGTGTTATGTATGATTGTGTATTAATTTGTGTATGTTCATGCTCTGTGAAAAGTGATTCCTGTAGATTTGGCTTTCATAATTCACATTTACACCTAGCAGAATTTCTCTTCCCCATAGAAGTAGCACAGAGAGACATAAAAATTAGATAGCCCAAAGCCTCCACAGGTTTCTTCTGTTTAGTTTTTCCAAGCTGCTTTAGTAACTCGTTGAGGGAAAAAAATAGAAAATGTTCACGTTGTATAAAAAGATCTACATCAACTAAGAAAAATTGATAGAAAACCATGTTAAATCCCATTCCAATAGGGGAGATTGTAACACATTAAAACAAAATGAATAACACCACATTTCAGAATGTTCTATAAAAGAGGGCATTTAAAAAACTGCAGATGGCAATAAATCTTTAATCTGTAGCAATATAAGCAAATAGCATGAACTCAGGTTTAAATTTTCATTGTCTCTCCCAAGGGATTGGTTTGTGACATTTATCTTCCTGCTCATTTCAACTTCTTATGAATTTATGGAGCTGAACAGAAATACATCTATGAAAACATAGAAGGATTTAAAAAAACACATCACCCACTCCAGCCCACTGCAAAATGGACAGAAAAACTCTAAGAAAATGAAATAAAAAATTCAGACTGCTCCAAAGAGGTGCGTGATAATTTCACTGTAAACAAGTGTGTCCTCTTAATAATCTCTCCCAGATTACACACATGTTTAAAATTAATAAGTTCAGGGTACCTGAGAGACTGATGCTAATCACCTTAAAGCAGAGGAATTAACATCTCTTTATTAAGGAATAAATATAAAAATGTGGTTTGGATTTCCACTTTCCTGGAAATTCATGCAATATAATCCTTGTGACAAATGATATGCAAAGAATATTCTACTTCTCTGAATATAAAGTTCAGTTAGCTTAGTAGAATTCCACAATTTACAAAGAAAAAGCATATCATATATTCTTTGCATCCATTAACATTTGATTAAACATTGGCACTGAAGTACTGGATTGAATTTTTCCTCCTTTAAAAACTATGAAGAGACTCCATAAGGAATTCATTTCTTTAGGGAATGTATATGAAAATGAACACATGGACTGAAGTTCAGAGATACCTTGTAGGTGGTCCTATTGTGGGCTGAAAAATTGTATGCTCCTTGTGATCATCTGGAGTATTGTGTCAAGTTCTGGAATCCTTAGGGTAGGAAGGATATGGAGCTGTTGGAACAGGTCCAGAGGAGGCTACAAGGATGATCCGAGAGCTGGAGCACCTCCCATATGAGGACAGGCTAAAAGAGTTGGGATTGTTCAGCCTGGAGAAGAGAAGGCTCTGAGGAGACCTTAGAGTGACCTTCTAATAGCTGAAGGGGCTACAAGAAAACTGGGGAGGGATGAAGCTGGTGAGGGGGCTGGAGAGCAGGTCTTAGGAGGAGCGGCTGAGAGAGCTAGGGTGGTTTAGCCTGGAGAAGAGGAGGCTGAGGGGAGACCTCATTGCTCTCTACAACTGCCTGAAAGGAGGTTGTGGAGAGGAGGGTGCTGGCCTCTTCTCCCAGGGGACAGGACAAGAGGGAATGGCCTCAAGCTCCACCAGGGGAGGTTTAGGCTAGACGTTAGGAAAAAATTCTTCACAGAAAGGGTCATTGGGCACTGGCAGAGGCTGCCCAGGGAGGTGGTTGGGTCACCTTCCCTGGAGGTGTTTAAGGCACGGGTGGACGAGGTGCTAAGGGGCATGTTTTAGTGTTTGATAGGAATGGTTGGACTCTATGATCCGGTGGGTCTCTTCCAACCTGGTTGTTCTATGATTCTATGACTGTTGAAAAAGGCTTGTGGACAGGACAAGGGGCAATGGGTATAAACTGGAGAGGGGCAGATTTAGACTAGACATAAGGAAGAATTTCTTCTCCATGAGAGTGGTGAGGCCCTGGAACAGGTTGCCCAGGGAAGCTGTGGTTGCCCCATCCCTGGAGGTGTCCAAGGCCAGGTTGGATGGGCCTTGGGCAGCCTGATCCAGTGAGATGTGGGATTTGGAACTGGATGATCTTTAAGGTCCCTTCCAACCTAAACTATTCTGCGATTCTCTTTTATGGGCCCCTTATGGTTACCCGGTTTCTCAGCCCATATTCATCATGATGTGTGCATATATAAGATAGACCATTCCTCTAATAGTAAACAATATTGTTGTTCACTTTCCTGCTGTTAATCATGTCTACGGCACACTGGCTCATTAGGACTAGTCCTCAAAAGATGAGAGTGGGATCTTACTTTGATGCAGAGAGGAAATATTAACCAAAAGAAAGAAATATTTTGAAAGAGATAAGGGGTTTTTTGGATGGTGGAAATGGTCCTGTGATACTTAAGATGGAAGCTGAAGAGAGAGTAGACATTTTGTGAGCAGAAATTTAACTTGTAGATAGGGAAGAATAGTTGTACATTAAACTCACTAATCAGAGAACAGTCAGTAGAAATTAGCATGAAATCTCTCGCATCAGCATGATCTAGAAAATCGGATTTTAACATTAAATGAATGTTGATTAAAAAATGAGAATCTGATTGCAATGAGAATAGAAGTCCCTTTTTCTTCCATGTAGCATAAGCACCACAAAAATTAATTATTAAAAAACTCTCAGCTACTGAGCTATTTAGCACTCCATAAATGGGGTGCAGCTTCTCGCTCAGAGCAGAAGAATGTTTGACTTTCTTTATCAGTTCAGTATTTTATTTTCTGTTATAATCACTAAGAACAATACTGATGACACTGAGGGATGTATCACTGGACTTTCTTCGTGCCATTGAGACTCATGGTAAACACCAAGCTCTAGGATAAATACAAGCTATAAAATCTTTACTCCCAATAGGACAAAACATGGGCAGCCTATTTAAATAGTACAGCTACCACACTATATCTAATTTATTAATCATAATTGAGGTGCAATTTGTTGCATTATTAAAGACTTCTTTACATTTCTGCTTGTATAGTTATTTCTGTTGGATTCATAACTGTTGGCATGTGGAGCAGTCATTATTCTAATTAGGGAGGAAAAGTATCGACGGCTCAGTTCATCCTCCGACAAATCAATATTTAATTAACAATATGTCAAAATCCAAATGTCTGTAATTATATTTCATGTGGGTGAGATGACAATACCATTCCTCACTGATATCATTATATACACCTAAATATTAGGACATATGACCAGAAATATACAATGCGTTCAGACAACCTGTTTCTCTTTGGATATATCCTCAGTTTCAAACACAGATAATGTAATGGGGTTTTTTAAGGGTTCTAGATTTCTCCCTTAACCCAGTTTCTTACTAGCTATATTAAAAATAAAAAATATCCCTCAAACATTGGTGTGTAAAGCTGTGAGAGCCTGAGCACATCCAGCTCCATCAGTGTCTGTGCTCTGTGAAATTTGGAGCAGAGTTCATCTTCATTTACATATCTGTTCCCCTCTTGGGGGATTTGTAATAGCTTGTGCGTAAATGTCATTTATAGTATTTAGTACAGGAAACAGAAAATCTGCAAATGCCTCAGGTCAGTTGAGACTATTTTTCAGAATTTCCACTGGAAACCTGAAGTGGGGTGATCTTTGGCTCCCAGATATGTCTGAGGTACCAAGTGATTCTAGCAATATTATCTCCAGTTTTCTTCAACCTACGGCCTCTGGCAACCAAGTAGAATGTTTAGGAATATTTATTTGTTAGGAACATGACTCTGCAACAGCGTGTGTGATAGGCAACAGGGTATATGTATGGAGATAAGAGAGGAGGTGGAATTGAGAAAGGCACATAACTGCAGTAGAAATAATATTCCTAACATAGAAAATATGTTAATAGTGTTATGTTAAGAATGTCTCATACATTATCAAATATTAGAAATATTAATTTTCCAGAAACTCCTGTTCCTGGGGAGAAAATACCATCAGTACTTTCTGGAGCATAATTGCAGGGTAATTAAAGGCAAATGTTGATTTTTTTTCAAAGCTAATAACTGCCCTTGTATTCACATAGAGGTTGTGGATTTGTTGTTCATTCATGATTTCTTATATGCATTTATCTTAAAATAAAAGGGACTCTTGCTCCTATGGTATGTTCACAGTCTTTCCTGATTTTGATTGGATTGTCACAGCTTGGTTTTAACCCTTCTGAAATATTAGTTTAAAGTTGTAAGCCCTGAAGACTTTTAACTTTGTAGGTGGTAGTAAGTTAAGCCTCCTCTCAGCCCTCTGCTTTTCTCTTTTATATTACCACCAGGAAGGATATAATCACTGTAATTCCTTCAAAGACAGTGAAGAAGATCAAACACTGATTTTCCCTGCAACAGCTCAGCAAATCTTATGTGTGAATTCTGAATCTTACTGAGGCTATAGTTGCATGTGCACCAGGGTCAATACCAATGCCATATTAGAGCTCTGGCTCAAGGATTACCCTTGTCAAAACCAGTGAAAGGGCCACTTTATTTCAGTGGAGCTTTTCCTTTCTTACTGAAATTAGATTTACTCTTTAGAGGTGTACTAATGTCTGTAGCACAATATTACCACCAACATTTTTCTACAGAAATAACTCTGGTTAGAGCTCAGTTCTGCATAAAAGTGCTTTGTTCAGTGTGGGTCCAGGTCTGTAGTTCAAATCTGTTCTTCAGCAGAGCTCTAAAATCATGTTATAATACTTTGTTTGTAGAACGGGCTTAGAGAAACATATTTCCCAGGTGGATTTAAGATGCAAATTTACTACATTTTTTTACCCAAATTTTCAGATTTCTTTCTTGGAAATGCATTTTAATTAGTTGAAACAGATTACCACCTCCGTCCATTAATAACTCCTTATATTATGGTACAGGTTTTGTGTGCAAATGCTTGGAGTTCATCATGCATCTTTCTAAGCGTTTTCAGAATTTTTCCACTTTTCTATGCATTTCAAACTCTTCTTTTGACCCAAAAATACGGAAAATGGAAAAAATATCCATTGCTTTGGTAATCTTTAGCTTGACTGTCTCAGAATCTGCATGTGGACAGATCCCACGCAATGAGTTGCTCATCCCCTCCACGCTCAAGTGAAGCAAGTCAGATTGCACGAGCGCTTCTGCTTCTGGCTTTTCTTCCTTTTTGTTTTAGTGTGGTATCTAGCCCTGTAGTGAAAGAGTCTGGAAAAGCTTGAGACAATCATAGAATCATGGAATGATTTGTGTTGGAAGGGACCTTCAAACCCACTCAGTTCCAACCCCCCCAGCCATGGGCAGGGACACCTCCCACTGGATCAGAGAAGAGGACCACATTTCAATCTGTCTTGTAAGTTTGAGAGAAACAGCCCGAGAGAATATTTTATATTTTCATGCCATCACACTACTTGCAAAATAGAGAAGAGACCTTGATCTTGTTAGAGACACAAACCATAATCAGAAACTAGTTCCATGCATGTAAATTCTTATGTCAAATACTGGCTGGTGACTCTATCTGATGATGCTGTTTCACTGTACTAATTAACACATATATGAGGTACTTATATTTTTGTTTTGGAAACACAGGAGAGAAGCAACAATATCAGATGATTCATCATATGGAAAAGGACCAGAAACAGAAAAATAGGCTCCTGAGCTTGATTATCTCATCTTTTGAGAGGAAAAAGGTAATCAACATCAGAAATTGCTCTCTATATTACTGACCTGAGAGAACAACTGCATATTTTCTTCCCTGTTGCCAAGATGAAGGCTGTTACCACACCTTGCTGGATGAAATCCAAACAGAAGAGTAAGAAATGCTCTGTACTTTAGGGATTATAAAAATATTGTGTATTACTTAGATAAAGGTATGGTTTACATTCAGACTGTTCTCCCACATTGCCACCTAAATTACCATTCACCTCATTTATAACTTTCAGTAAGCAAGATAAAGATGGGTGATGGCATCTATTCTCAAATTCTCTATCCTAGTTGCTGGTTTTTAATCGTAGGACTTTTATGCAAAAAAATAAAGGTCCTTTACTGATATTTGCCTCCCTAAAACTATATAGAGCAATGCAAGCGTCAACTGCAATAGTTTATTTTCCTTTAGATAGCTTATCATCTTAATGTCATTGAAAACCACAGAAACCAAAAAAACATTTGAGTAGGAATCCTGTAAGATTTGGATGGTGGGTCTCCCTGATGTACATTCCATGCTACTTGGCCTAGGGTGAGGATGCTCTTTCTGCTGCCCAAAATACAGCTTCTGCATTACCCCAGGGACAGGACTTAAGAGGGCAGGCTGACTGATCCTTGATAGCTATGTATAGGTAGAATAAAAATTGCCTTTATTTTATTAATTTCTCCAGATACCAGTATTTCTGAGGTAAACCCTACTCAGTGAGGGTGCATACAAAGAAGGACAGTGCCTTGACTCTGGGTGGCTACAAACGCAGAAATGCTGACCTAGAAAAGGAAATTTTCCATGTGCAGGAAGGTTTTATTGTTAATTTTATTGCGGCTGTGTTAGGGCAGTGATGAAAATCTAACCTGCTACAGTTAAATAATGGGGACAGCTGAATAAAAGCGATACTGTTTTCAATTCCCTGTTTATTCATGCATATACAATGCCTGTTGGTGTTGTATCTGTACCATCACGCAGGAATTTGTTACAGTCTCCATCCCAAGCAGCGACTCTGAGCTCCCATGAAATTCTGGAGCCTGAGGCTGGCAGCTCTTTTAACCATGCAGGATTTTTATCTGTGAACCTGTGATATTCCCTGTCTGGCCTTCGTAAAAAGTAAGAGAACTGTTCTGTTACCACCTAGAGGAATTTCATTGCAAGTCAAATGATTAAAACCTGTGCTTTTGGGAGTGTAAGTCAGGTCTTTATTCTTCCTACACCAATTAGAGTGTGATTTCTCTAATAATTGCTCCAGTTGCCTATCGAATAGGACTCCACTCTTTATATGTTAGATTACAGGGAACAATCATCTTTTGTGAGTTCTTAATTAAAAAATCAGCCAGGCCTAATTCATGAGTAAGTCTAACATATTAAACTCAGGTACAGGTTTCAGTTCCCCCCCACCTTTCACTGTCTCTCAAAATAGAAACAAAGATGCTTATTAGGTTTCAGAGTCAGGATTGGCCAGTTACACAGAGATAGGACAGATGCGAAATTTAGGTCTGACTTCATACCCTAAGAGCCTTAGGGAGGCAGACTTGAAGGTTCTTTTAGATATAGCTCTCTAGATTATTGTCTAATCCCTCCCTCACAAAAAACCTCCTCTAACTATGAAGAAAATCCCCTTTATAATTTTTGCTATGTAGCTTCAAATTTTGAATTAAAACTCTATTGATATCTCTGAAGATTATTTAATCTGTTTTTAAAAGTTCATTCTGTCTTATCTAAGATATAAGTAAACCATGTTATAGATTATACTGGAAAGAATATTTCAGGACAGAAATTAAAATTAAGTTTATGGAATGCTCTTGAGTTAATGCAAAAGAAAGGTTGGTTTTTAATAAATCATATGCTCAAAAATTCAGATGCTCATGTATTCATTAGCATTGAGTTTCATGAAATAATCTCATATATTTATTACATTAGAATATATTTATTATTGGAAGATCTTCATAAGAAGGGGAAGAAAAGGAAGAAATAACACCAGACCTCCATTGCTCAGATTTCCTTATCTATCCTCTGGCAGTGCTGCTGGGGGCTCTGCTGGATGGATATCCTTAAAATCCCTCGAGCTTCAGGCGTGTGTTTTCCCTCAGCTGAATGCATAGATCTGATATCCGGAAAACAGGTAACAGAACTGGCTATTTTAAGTCGAAGCTAACAACATCACCAAATATACCTCAAATGTTCATTCAGGGCTTTTTTTCCCCATGAACAAGCTTCAGTGTTTATATTGTGTACCTCTGCAATGGTGTCCCCAGAGTGAAACTGCTTTTTCCATTCCAAAACCCTTCCCAGGGCTCATTTGCACCCCAGCTGGTGCAGACTCATGCCCTGCAAGCCAGTGTGTGTGCATATGTGTACAGATACACATATCTATGGAGAACGAGTATCAGTTAAATAATTAAAGAGTATTGTTGTGGAAGAGTTTAGAAGACGTAACTCAGGCCACCTTCAACCTTTAAAACAAGCATTCACTAAATTCATTTATTAGCAGTGCTTTTCCTGTGAATGATAAGTTCTTAGCAGGTTATAAATCATCACTACATCTAAACAACTGTTTTTCTTTAGCAATCGTATTCTGAGCTATCTGTGAGTATAAGACCAACAGTTAGCAGTGAGGGTAATGGTCTGGGGGGATTCAGCAATGAAGGTTGGTCAAGCTGGTTCTCTTGCCCTCCCATTTTCCATGATATACTCTATCTTACAACATCTTGTCTCCCTTGGTGCCTCCCTTCCCTATAACTACACACATCTTTGCCCTTATACTGACAGCAATGCTCACAAGCCTACAAAAATTGTTTATTATGAAATATTTGCATATGGCTTACTTGTTGGCTACAGTATTTGAACATGCTTATATGTAGGTTCAGGTCAAGCTAGTATTAATTCTCTTCACCATTGTTAATCATAGAATAGAATGGGTTGGAAGGGACCTTAAAGATCATCCAGTTCCAACCCCTCTGTCATCGGCAGGGACACCTCCCACTGGATCAGGTTGCTCCAAGCCCCATCCAACCTGGCCTTGAACCCCTCCAGGGATGGGGCAGCCACAGCTTCCCTGGGCAACCTGGGCCAGTGCCTCACCACTCATAGAGAAGAAATTATTCCTTATGTCTAGTCTAAACCTGCCCCTCTCCAGTTTATACCCATTGTCCCTAGTCCTGCCACTACAAGCCTTTGTAAACAGTCCCTCCCCAGCTTTCTTGTAGTCCCTTCAGATACTGGAAGGTCATTCTAAGGTCTCCTGGGAGCCTCCTCTTCTCCAGGCTGAACAACCCCAACTCTCTGAGCCTGTTCTCATATGGGAGGTGCTCCAGTCCTCTGAATGCACTTATAACATGCTTATAAATCACAGGTGCCGTAAGCACCTGTGTTGGCCACAGTAAGTTCAAAGGCTTCTGGTAAATCACTGATGATTTTTCTTTTTTTAGACTATTTTCTCTGAAATATTCTTATGGCCAGTCTTTAGTTACCTGTTCCTCCAGTCAGCAGCCCCTGTGAGGGAGAGCTTGAGTTATGACCATTCCCCTCCAGAAGCTCCCACGTTGTTTAGCAGACTGGATGGATTTCTTACTCTCAGGGCAAGGGGTTGCAGTTCTTTTCTTGGGGAAATGTATTGCCAGCAGACAAGCCCTCCTTTGTCAGTCATGTTTTCGAGTGATATGATCAAACCTTCTTTATACTGGGAATCAAATTAGACAGTTATGGTAGAAATATTCTGTGTGTACATGGATAATTGCCATAGATTGGATAAGATCTTCATTATCAGATAATTAATAACAAAAGCCAAGATGAATAGTAAATACTAAAATTATGAGAAAAAAGCCCATCCACAAATGCTAAAGAGGTAGTAAGTAGAATGCAAATGGAAACAAAAAATGTTACCATTAATCAAGTTTTGTATGGAACAACTTCTTTCAGTTCAAGATGATATTGCCAGTTCTCAGATAAAATATACTGAATTAATGGTCATTGAACCTGTACATTGAAGAAGAGATAGAGAATAAAAGAGAATCATCATCTGATGTATCTATGCATACACACCTAATATTTCTCTGAGTATTTTTAAAAAATTATCTTATTCATCCTGTGTTTATAATTGAATGACTGAGACTTTTCAAAGTATGGTACTGAGGTGTTATATCCAGCATGTAATGAGATCAGGAGTTGTTGAACTGTAAATTCCTGCCTAAAAAATAGCAAAACTTGTAAAAAAGCTACAATAAAAAACATACAAGTTAAATAAGAAGAGATATAATATCTGCCTTCCAAGCTGTTCCTCCAGGTAATAAATAATAATGATGAAAAAATTTAAAAAGCCCAAATCTGCATGAAAAACTAGAACAAAACAAAAAGCATACATCTAAAAATGTTTTTTTACAAATGAAAATGTTTTCTTACAGCTATGCTTTCCTTCTTACTGGCAAATGAGCCAGAAGGACTCCTACTTGAGGGAGTTTCAGCACTTTTCAAGTCTAATTCACCCAGGTAAGATGTTTCAGTGGTTACTTTTAAATAAAAATGACCTTCTTCATGTCCCAGTTATGAGAAACACCATCTGTTACACAACAGAGATCTCGAGCTCCGTGAAGAATTGCTGGATCCAGTGACCCTCCAAATGTCTCAGTTTTTACCTCTGGTGGGGTAGTGGAGTTGCTGGATGCTCACAGAGCCCTGGGTGTTGTGTGTAGATATAAATTCCCACTTTAATGTCTGCTTTCTGCCCTGTTTGCAAAGCACCTTTTGATTTCTCTCCCGCAAGAAACTTTTATCCTGAAAGTAAATTGAGCGCATTTGACAGTGAGATGGTTCTAAAAGCATGCCAAATAACTGCACTGCTTTGCATTTCTCGGTGTCAGTTTACCCCAAGCACAGATTGCTTTGAACATTTATGTCTTCGTGGCTCATTATAATGGTGTTAGAATGCAATATATTGTATGTGTAGTTATTATATATTGCACTAGACATTTATGTGAAAATAATGTATAAGGTATGATTATATAATATTATATGTTTAATTAATATGCATGCATTTTAAATTATAAACTATAGAGTAAAGCAGGAGATTTTGAGAGTGGGGCCTTGGGTTATTCATGACCTACATCATGGTTGTCCATTCAGGCACAGAACTCGATTCAATGATCAGCTGCTGATACCTCATTTTATGGTTCTAATTTAGGTTAAACCAGGAAAAACTAGAATGCAGGAAAAAGCAGCCTTAGGTTCCATGTCTTTCATCCTTCAAAGCCATTTGAGTCACAGCCTTTAGCCATAAAACTGAAGTTAGCAGCAAGATGCGAGACGTAAAAAACCTTAACTGTTATTTCATATGATTGCAAATGTTAACACAATTTATTGCTAACGTTGTTGTAGCATTTAACTCCGTTCACCACAATCTCCCAGTCTGGCCACCCAGTCAGCTTTTTACCCAACAAAAAGTGCACCCGTCCAAGCCTTGAGCAGCCAGTTTCTCCTGGAAAATGCTGTGGGATGTGGTGTCAAAGGCTTTGCTGAAGTCCGTAGCCTTTACCTCGTCCACTAGGTGGGTCACCTTGACACGGAAGGAGATCACATTGGTCACACAGGACCTGACTTTCCTAAACCAAGGCTGGCTGGGTCTGATCACCTGGTTGTCCTGTATGTGCCACATGATGGCATTCAAGAGGATCTGCTGGTAACCTTCCCCGGTCCTGGGGTCAGGCTGACAGGCCTCTAGTTCCCTGGATAATCCTTCTGTCCCTTCTTGGGATGGTTGTCACATTTGCTACCTCCCCAATCAGCCAGGACTGCTGATAAATGATGGAGAGTGGCTTGGTGAGCACTTCTGCCAGCTCCTTCAGCATTCTCAGGTGGATCCCATCTGGCCCCATAGGCTTGTGTCTGTCTAAATATTTTTAGGCTTTTAATTTGTTATTTAAGCAGTGCTGCAGCTGGCTTCAAAGATGTTACTTTTCCAGAACAAACAGGTAGTAAAAAAAAAATGAGAAAACTTTCTTAGCTAAAGCTTTACTCTTAGTTCCAAAAGGCATGCATTTCCACTGAGAATTGTTAATAAGGGGAGATAAGAAGTATCCAGGCTCTAAAAAGCATCTTAAGCGCAACTTCCTTGTAGTGTTTGAGGCTGTCATGCTACTCTCCTCCACAGTTCCTTCCTGTTAGTAAAAGAAAGTTGGTTTCCCTTCAGATGTGCAACCAGCGGCAATATTTCCATACTATCACAGCTGTTTTATCCCTATCTCTTTTGCCTTACACAGAAGAGTGCACTGTATCATCTTGCAGGAGGAATTCACCTTGAAATCCTTTTTCAAAGTTTCTAAATAGAGTTCAGCAATTCTCACAAATGAAGAAGGAAAAAAAAAAAAGATGATTTCTTAATTGTGTTAGCAAAACATTTCTTCTGGTCAGATATTTTCCTTTTTTTTTCTTTCATTTTCTTTTCCTGGAAGCACGTAAGACAAAAATTACCAGACAATTAGCAACAAGGATTTAGTTTGTATGTTAATAAGCGTGACTGTATGGAGCAATAGGAATTCTCTTTTTACTTGGTAGCTATATGAAATCTTACAGCTATAAAACTTTACTTTGGAAGCTAAGCAGGGCTTTACAGACAAGAACTTTTGGTAGAATTTTTCCTTGTTCAAATTAAAATATTTTTGCTTGTTTGTTGGTTTTTATTTTACTTGTCTAAGGAAGGATTTTTTAGGTCTTACTGAGATTTTCGTTATTTCTACTGTTTTTTGTCGGGCAAAACATGGAGACAATTCTCCAGGGCTTTTCTCCTTTTATATTAGAGAAAGTTCTTGATGGTGTGATATTTTTGTCTAGGTTGAGACATGTTTTATGCACACACTCAATATTTCAGCACATAAGCTGTAAATTTCAGAGTACATAATTTACCTGAAACCAAATAGGTTGATAACATTTTTATGTGTAATACATTATGTGCAACATCTGCCAGGCTCCGTACCATCACACTGCAGTTCTCCACAACGGTTTACAAGAAGAAATAAAGAAATTTTAGAGGTGGAAAAGCTATCCAAAGTAGGAGAGTGTAATTATCTCACTAGGGATTTAGCTAGGACAGCAGGCTAAGACACTCTTGTAAAGGTGCCATATTATGTTTAACAACTATGTGTGGCCAGATCTTCAAGACATTTTTCTGAAAGACTAACAGTTTGTTCAAAAAACTGATCCAAGCAAACCGCCAAAGCAACGTTCAGATACTCTTCGTGATTTCTCAGTGCACAGCTCAATAAATGCAATGCTAAGATTTTGAATGTTGCCTGCAGGTTATATACTTATATTGCTAGGGGATAAAAATCCTTCCACATGAGGGAAGCAGATCGAAAGTTGATGGGTGCATTCCTCTTTGATCTGTCCTCCTTACAAGACAGCAAGGACACATTTGACTTTGTAGGCCTGTATCCACTTGCCTGCTGTGGGACATCCTTTAGAAGGTCTGGGGGCTGGGGCAGCTCCTGTTTGAGGACAGGCTGAGAGAGTTGGGCTTGTTCAGCCTGGAGAAGAGAAGGCTCCAGGAAGACCTTACAGCAGCTTCCAGTATGGAAAGGGTCTCCAGGAAAGCTGTGTAGGGGCTCTGGATCAGGGAGTGCTGGGACAGGATGAGGGGAAATGGTTTTCAGCTGAAAGAGAGGAGATTGAGATGAGATTTTAGGGAGAAATATTTTCCTGTGAGGGTGTGGAGGCCCTGATCCAGGTTGCCCAGAGCAGTGGTGGCTGCCCCATCCCTGGAGGTGTTCAAGGCCAGGTTGGATGGGGCTTGGAGCCCCTGATCCAGTGTGAGGTGTCCCTGCCCATGGCAGGGGGTGGGGCTGGACAGGCTTTGAGCTCCCCTCCAACCCAAACCTTTCTAGGACCTTTTGGTCTGGGCTAATTAGAACCAAATAATATGATAGAAGGAAGTACAAACTTGTTTCATGTAGATTACTTCCTTGCATTGGCACAGATCCAAAAGGCCTGTAATTATTCAGCATTCATACAACAATTGCTGCAGAATGTTAACTGCTGAGGTTAAGACAGCAGAAGCAGTATATCAATGTTCGGTAGTCAAAGCCTGTCCTTCGTGCCCCAAATCAATATTTATGACCATCAATTAGTTGTAATGTGATAATCAGGCATTTGAAAGATCAGAAGCAGCATTTTCTCTCTGTGTGGTGCTGTGGGGTTTGTCAGCTCTGACGGTAAAGGTGCAGGATTTGGGGAACTGCGACCATCTGGACACTTTTTGACATCTACTTGGTTTCATTTATTGGTTCATACAAGTCTGTCCAAACAAACAAATAAATCCCTCCAGCAATATTGTGGCAACTTTGTTGACAAAGATTTTAAGACACTAATATACAGGAATGTGTGTAATGGAAGCTATTAATTTTTCAATTATTTTGTTGCACAAAGAGACTCAGCAGAACAAAGTAACAATTAGAGGGACTGGTATGTGATGTTTTTCACATGCTTTTTCAAAACTCAAAGTTACTACGAAGTAGTAACTGTCAGGATTACTAATGGCTGGAATTTTTAGGTAAAAATTGAAGTAATTAATTTTTAACTGTCTAATAGTGTCTCCTTTTGATCTTTCATTATTTCAAGTCTAGAGGATGGAGGAAATCATAGTTTGATCCAGATAGGTTGAAATGAGATATAGCAAGTTACTTATGGCCTGCTAACACCTATTATTTATGAATTAATTCACACATATTTTGCATCTGCAGTATTTTTTCTTATGTCATTTGCCTTTATAACTTGATGTATCAGCTGTCTGACATCTATCACTTTTCTGAATTTATAAATTTCATTACGAGTATCCCAGACATCATTATTTCATAGACCTGTGCCTAGTTTTAAATGAATACAATAATATAAGAGCAAAGTTCTACTAATAATGATATAGATTTTTGTATCAAAAAACAGTGATGTACCCTTCTTTCCCTCTTAGATAAACTGAGTTTATATAACCTAAGAGTGACTCAAGGGTATGTAGGAAATGCACAGTCTCTTGCTATTCTAGAAATGATGGTAAGCTAACTGCATATTGTCCTGTGAATTTTAAAAGAGTTCTTGCATAAATTTTGCTATTGTCTGTGCAACTACCTCTATAAACAGTTTTTAAAATTCCATCTAAACTATCCTGTGGAGGGCACTAAATGGTGGGGGACCGCGAGAGAGATCTTTGCTTTCACTGTGAATAGTTGAGTTTTATGTGTGCTGGGAGACAGAATATATAGAGATATATAACACTGTTTTATGCACAGAATTGCCACAGAACTTGAAAAAGCTGGCATGGGAGCCTATAATGGCTTCTGCCCTGTGTTGATGGGATGTTGCCTTTATTTGACCCTGCAATCCAGTACTTCTCTTACACCTCATATAGGCGTTTGTACAAGATGAAATGCTGTAAGCTCCTACCAGACCTTGTGTTTGCTTTGTGTGTGTGCGTGTATGATGATACTTCTGGAAAATCTAAGTGTGTGCTGTGCTAAATTCTGAATCTATAGAAGTTAACTGAAAAGTACTGTGTTATCTGCAGTTTCAATACAGGATGGTGGATGATGTGATTGAGAGCTGCCCTGCAGAGAAGGACTTGGGGTGCTGGTTGATGAGAAGCTTGACATGAGCCCGCAATGTGTGCTCGAAGCTCAGAAACCTACCATGTCCTGGGCTGCATCAAAAGAAGAGTGGCCAGTCAGACAAGGGTGGAGATTCTGCCCCTTTATTCATCTCTTGTGAGACCTCATCTGGAGGATTGTGTCCAGTTCTGGAATTCTCAAAATAAGAAGGAGATGGAGCTGTTGAAGTGGGTCCAGAGGAGGCTACAAAGACGACTAGAGGGCTGGAGCACCTCCCATATGAGGACAAGCTGAGAGAGTTGGAGTTGTTAAGGCTCTGTTATAGCTACCTTCTGGTACCTGAAGGGGCTACAAGAAAGCTGGGGAGGGACTGTTCACAAAGGCTTGTGGTGACAGGACAAACAAGGGGGGCAATGGGTATAAACTGGAGAGGGGCAGATTTAGACTAGACAGAAGGACGAGTTTCTTCACAATGAGGGTGGAGAGGCCCTGGCCCAGGTTGCCCAGGGAAGCTGTGGCTGCCCCATCCCTGGAGGTGTTCAAGGCCAGGTTGGATGGGCCTTGGGCAGCCTGATCCAGTGGGAGGTGTCCCTGCTCATAGCAGGGGAGTTGGAATTGGGTGATCTTTAAGGTCTCTTCCAACCTACACTATTACATGATTCTAAGATTCAATCTTCAACTGAGTGTCCCATCCCAACAATCTCTAATTCCATTACACACATACGTGTTCACACACACATACACCATGGCATCAAAGCATAGTTTGAGTTTGTAATAGAAACCAAAAGTTAAAACTTCGATGCTATAAAAATAACAATGAACACTTTAATAAAAAATTTAATTAGATGTGTTGCATCTAAATGACTTTATAATTGCATTTTGAGAATTTGTATTTTCTTTTTTTTTTTTGAGTTGCAAAGATTTCTTGCTATTCATAATAACATTTTGGCCTCAGTGTAGTCAAAGACAATTAGTATTTTTTATTAGCATTCTTAGCTCAAATTAAATGATGCAGAAAGGAAAAAGATCAAGAACTGATGGTTTATTTGCTTTGTTTTTGTCATTATTTTGCACTTTTCTTATTAATGTCTGAAAAGTTTAATTTCAAAAGATTAAAACAAAAAAACAGATAGAGAGAGAAACTATGTAGTATCATTTCTATCAAATTCCCAACTAAAAATGTTGTAATCTTGTAGAACTTTTCAAATTTTCATGAGTTCTCAAGTTCATTTTTGTTGTTGTTTTTTAATTTTAGTCAAAATGTTTATTTCCTGTTAATCCCTCACATCTGAGAAAAGTAAACAGAATGATGTAAAAGTACTGCACATTTACACGCATTTTACACAATAAAACATTAGTTGGAGGGTCTTTTCTAAGCGAGAGGGAGTTGAGTAAAGTAAGTGAGGATGACTGAATCAATGTGCCTTTTGTAAAATTATAGCATTTTAAGTATCTTTTGTAATTACTGATGTGTTTTCTGCAGGGTTCACAGACAGGCACAAAAGATAAAATGACTAATCTTGTTGAAGCCAAAACTCTTGAGTTCATGGTAAGTGCTTTAAGAGCAAAATCAATGGACACAGCACTGATTTGCTTTGTGTTTCTGGTTTCCCCTGCATTTAGTTGTCTGTAATCCAGAACTTTGGTATTCCTACCAGATATTGTCAAAAAATTAGTTTGCAATTGTTACAGAATCACAGAATAACCAGGTTGGAAGAGACCCACCGGATCATCGAGTCCAACCGTTCCTATCAAACACTAACTTTGTTTTGTTTAAAACTTTGTTTTGTTCAAACAAAAGCTTTGTTTGTATGTCAGTAGGGTGAAGATTCCCCATCATGGATGAGCTTTTAGCAAGATGCTAAAGATGGTGCTTTAATGCAGAATCACTACCCCAAGTGCCATTGACTTTCCCCTTTAAAGTGTGGGGGAACAGCATACGTTGCCCTTCATACCGGGTCACTTGTTTCATCTCTATCCCATATGGATGTCTCAGATGCCTAAGGTATCACAAGCAACGATAAAGTTCCCTTTGCCTTTGCGTCCCTTCCTGTGAGAAATATCCCAAACGTTTATAAGACTGAATTTAACCATTGGTGAACAAAGTCCCATGATAATCAAATTACAATGGCAGATTTCAGAGAGGGGGGCCCTAAATTATTTATGCAATGAGGCGACATTACTTATAGCAAGCAAAGCAATGTTGTGGAACAAAGAAAAATCACATTTCCAAATTAATTTTACACATTAAGTTAAATTTATATTAACTAATTTACATACAGTCCTTTCTCACCCTAGCTTTTTCCAGTCTTCAATTAGCTTAATTTAACCAGAAATCTCTAGATAGGTCACAGCTCTCAAGTTTAATAAAAAATGAGTGAAACTGGCTTAATAGAAATTCATAAGTTACCGATGTTCTTTGGAGTAACACATACGTTATTAAGTTCTGAGTGATGCTCTACACATTTAACTGTATTTAGGCAAGTAATTGTACTAGATATAAAGTCCCATTGTGAGTTTCTTTCAAGATACAAGACAGCTACTCACTTAACTCACTGGGTTGCTCATCAAAGCAAAAACTGGCTCCTGGATATTGATTACTGGTATTAATAGTTTTAATGACAGAAGAATATTACCTAGAATAAACTAGAAAATCCCTACTTACTTTTAATGTTCCCTGAATGGCTCTAAATGAAGGTATAGAGATGAAGAGACAATTTCTATAAAATATTTTTTGAAATAACTGATCTATTTGTTCAGTCACTGAGGAGATTCTGTCTTCAACACTTACTGTAGGTAATTTCAGTAGAAGTGAAAAGTGCCTCCATTCTGAAAATAAGATCCACTCCCTTTCATCTGTTTTATGCCCTATTTTACACTGAGAAGGCTCTATTAGCAAGCAGTACACAAACTCTCTAGTTAGACATCGCTAGAGAACTAAATTAGTCAAGGCAAGGAGATGTGATACACTCCAGAGAGTGTACGCCAGATTAGCTTCAAAGGGATGTTCTTTCTTTAGAATTTTACTTCCTTTCTTCACAATATGCGATTACATTTGGCTTTATTCTGAGCAAATAAATCAAACTGAGATACTGCAAACCTGGAGAGGGGAAATGTTGGTATTCTAATGGGAGAAAGGGATAGAGATAAAAGAACCCTAAAAAACCAAAAATATCAAATTACTACACCCACTCCCCCCCAAAAAAAGAACATCAAAGGGAACAAGAAAAACTTGAAAAGAAAAAAAAAGAGCCAAACTTTCCCTTGAGTCATTAAATTAAGTATGTTTAAAAATATTCAATGTGGCTTTGTTACATATAAGTTTTTTTAGAATGAAAACTACTGATGAAATATTTGATTCATTCTGCAAAACACATAAAGCGACAAATGTTCCAAAAATGATGGAACAGGTTTTACAAAACTGTTTTCAAAAGTCAAAACTTTTCAACCACTTGAAGATCTTTCATAAAATGGATTGAGTATAAAACCAGCAACACAGAGGTTTTCTTTAGCCAAAAACCTCAGGGTTTCAAAACATAACTGAAAATCATCACAATTGTATTAATGAAATCATCATTGTTGCACCAGTGAACTGGTGTGGATTTCTACACTAACTAACAAAACCAATTGAGGGCACAACACTTATTTTTATTATATTTTAGTCCTGTAATAAGGGAATTGAGTTTCTACCTAAAATATTCATTATTCAGATACTTTCTTTCATTTTGAGGTGAGAATTCAAGGAATTTGAAATTGCATATTGTGATTGACATTTCTAGCTGCCACACAATTCAGAGCTCAGACCGAGAAAGAACTATACTGTGAAAGAGTTTTCAAAACCCCTAAAAGATAAAATGCATCTATTCACTATTAATTTCTCACATTATTAAAACATTGAAGAAGGAATATCAAAAGAGAAGTGGATCCCTTAACAATTATAGTTGTTTCCAAGCATGTTCACAGGCAACTCTAAACTCTCTCTCTTACATTTCACTCCAAACACACATGAGAAAAAAATTATCTTCTTCTCAGTTTGGAAACAGATGTATTTGGCTTACAAGGCATCAGAGAAGGTCATTACTTCAGTTCTAGGACAACCATCACTGCTTCAGGTCTAGTGACCCAGAGAAGGTCAGCAGAAGAAGCAGAAAATCATATCCAGAATTTGATGTTGGAAATACAAATGGATTCTTGTCTCCAATTAATACATCACAGCTTCATTCTTTTTATTTTCACATACTTGTTCTAATAAATTGGAAATTTCTTCCGGAACATGAGAAATCACTCTTATTTCCTTTTCTAATATACACTGAAACTGCTAATAAGAAACATGATGAGTGTGCATTTGGATTTAATTTCATTGCCTTTACTGAGGAATTTAAGGTGGGATCACCTTGCCTATCTTTAGATGTCTACAATGTAGACCTTATCATCTGAACTAAATGCTTAAGGCTGCACCTGCATTGATGCCTTAATTCAAAGTGGTAGCAGGTTTGGGTTTTTTTCAGAGAAACCCTGATCAAACACTAATTAACCCTAATTAACCGTAACCCAAATCTTACAAAGCATCAATTTGATTTGCAGACCTGGTTTGCTGTGTGCAATCTCTTTTAAATGACACCGAACTGGAGGAGGTTGACTCCAGTGTGGCTCAAGTCCTATCAGAGACCCAACAACTTCCCCAGTGACTACTCCTTTAGATGACAAAGAGCCATATGTGTGGTGATGACATAACATGATCTGAGGACTGAGTATAACCTAGCCCAAAGGAGAATTCACTCATGGTCTAGAAGCAAGCCATCTCACAATAGTTGTTATTTAGTCTTCTGCAATCTATTGACAACAACTGGAGATGCAGACATTGAAAACTAAGTGAGAAGGATCCCTCACAGTACAGGTTTATGATATTGCTTTCCTTGCTCTTTATAAAGTCTGATTTTTTTCCATTTCATTGTTTTATTTATGTTTTTTTTACAGTTAAGATTTGTAGTAGCAATAAGCAATCATGTTGGCAAGACCTCTAGATAGAATCCCTATTTCCGCATAAAACCAAGCCTGAGTAAAACACTGAAATAAACGATTTTATGTATCTCCTGCTCAGGCAAACAAACAGGTTTGAAGTAGAGAAATTCAGTGATGATACCAACAGGAAATTCAAATACACTTTGAACCATGCAGGTACTTTGTGTATGGAAGCAAGTTCTCTATATTCTTATTCTTTCCTCTTAATAAAGTATTTCTTGTATGAGAGGAACACCAAAAGAGTAGTTTACTGAAAGGTTCTGAAACCAGATGTCAAAGCTGAAAATGAAGCTACAACCTGCAGCTTCACCTGTGCAGATCTTTTTTTTTTAAGATATTTTATCCCAAATATTAGGGTATTATTTCTGTTAATATTGAGGCTAATGTAGTGTAGACTGAAATCAATGGGATTCATGAGTCAGTCTGAAAATATTGAGTACAATAACAGCTGAGGTGATTTGGCACATCTAATGAATCATCTAGTCAATACCAGGGAGGATTATACTTTCATTACAAACATTCTTTGTGAAATCAGTATACCATACTACATCATCCCTTGATATTTATGTCATTACAGGCACTGGGGAAAACGATGCCTTGTTATGATAATGTCATTTTAGTCCTGGCAAAGAATAAATCTAGACAGGCTGATGAAGTAATATTTGATTTCTCTTGTAGTTATGAGTTTAATGCTTATTTATCTGTAAACTTCATGCTACAAATAAAGCTAATATTGCATGTGACATTACAGATCTGTGGTACTGAAATTTTTAAGAGTGTCTGTGTGTGCTACCAAATAAAATAGCAATGATATAACAGAATTTCTTCCAGAAATCACAGTGATTTCTTTTTTCTACTCACAACGAGTTGTGTCTCAGTTACAGGATTTTCACCATGTGATACAAAGAAGGTGTAGTACAAGAAAGATGAATCAGAAGGATATTGTTTTAAAGTGAAATATTTTTCTTGTACAATTACTTCATTATTTTGTTAAATGTTTATAGAGTAATTTAACGTTTACAAAGAGGGTGGACTTACCCCTTTGATCCTGTGTCCGCACAAGAGGCATATTGATTTATGAATGAGAATGCATGCCAAAACAGATTTAAACACTTCACTTCCATGTGCTATGAAATAACTCTCTACTCTAGGAAATTCTTTATGTGGTTAGAAGCACGTTGCAGGGTAATCAAAAGTCAAAGCCTGTATTTGTAAGCTAATATACAAAGAAAGATGGCAAAGACAGAAAACGATTGGGCATTGATGCTCTCTTTGAGAAAGAACGTTCTGTACAAAAAAAAAAAAAAAAAAAGTCCCTTATTAAGAAAGAAATATCTATGTCCTGTAAAGACATCTGCAGGCAGGTCAACTTTCACACGAGGCATCTCTGTATCAACAGGAAATGCACCAATATTTTGTATAACACCCAAGGACTATGTGAGCTATTAAATGCAATATAGCCATGTCACACAATACCTCAAACACTGGCTCAGTTTCGTGTCAAAACATATCTCTTTATTCCCCTACTTTTGTGTAAGTCTCACACAATTTTCTAACTGTCCTTATTATTAGATACCTCCTGGGGTTTAACATAAATTAATAAATTTCATGGCTAATTTAAACTTCTTGCCCTTGTGCCATTGTTATAATTTCACAGGAGGTTACTCTTCTTCTCCAGTGACCATCTTCTAATTATTACATACATGGAAAGCAATTGCATCTCCTCTCAGGCTTTGGCTTGCTCAAAAGTGAAAAACCAAGCTGTCGTCTACAGTTCACAAGGGAGGCACTCTGTTTCCTAATATTCCTGTGACCTCTCCTCTGCATCCATTCCATCTGTAATTAATCCTTCATGAAAGCATAGGACCACAACTGCAAGCAATGCTCAAGACAAGCTCTAAACAGTGCCTGGCACAACATTAATAATTCCCAGTAATTAACAAAAATGCTCTTCCAGATACATCGTATCATTTGCCTTTTCCATGGCTGCATCAAGTGGTAGATTGTCACATAATCATCAAGACAAGAGATAAGCAAAGTCCTACAAAGCAAATGTTGTCAATGCATCTGTTTTAGCCATTATTGGTGCCAGGAACATGCTATGGAGGGTTATAAAACAAATATAAGAGCTGTTGTTCTTATAGGCAGACCAGATGTACAAAATCATTACTTTAATTTTTGTCACAATATGGTATGAGGATTAATAAAAGTTCCATTAAATAACACTGATAATGCCTTCTTTTCTTTTAGCAATAGCATGAGTGTGCACATATGTATATGAATAGGGAAGAAAGAAAGATGAGACAAATGGTTTGATCATAAAGTTAAAACAACTGATAAATGAAATTGCAGCAATGACTACTTCTTATGACATGGCTTTTTCTATGAGTCATTTCAACTCAGCTTTTCAAACATGCAAGTCCTTTACAGTTCATACAGGTTTCTTTTTCTAAGTAAAAAGTACATTATTTACTAATTTCAAGGCAAGAGTGGTGTCACAGATAGGAATTTATGAAACTTTTTTTTATCAGCAATTTAAAATTTATTACGATTGTAAAATTCCCATTAACACATCATTAATTGACTAACAAAGTATTTAAAAATGACTCAATCTATGTTACAATGAAATTGATCAGCAACATAATCAGATTCAAATATAGCAAGATTCAATCCTATTTACTACATAATGTGATAAGTATATAGGCAAGCACAGAGATATGTTTGCATACAAAGATAAACCAATATTTAAGCATAAGAGAAGTGCAGGTCATGACAGGCAGAGGGACACCAACATGAACGTTTCCTTCATAAGACTGGTGAGACTGTTCCCTTCCAATGCACCAGCATTCCCAAAAGGTGATGATTGGATCTCAAGACAGGGTGACTTCACCTGAATCCTTTTCATTGATGGTGTTAGCAAATGAGATCATGCACTACACCTGAAAGACTTCTCATCTCAGGGGCAGGTGTCTGGTCTCAGCCTGCTGTCATCCAGAAGAGCTTAAAGAGCCTTCTCTGTAACTGCATATTTCAAGGGTTTTGAGAAAATGGATGCTTGTCAGATATTAGAATATTCATTTTGATCATAGAATCACCAGGTTAGAAGAGACCCACTGGATCATTGAGTCCAACTATTCCTATCAAACACTAAACCATGCTCCTCAGCACCTCGTCCACCCGTGCCTTAAACACCTCCAAGGAAGGTGACTCAACTCCCTCCCTGGGCAGCCTCTGCCAGTGCCCAATCACCCTTTCTGTGAATTTTTTTCGTAATGTCCAGCCTAAACCTCCCCTGGCAGAGCTTGAGGCCATTCCCTCTCATCCTGTCGCCTGTCACTTGGGAGAAGAGCCCAGCTCCCTCCTCTCTACAACCTCCTTTCAGGTAGTTGTAGAGAGCAATGAGGTCTCCCCTCAGCCTCCTCTTCTCCAGGCTAAACAACCCCAGCTCTCTCAGCCGTTCCTCATAAGGCCTGTTCTCCAGCCCTCTCACCAGCTTCGTTGCTCTTCTCTGGACTCTCTCCAGGGCCTCAACAGCCTTCTTGTGGTGAGATGTTTTACTATTCACTTTGGCTGCACTTGGAAGATGTCATATAGCTTGAGCTCTCTACCAGTTACATCAGACCATCTGACTTAAGCCACAATCCAGGTATTGGGCATCTGGGGGGCGAGGGGGGACCGATGATCCTTTCCTTTCTCAGGTGATGACAGGGCTTCTTCCCAGGCACACAGGGCACCAAGAGTACTGAGGTGGTGCCCAAGTGCTCCAGATCTTTGTTGCGTGTTATTTTCCAGTGTGCCTGGTCAAGATGACCAGTTATCAGTCCCTTCTTCAGGTGATACAAGAGTTCCTTTCCCCAGCACAGCACTTTCAGATGCTCTGGCAAAAAGCCTCTGTACAAAAGGAATTCTCCCTATGAAGGCTGTGTTTCTCTCGATCAAATCATAGCCCAGAGAGGAGAGGGAAGGTGTTGTTCCAAGTGCCTCAAAAAGATTGTGCAAAGCAGCACAGCGTGGTCTACGTTTCAAGCAGGGTGGGAAGAAATCCCACCACCATCAATAGGATAAAAGGTGATACTACCCTAGGTTGTTTAGTACGTGACAAGGGGAGTTGAGAATGGCTAGAACCAGGACTGAGCAAATATTTTGAATCAGTACTCTGAAGCATGATCAAAAAGTGAGGAAAATGTTGGTAGCACCTGACCTGAAAGAATAAATGTTCAGTCAGAAATAAAAAATAAAAAGTGTGTAACGAAAGGTTTCCTTTAGGTGGGCAAAAATATCTATCCTGAGTGTGCTTTTTGCCACTTAAAAAGAGCCAGATTTAGGGATTCTTTTATATACATTTGGGATTTTTTTCAGCCAAAGCGATGATACCAGTTTTGTAAGTAAACAAACAAAGAAAAAAAAACGCAAATCAAATAAAATAGACTTTTAAGCATCCAAATTTGACAGAGAAAATGTTTCCTGGACATTGTTTACCATATCACAGGAAGCATATTGAATTTTACTCTATAGACCATCCTTACATTTCACACCCTCAGAAGGGAAAAAGCCTTCATTTCATCCATAAGTACCAACAAAATTATGGGTGTACTAGCGGCTTTGGACATAACATAACCCTGTCAGCTGGGGAGGATATGTTTTCACATTGTCATTCACTGGGCTGCATGCAGATACTTTAGCAACCTATAAAATATACGTATTAAATTAAAAAATTCAAGTTAACAGTATTAATAAAGTTATATACTTAAAACAGAACAAGTTCATAGATTCACTATGCATTGAAATTAAATATATATAATGCAGTGGGGAAAGTAAACTTGAAAACACTAAACGTTACTCAGGTATTGTTTTTATGCTTGCACGTTAAAAGCATAAACCAGGTTTAATACTTTTATTTTTCTTGTTCAATATTTGCCTGTGCCACAAGCAAATACTTTTGTTTTGGAGGTTATGTTAGAGGACAAACACAGGTTTATATTGATCCACACAAGCTATTAGTATTTTTCAGGCTTTCTGAAAAGGCAGGATGCTTTTTAGCAGTGCACAGTACCAAAGAAAAATACCAAACTGTTTGTATTTGTAACAATAAGAATGATCACTGAAGCAGCATCAAACACTTACAATCCCTTTTTCTGTCTAGTGTTTTATCAAATGGTTTAAAAATGACTCGTGTAATTTAAATTCTCCATAAAAAAAGAGACTTTGTTGTTGTTCTCTAAAGTTTCCAGCTGCAAGATATGATTGCAACATGATTTGTTTCATGAAGCAAAATCATTGATCAAACCTACCGAGCTCCACAGAGCCATCAGTCACGCAAACACCTGAGCGGAAAAACCCCCAAAAATCACAACTTCTGAGTTATGCCAGTGCCTTGGTGTGGAATGAACGTACTGCTGAGAAAACCAGTTGCAAACAGAACTGAGTATTAAAAAAATATATTAAAAATGTAAATGAATTGTTTTTTTCTCCATAACAAATAATTTCTCAAGGGTGCAGAAATGATGAATAACAAAAAGGATGCAGAAGACATCAGGTATTTCTGTCCAAATTATGTAGAATCATCACTTCTCAATTTATCTTTAAATTAAACAAAGATTTCTGGCAATCAGCAGAAAACACACAGAAGTAATTCGAGGTTCTAGTTGGTTCCTTATACACTATCGTCCTAAATTCCTGTTAAATGTTGTGTTCGCTTTGTCATTTCCCACAGATTTGGGAGAATTATTAGGAAATGTCTAGAGCATAGAATGCTTGAGGTTAGAAGAGGAGCCTTCTCCAGGCTGAACAGACCCAGATGTCTCAGCCTCTCCTTCCAGGAGATGCTCCAAACACTCAATCATCTTTTGGCAGGTAGTTAGACTTTCTCCAGAATGCCCATTCCTGTCTTTTAGTGGGGAGCTCATGTGCAGGAATTATTATTCTGAAACTTATGTTGACATAACAAATATATAAAGACATTGTAGTTAATAACACCAAAGTACATTTCAGATGGATCTGTACTTTCCCATTTCCTGGAAAAGGTGTTCTGTTTTGCCTGCTAGTGTCACCAAGAGGAAGAACATTGCAAGGTTAAGGACTGACTTTATATCTATTTAAAGTACATTTCATATAGCTTCAGAATTCATTCTGGCCTTGACTCTGTGTGTGCAAGTGCCCTCAAACATTGGCAACTATCAAGGTCCCCTTAATTTAGCAGAATTGCAGCCTTGTCAAAGTCCTCTTTCTGTTTCCAATGCCCTATCTTTCATTTTCATAATTGGTAGTGCAGAGAAGTCTAAATGCAAAGTCAGGAAATTAATTTAGATACGATACTTTGATCTGCATTTCTTTAATTCGGGCTGATGTACTCAATTATGGGCCACTTCCAGTGATACTGGACCAGAAGCGTATAACTAAGGAAGCCAACAGCTAAATCCTAGGAAGAAATTATATGACCTGCCAAAACAACCAAAACTATTCTGAAGGATTTATATTCAGCTGCAAAGCTGCTCTAAGGTCTCCCTGGAGCCTTCTCTTCTCCAGGCTGAAAAACCCCAACTCTCTCAGCCTGTTCTTGTATGGGAGGTGCTCCAGCCCTCAGATCATCTCTGTAGCCTCCTCTGGACCTGTTCCAACAGCTCCATCTCCTTCTTATGTTGAGGATAGATAAACAATATTTATGTAATTTCACTTTTATTTCAGTTTGTGAAGATGAAACAAGGCCTGTCCATCATTCCCAGCCCTTCTGCTTGGGAACCTCTCCCTCTCATCCCTTGCAAACCCAGCCACACCAGAGTAGCGCAGCAACAATTCAGGCATTCTGTTTTTCTTTTTCCTCCAAGGTCTGGTTCATGTGGTCTGTGTCCCTACACATCCAGAATCTGGAGGAAAAGGGGGCATTGTGATGAGTGCTAAAGAGAAACAGTTCAAATTGTTTCAGATGAAGGTTTTAATGGCAAGAAAGAATTTCAAAGGTGAAGTACAAGCAAGATACATAATTTTAAAAATCTAGTTAAATCAAGGAATCTGCTGCTTGTGTGTTTGAAGTGGGTGCGTAGGCAGAAGATATAGATAGCTTATAAAATAATTCCTGCTGCTCCTGGATGTCCTGGATAGCACGAGTGTTGAATGGAGATCACCTTGTCTTTCTGCTTGAATGGTGTCATTTCATCTATGTTCACTAAAATTCTAAAATATGCTTGGGCTCAATGTCTTTTTTTTTTTTATATACCTGTATATCTGAGTGTTAAAGAAAAAGAGAGGAGTTATCTTCTTAATATCCACTGTCTCTATTACTCTGAGGAACTTAGGGCACGTGAGAAATGAGTGTAACAAAATCTAGAGAGAAAAAAAAAGGAAAGGAAAAAAGTAAAAAGAGACATGAATTAACTCAGAAGTTTGTGCAAGCACATTAATAGGATGAAATTCAGTCCTTATCCTATCCAGCCCCTGGTGCTCATTTCCAGTGCCTGAAATCTGTGACAGATAAGCACTAATTTCCAAGGAGTGCTCGTGTGGCAACTGCTAAAATGGCAGATGCCTTACTCTTGTACTTATGCTAACAACATTTAGTGCGGTGAGCAATCACATTGATTTCCCATATGTAATAAGAAGAGTGTAACACTACGTTCCTAGTTAAAGTTTATTGAGCAGGCAGGACATTAGAAGTCAGAACTGATTAATTCAGGGTATAAACAGTCACCTCTTGCTTTTTCTTTTTCTTCCTTTTTTATTTCTTTTCCACCACCCTTTTCTCCCAGGCCCTTCGCTATGTATCTGTTAGTACTTGTATTTCTGATCACAATAGTTTCTTTTCCTTCCCTTTGTGAATTTTCACTTTTACATTAAGGAACACATCAGTTACTCATGGCTTAGCCATACGTGCCAGCGTAGTCAGGCTGAAGTGTCTGGTTCAGTGTCAGGGCCACCACCCTGACTGGAACAGATAGATCTTGTAACGTGGGTTCCAGTTCACATTGACAGTGAAAACCTTCAAATCATAATTTAATTTAAAAATACATATAGTGTAAGTTCTATAGACTGAAATAGTGGGATTCTTTTACATTAGAGTTAAGGGATGTGTGTACTCTCTTCTTTGCATCTATTTTAAGATCAAGAGCAGTAAGGGAGAAGCCTATAATTTGGGTAAGCCCATTTCAGATTCCTTGGGGAAAATATTGTAACTAAGAAAAGCACATTTTTAACTATCCCAGCCTAAGTAGAAGGATCTTCTAATGTCCTCCTTGCTCAATAAACTTCTACTAGGAATGTAACAGGCTATTCTTATTATTACTTATGGGACATCAAGGCAATTGCTAACCCCATCATCTGCTATCGCCATAGGCACAAGACTAAGGGATCTGCCATCATAGCAGTTGCCATATGAGCACTCATTAGCGTTCCTAATTTGTCACAGAACTGGAGTGGGAATGAACATCTGGAGTGTGACTTGATAACTATAGAGCTCTATTCCAATAATGAGCCTGCTGCCTTGATGTAAGCCTTTTTCATAACTTCAAGTAGCTTAAGAAGAAACCACTTTCTGCCAGTGTTGAAAGCATAAACATATATATTTTTTTCCAAGTTTTTACATATATCCTTACAGATTATATATATAAAAAGATGTGTTTTTATTTCAAAGTGATAGTGAAACTACAGGAAGACCACATGGAAGATGTAAGAGTTTCCTTCCCTTTAAATAAGGGCAAATCTGCCCCATGGCAATTACTTTTATCACCTTCATAAAAGAAAAATAAAAGTAAAGGCACAATAAGGCTGAAGATAATTTAATAAAAAGACATAACAAAAGCACAGAATATCTTGACAGCCTCTGGAGGAAGGTTAGGGTGCTATGGAACATGATATTCTGCTCCTCTCACAGGCCGCAAGATCTCCTTCTGCATGCACTTAGTCTCATACAATGTTTTAAACAGGCTTGGACAGAGTAACAACCACAAACCTAAATAAATTAGGCTTCTCGGATTCTGCTTTCCTTTAACTGCTCCTGCAATATCTCCCTTCTTCAGATCACCTGACAGTTATACCTGAACTTCCATAGGATTTCATTGTAATCACAGAATCATAGAATCGTTTGAGTTGGAAGGCACCTTAAAGACCATCCTGTCCCACCCCTGCCATGGGCAGGGACACCTCCCACTGCATCAGGCTGCCCAAGGTCCATCCAATCTGGCCTTGAACACCTCCAGGAATGGGGCAGCCACAGCTTCCCTCGGCAACCTGTCCCAGTGCCTCACCGCTTTCATCGTGAAGAAATTCCTCCTTATATCTAGTCTAAATCTGCCCCTTTCTGGTTTATACCCATTGTCCTTAGTCCTATCACTCCAAGCCTCTGTGAACAGTCCCTCCCCAGCTTTCTTGTAGCCCCTTCAGGTACAGGAAGGTCGCTATGAGGTCTCTTGGGAGCCTTCTCTTCTCCAGGCTGAACAACCACAGCTCTCTCAGCCTTCCAACCTTATAGTTAAGTTGCCTCTCTGTCCACCCATATGAGCAACTGTTTTCTTTGAGACAGTATAGATCCTTCTGTATTCCACCTTGCAGCAAGATGTCTCCCTCTTGGTGTTTTTGCATTTCCTGTTCTGCTTTTGTGAGGAGAATCCACTGGCTGTCGCCAAATATTACTCTAATCCCTTTCCTGTTCTTACGGGATTCCTCCCTTTCATCTCAAACAACTGCATTTCTTAATGGCAGTCAGTGCCTAAGTAAAAGGAGTATCTAAGGCTGCCCATCCAAGAAGGACTGGTTTTATTCTCCTGTACCTTGAGAGATCAAAAAATGCGTTTCTTTTACAAATTTTATATAATAAATTATAAGCTATAATTTTTATTGAATAAACACTAAATAGCAAAATGAATAGTAAAGGTGACATGGCGAATGGATGAAGCTTATAATGACAAAAGGAAAAAAATGATTAAAACAGCACTTACAAAGAGGTTGAAGCATTTAATCACACACTGCAAAAGATACCATAGGCAATTGTGGCTTCTGGGATTTTATAAGGAAGAGACAAAACAGTGACTACTTGTTATACGCCTTGGCAACCTAGGTACCTCCAGAGCTGCTTTCTCCGCAGCACTAAGATAAAGGTTTAGGTTTGACAGTTAACTCTGGATGATTTGTGATGCTTCCCGTTATCTTCAGATATCACCAGTTACAGCTTGTACTTCTTTGTGTTGAGTGTATAGGCCTATCCAACTCCCCAAAGGCTTTACTCAGTTGTTGACTACCTTTAAATTCGTGCTCTTCCCCGAGACATCCTAGAATAATAGTATCATTTTTATATCCTACTTACCCAGGCTCAACCTTGTACCTGTTGTGAAGGAGATCATACCTGCATAATGATTCTCTTCATTGAGTTCTCTTCAGTCTTGAGAGCAGGATTTCTAAACAGTGGAACATTTGGTATTAATGAAGGAAGCAGTGATATTAATTTAAAACCAAGAACCAGTCCACCATTTATCATGACAGTAGGGTCACAAGGCTAAAGATAAGAAATGTAACACTGGTACTGGGCTTTTCATGTACCAAGCATTTATCCACCCACACTCGCCATCCTCTTTTCAAACAATCATGCACATCTCATAACTTTTTCAGCCTAATGATGGTTGTACATTTAGGTAATGGCATTCCCATGAAGAACTGACTCAGGTTCACTATCATTTTTGAGGACATCTTCCCTTTATAAATCTCTTCTTCCCAGGTTCAGCTTCACCCCTGGCTCTTCTACCTCCTCCCCATGAGCAGCACAGGAGGATGAGGAATGAGGGTTGAGGTCAGTGCATAACACACTGTCTCTGCTGCTCCTTCTTCCTCATGCTCTTTCCCCGCTCCATCATGAGATCCTTCCCATGGGATATAGTTCTTCATGAACTTCTCCAACAGGGGTCCTTCCCAGGGGCTGCAGTTCTTCAAGAACTGCTCCAGCATGGGTCCTTTCCACTAGGTACAGTCTTTCAGGAGCAAACTGCTCCAGCATGGATTGATTTGCTTGACAGTAAATGGCTGCAGAAATTTTGGCTGTGAAACTCAGCAGTCCTTAAATACTCCTGCCTTCCAGAACAGTGCAGTGTAACAGCTTCAGAATTCCCATTCAGTTAAGGGAAAGCCATCTCTGAAATGAAGCCTAGTACATAATAGGCAATACTAAACCAGCTCACAATTACTGTAATTTAACATTTAACTTATATTCAGCTTATAGAAAAAAAAAAAAGACCTAGCTGCTTGTGCTGTGTACCTTTGTGCAGCTTCCATTACAGAATGTACAAACAACCTTGTTATGTGAGATACAAAAACACTTTCCTAAATGTCATATTAAACTCATTACTAGGAGAATGGGAAAGCTCTGCAATGTGATTGCTCTTTCTTCATAACAAAGGCAAAAATTGCCAGTTCCTAAGAGTCTAAAATGAGTTGTGATTGGAGTTAGATGAAGTGATGCTGATGAATATTCACTTGCACTGGCTACGTGTGCGAAAAGGCATGTTAAAATGAGTACATTTCATTACACTGATAACTTCTAGTCATCAGATGAAACTCTTTGATTACATACTTAGAGTTTCAACTGAAGTCAATGATGAGCATATACAAAGCAAGTTGCAGCACATCATTGGTGACATCCTGCATCTTTTGAAGCAAAACCATAAATTGCTGCTGATACTGATACTGGAATTTCTTGGTTTAGTTTGAGTAAATTGAACTGTAGCTGCAGCCTACTGTTGCACAACTACAGTGTGAGAAGAGCCTAAAAAAGATTAGATCAGCTTAATAGTTCTTGCCTGGAGAAGAGAAGGCTCCCAGGAGACCTCATAGCAACCTTGCAGTACTTGAAAGGGCTACAAGAAAGCTGGGGAGGGACTGTTTATGAATGCTTCTACTGATAGAACTAGGGGCAATGGGTATAAACTGGAGAGGTATAAATGGGTATAAACTAAAGATTTAGACTAGACATAAGGAGAAATTTCTTCACGATGAGAGTGGTGAGGCACTGGAACAGGTTGCCGAGGTAAGTTGTGGCTGCTCCATCCCTGGAGGTGTTCAAGGCCAGCTTGGATGAGGCTTGGATCAACCTGGTGCAGTGGGAGGTGTCCCAGCCCATGGCAGGGGGGTTGAAACTAGATGATCTTTAAGGTCCTTTCCAACCTGAACTGTTCTATGATTCTTTATTTGATGTTTACCTTGGCAAAAATGTGAAATCACATATTTTAAGAATATATCAGAAACTACAGAGTAAAACCCAAGAAACCATCTCTGAATGAATATGAAGCTGCATAAATTGTCAATGATTTCTATAGCTTTTCAGGCAAAACACGAAAACTTTAGAACTCTTTGCTTGGTTGAAGTTTGCATGTTTTTCAGGTAATGTTAAGCTTCTCCTAATCTATTTTCACAATATTGGATCTTCTAATTCAAAGCAAAAAAACACTATGCTAAGACAATCAAAAAATTGGGTGAGTATATAATGCAGCCACAATGTCTGATTTTAGAATCGCCTCTCACTTCAAGCTGTTGTGGCTCCTCTTACCTGTGGCATATTTTATAATAAGCTGAAAATAATAAGTATCAAGCAGAGTCAGATGAAAATGCCGACTGAGACAAAAATATGTATCCCAGTATTCAATGTAATTAGGTCTATAATGTGCTAACCAGAAAAAGGAACCTGCTAATAAAATAAGAATGTTATTTTCCATGACATAATGAGCAACCTGCATATTTTAATAAGCACTAACTTAATGAGCTTAGCAGCAATGAAACCCTTTTCTAGCATTAGGAATATAATAGAGTAGTATTTACCTAAGATGAATTTCTCTTCTAATGTAACTATAACAATAAAGGAAAAATAAGGGAACGTGGTTAGGCTAGTATCTTGATCTCAGAAATAAAAGTCATGGCTTATTTATTCTTAGAAAATTATAAAAAGCTTATTAAACAGGTAAGACAAATGTTGTATGTTGGAATACTGTGTTCTTTGTGTTCAGAATGAAAGGAATCATAGAATCATAGAATCATAGAATCATAGAATAACCAGGTTGGAAGAGACCCACCGGATCATCTAGTCCAACCATTCCTATCAAACACTAAACCATGCCCCTTAGCACCTCGTCCACCCGTGCCTTAAACACCTCCAGGGAAGGTGACTCAACCACCTCCCTGGGCAGCCTGTTCCAGTGCCCAATGACCCTTTCTGTGAAGAATTTTTTTCCTAATGTCCAGCCTAAATCTCTCCTGGCTGAGCTTGAGGCCATTCTCTCTTGTCCTGTCCCCCATCACTTGGGAGAAGAGCCCAGCTCCCTCCTCTCTACAACCTCCTTTCAGGTAGTTATAGAAAGCAATGAGGTCTCCCCTCAGCCTCCTTTTCTCAAGGCTAAACAACCCCAGCTCTCTCAGCCGTTCCTCAAAAGGCCTGTTCTCAGGAAGGAAGGAAGGAAGAGATTAGGAGATATTATTCAATAACACAGGGCATGTGCCCTCTATAGGATATTAGCCTAGCCAGGACAAACCACTGTTTTTGCATTAAAAATCAGTTCAGCTATGCACCCAGTTATCATAATCAAAGAACTGCTGAAGTACCATGTTCAAATTCACATTTTCAAAAATTGCCGTACTTTTTTGTTTGATCCTTCCATGAAAGAGGAAAACCACCATTTTCTTATAGCTCTTTCCTGCAAGCCAGACACATGATGGGATGATCTGTCAGAGCCACAGTGGTAAGAGTTCTGCACTCCCTACATTTCAAAGATTAAACTTTATTTTTCTTAACTAAAAAAAAAAATAAATTGGACAATTCTCAGTCCTTGGGAAGAGGGAGCAGAGGGAACCAAACCATGGAAATCATAGAATCATAGAATAGTTTGGGTTGGAAGTGACCTTAAAGATCATCTAGTCTCAACCCCCCTGCCATGGGCTGGGACACCTCCCACTGCATCATGTTGCTCCAAGCCTCATCCAAGCTGGCCTTGAACACCTCCAGGGATGGAGCAGCCACAACTTCCCTTGGCAACCTATTCCAGTGTCTCACCACTCTCATCGTGAAGAAATTTCTCCTTGTGTCTAGTCTAAATCTCTAGTTTATACCCATTTATACCTCTCCAGTTTATACCTATTGCCCCTAGTTCTATCAGTAGAAGCATTCATAAACAGTCCCTCCCCAGCTTTCTTGTAGCCCTTTCAAGTACTGCAAGGTTGCTATGAGGTCTCCTGGGAGCCTTCTCTTCTCCAGGCTGAACAACCCCAACTGTCTCAGCCTGTCCTCGTATGGGAGGTTCTCCAGCCCTCTGATCATGAAATACTTCCAGAAAGAGAGACCAGTTTTGTTTGGAGGTAGCAATGTCTGACCTTGGTTGATGCCCAAATTCTGAGCTGCTTTATGTCAGCAAAACATTACTTATTGGGTGAAGTTTTGACCCTAAATGTTTCATTTTTCTAATTTCATCTTCGATAATGTATAAGACTTTTCACAATGTTTAACAATGTTGGGGTTTGAGTTTTCAAATTGTTTAGGTAGTATCTATTGTTTAGCAAGTGTCTACTTGCTGTACAATTACAACCGGATATTTTCCCCTTTAAAAATGCCATATTGATACCTAATGATTTTCCAGAGAACTCTTTCACTTTTTTATGTTCTATTTGTTCAGTGTAAGATTTGTCCACATCGATTTCCAGATGAGCTGCGACTTGCTGTTTCTCTGATCCTCTTGATCCTGACAGTTGTACTGAAATGAATTACGTTACCACTTTACACAAAAATAAAGCACAAAAGCTCTTCTTCATCTCAGTAAGAGAAAAATTTGGTTCTAAAACAGATTCTTGTTCCACAAAAATCATACAAGTAGAGACAGATAAGCCGTGCTACCTGCAATTCTAATATGACTTTTCTGTCTTCCCACAATAAGAAAACATGTAATATGTTAACCTTGATATCTGATGCATTTTTCTCTCAATCTTGCATGCTTCACAGAAAGCACATAGGCATTTGACCTTATCGTGCTAGGATGCTCTGTTACTCCACACATAGCCTATGACACCCAGAGTTTTCCATGAAATTGAACATACTTTGACTTTTGTTACTTGAATCACTCTTAGGGCTGAAATATTTCTCTAGAGAAGTGTCATGATACAATCATGGCAGCTCATTTATTTCCTGTCTACTCCTCTTTCCAAGAGAATCTACGAATGTATTCATAGGTAATATTTTACCCTGAAACTACTTGAAAAGAATGCAGAACAGAGCGCCGCATTTTAACTTCGAAAAATATGCAGCTAAAATAGGCTTATTCATTTATTCAGGATTCCTAGCAGCTGCAATGAGACTCTCACACAAGGTCTTGTCACCAAATGCATTACAGAAAAATACTAATATTCATTAATAATGTTTTAGTTTACAACTATCTCAAATTTAGTTGAATTGGACTAAACTAGTTACCACCATAAATTAAATCTTCCATGAGCATGTTGAGAAGAATGAAAACTTTTTAGGGGAAAAAGACATTGATGTTAGTAATTTAGCATTAAGAAAACACACGTACAAGCCTGGTCCTTGATCATTCTCTCCAGTGTGTTGCTGAAAGACATGGCTTTTTCAGGTACTTTTTCTCATTTCCCGTTCTTTCAGAAGTCTTATTGTATTAGCTTCAGAGTGCTTGCTTACTTAAGGGTCATACAGTGTAAGTGCAGATGAATGAATTCTATGCAATAAAAGATGAGAGTCCCTCTGGACTTCATTTAAAGTTTGCTGCTCAAGAGGCTGGAAACTTGCTATGTCTTTGCTCTTTCCTCAAGTATTCCCAGAAGCTCAATCACAATAGATCACTTGGGAGCTTGAAATGATATGTCTGTTGCCTACAGACCTTGGAGCAGAGAACAGGGAAATTGAGGTCTTGACCTATAAGTCCAAGTCTGTATGGAAAAGGCTACTCACCAAATGCCATCTATATTAGAATCTCTCCCGCTTATTTCAGTTTGTTGGTAAATTACATGTTCAGTAATTCTTGTCCTTGAAGTCTCTCCAAGACTTACTGAACTTCAGCGTTAACCTCTTTCCAGCCTGAAAATTGACTGTTTATTTCTACTCTTTGTTTTCTACCTCTTTTAGCTAGTTTGTAATCCATGGCAGATCTCTACATTTCACTTCAGTACTACTTAAGTCCCATAACAGCCTTCTGTGAAGCATTTTGCTGAAGCCTTTTTGAAAGTCCAGACAAATTACATCTACCACTTCTCTTCTCGCACTCCTTTACAGACATTCAAGGAGTTGTAGCAGATTGGTGATGAGGTGTGATGTGCAATATTGAGTTCTCAGTCAACACAGCCAAACCTTCAGTGGACTTTTGTGGGTGGAACCTGGGGAAATATCACACAGAAGGGAGAAGAGATGTGGGGGAATAGCTGGAGGAGGAACCAAATTGCACCTGATGCATGACCTTTCCTTCTGGTAAAATAAAAGCTAGTGATTTGCATCACATATATATTTTTTTTTTCTGAGAAAAGGAGTGTTTCTTAGAATCCATATGTAGCTAAAGGTCTCTTCTTCTTGATTATGGTGTAAAGCACAGTGAAGATGTAAGACACTAACAGAAAACATCAGGAGCCCTCTTGGCATGATAGTGGAATGTATTGGTGGACAAGGTATATGCCAGTTAGGTTAGATTAGCTAAAATGTGGCTTTGAAACAGATCTTAAAGTTTTGTAGTAGAGCATAATAATAATAATAACAAATAATTTTAGATATTACTCAACAAATCAGTGCTGTAGCAGCAGAAAAAGAAGATAAAAACAGAAGAAAAGACAAAAAGAGGAGAACAACATAGATATCTTGTTCTATGTGTTATGAATCTGCCCAAGACATATCAAGAACAGAGAGTCCTGAAATATTTTCCTTTTCTCTAACCAGTGTCATGCATTAACCTGCTGCCTAGGGACAAGAACAGTACCTGCAGTCGTGAATGCCATGTTCAGCAAAGGAGACCACATAGCTATGAGCAACAGCCCTGGCAGTACACCTGGAGAGCACAAAGGAATGAGGAACAAGGAAACACCAAGAGCAATAAGAGGTCTTTATTCTTGTCTCGCATTCAGCAGTGAAGGTGAAGTACTTTGTGAAAATCACCCAAAGGCACCGAGGAATTTTACAATTCAGATAAAAATATCTGATCCTATTTTTTCTTTGAGATTGAGTTTGCTCAACTGACTTTTCCTGAGACATGTTTCTGCTCAGCTCTGCACGAGGTCTTTGCTGAATTGCATTCAGCAATTTTTCATCACTAATGAGGAGAAACTCTGAACAGAGCATGTCCTGTAGCATTGTCAAGAGAAGACATGTACCTGGTGTGGTACAGACAAAATGCTGTGAGGACCTGTATCAGAAGCAGCTATGAGCTGGTTTCTTCTAAAAGATGATCCGAGGGCTGGAGCACCTCCCACACTAGGACAGGCTGAGAGAGTTGGGGTTGTTCAGCCTGGAGAAGAGAAGGCTCCAAGGAGACCTTAGAGCAGCTTCCAGTACTGAAAGGAGCTGCAGGAAAGATGGGGAGGGATTCTTGATAAGGGAGGGCAGTGACAGGATGAGGAGGAATGGATTTCAGCTGAAAGAGGAGAGGTTGAGATGAGGTTTTAGGAAGAAATTTCTTCACAATGACGGTGGTGAGGCCCTGGCCTAGGTTGCCCAGGGAAGCTGTGGCTGCCCCATCCCTGGAGGTGTTCAAGGCCAGGTTGGATGGGGCTTGGAGCCCCTGATCCAGTGGGAGGTGTCCCTGCCCATGGCAGCAGTGTGGAACTGGGTGGATTTTAAGGTCCCTTCTGACCCAAACCACCCTATGATTCCATAATTCAGTGATATCTTAGGGTTAAGTTACATTTTCAAAATATCAGTTTGGGGAAAATATTTCTAGTTAGTGTTCTTGTAAACATTTACTTGCTTTTAGCATATATTTGACTTCCTCAGTTGTTTACCACTATAGTCAAAATATATTTCCTTGGGCTATTTTAGTGCGACACGTGATTTACATTCTGATTTCTCTAACAATATGGCTCCTGTTCACCCTTCCCCTTGTTGTTTCTTGCTGTACTTCTTGCTGAAGTTGAAACAGTGACTCTCACTCAGTAACCTCTGCCAAAACCTTTCTGCCTGCAGGAGGGACACAAAGCCAAGGACACAAAGCCCTGCTCTGGTACAGCACAGTGTTTAACCTTGGCTCAAACCTCTGAGAAAATTGCTGAGCTGTGAGTGAGAGTGATGAAAATTCTGCAGGAGGATGGGAGAGGTGAAATTGCAAAGAGAGGTCGGACAGCTGAGATGGGGAACGTGAGTAGCTCAAGGATTCAGGAAGAAAATTGACAATGTGAGAAAGAATTAAATTCTTATGGGGAAAATAAAGGGAGCCTAGTGGGGGCTAGGAGTTGATGGATTCTCAGCTCGAGCCCTCAAGGCTCTCCATGACCACAAAGGATGGTGACTTAGCAGCACCAAGGACCTGCTCTGGAGTTGCAGGGTTCCAGTCTATCCCCTCCTGACAGTGTCTGTTTGGCCAGCAAAGAACCTCTGAGTCCTTGTCCAGAGCAGTGGGCTGATCAGCCTAACTTCTCCCTAAATCCTGGCTAACTTTTGTGTGTGTCTGTTTTGTTCTGATGTCACACATATCCTGCTTGCAGAGTTCCTGTGGACGTGGTCGATGGTGCCTGAACCCCAAAAAGGGTGTTAACCAGTGGCAGTCTGTTTTGTCCATATCAACTGGAATTATCTAAGGAGCACTGAATGGCTGAAAGACAAAAGCTGCTTGGGTTAGAAGCTAGATGACGCTGAACTTTTTCTCTCATCTGAAGTAGATTCATGCATTGGGTCAAGAACATGCAGTTGGAATGTTTCTTCATGAGATCTTCTGTGATGTGCACTCAATACGAGCAGATACAGAACAGAGACGCAATTTGCAGCTGTTTTTGCAGCTCATGTACTAAATTAACTCCTCAGACCTGGGCCATGCCATTTATGAGAATTCAGAAATCTATGCTTATGTTTGTAGGTGAAGAGGAGCTTGTGATTGTTCTGCAGAGAGGACTTGCTGACTGTGAAGGGAAGGAGTCATCCCAGATCTCCTGTCTCGAAACATAACTAAAAGGTAGTGACTCTCAGGTGTATGCAGACATCTCATTTTCCAGGGATACAGGGTCTGTCTGTAGTGTAAACCTTTCAAAATCTCTTAGGGGGAGAGGCAGGTGGCTCATCTGCTGTTTTAAGTCCTGGCCCACAGCTGAGCCAACCAGGCAGGATGTGGGAAACTACTGGATAGCACATGGGAAATGGCTGGACAGGGCAATGAAGTGCGATGAGGTAACGAGAATGTCCATCAGTTATGAAAAGTGATTTGATTTTCGTTCCCACATTTATATGAGAGGTGGCCAGTCTTTACCGGTAATGGGAAGGGAGCAACTCATGGCATTTAGGTGTGTGCAGCTCCAAAAAGCTCCTCGAGAACTACACTTGTAACACCAAGTAAGGTCATGAGTGGAAGTAGAAATGCCAAATTTCCCTACAGAACTGGCAAAACAGAGAGCAAACGGGAAAAAGTAATTATGATATGGAAAAGGGGAAGTGAAATGGAACAATCTATTTCCTTTCTATCAGATTATCCCAGAAGCTTTTCATAATAAACTATCCATCCTTTCTGGAAGACCAGGAGGAAGAAGTGGAAAATATTTTGACTACTTCTGGATAGTGAAAAGCAGGACCAGCGAGAGAAATGTCTTCATGTTTCCTACTCATTCTCTCTGTTTGTCTGGGAGAATTAGGAAAAGAAGTATGCGTGAGAATGTGTTAACTGGAGATAGATATACTAGAAGGAGTAAAAAACTTCTCACATCTCGGTTAACAAGCTGAAAAACAGGCATTTTGCTTAAGGTGACCACAGAAGCCAGAGCATTGCATATATAGCTTTCAAGAACACCTCAGCTGGAAAACCTCAGCATATACTGTGATACCTGCCTATTTGTGCTTGCAAACTGCCAACCTGCAAGTGATAGAGTTATAGGGCAAGCAATATGCCAACCTCAATGTTCTCCTGGCTTTTTTGAAAGGTTTACAGTTTGGCAGGTACAGAAAATGTGGTACAGCATAATGATTAATTTTAAGAGAAGTGAACAGAGACCATAAAAATAGTAGTATCTTATGATGTTCTCCTGCTTTCCTGAGTAGAGATGTGTCAATTATAAAATGAGGGTGTTGGAGTGAATGCCTTTGAAAGAAAAATGCATCGAGAAAAATCTTTCTGAATCTGAGAGCTGTAAAATAGCTCAAGGAAACCTCTCTTATATTTTTCAGAAATGAATATTTTTCCCCATTGCGTTTACAGAATCATTAGGTTGGAAAAGACCCACAGGATCATCAAGTCCAACCATTCCTATCAATCACTAAGCCATGTCCCTCAGCACCTCAATGCATAATTTGTGCAAGGCTTCTTTAGTCAAGTCGTGCAGGCTGCTGAGGACCGTTGCATCATAGCTCATAGAATAGTATATATATTTTAACCATAGTGGTAAAAACTGAGAAAGCCAAATTATATGCAAAAGCAAGTAAATATTTCCTGTATCGTCGTGTTTGGCTGTTTTATCCCTCCAGCAGATTGGGGGTCAAGAAAGCCCCCACTGAGGAACAGGCCTGCAAGCATGAGGCAGCCTCTATCCATCCATAGAGGACATCATCTGCTTTGTTCTGCCTTGTCAGGCAGTCCAAAGCAAACACTCATTACAATGTCACTCTTTGTGTGCTGCTTCACCACCCGCTTATATGGACAGGATGCCAGGCAGGGAAGATGACATGCAAAAGAGTTATAGACTTATAGAATCACCAGGTTGGAAGAGACCCACCAGATCATCGAGTCCAACCATTCCTATCAAACACTAAACCATGCACCAGTTGGCACCCATGTTAAACATCACCTGAGGCAACAGCAGAGGTTTGTACTGGATGGTTGTGCAGTCTTTTGAGAGAAAAAAATGACCCAAAGAGCTCTTGAGATGACTCTATAGGGTACAGCAGTCTGTTTCCCACCTGTAAGCACCAGCCTGTGTATGAAACAAGGAAAGAGAACAAAGAACAAGCATAACATATCCAGCTTGTGAAAAACCTTTAGCAATTTATCTTTCCTAAATGATTAAAAAGGCCATTCTCCTGTAGTAATTTTTGTAGTTTAACCCTTTAACCAATAGACAGGGTTGGGAAATCTTTTTTTTCTAGTGAGTAAATATTACTTTCTTTTCTACCTGCTCACTGAACTCATACTTTGGTGTCAGGGAGTAGTTTAGTCCCCATGGTGTGGTCCCTTATAATGGGGAAGTGTAGCCCCCTTATGTGGTCCCAAGTGACGGGGGACCGGACAAGAGGGAATGGCCTCAAGCTCCACCAGGGGAGATTTAGGCTGGACATTAGGAAAAAATTCTTCACAGAAAGGGTCATTGGGCACTGGCACAGGCTGCCCAGGGAGGTGGTTGAGTCACCTTCCCTCGAGGTGTTTAAGGCATGGGTGGACGAGGTGCTAAGGGGCATGTTTTAGTGTTTGATAGGAATGGTTGGACTCGATGATCCGGTGGGTCTCTTCCAACCTGGTTATTCTATGATTCTATGATGTGCTAACTCGTGCTTTCTTCTAGCTGCCGCAGGATTTTTGAGCTTTCTTTAGGGGGTGAGTGAAGTGACTTCACTCTGGTCTGTAGCAGTCACCACAAAATATTCTCAAGGTGGTACATCTTCAGCAACAGATTCGTCAGCAACGTAGAGAAAAAACCTTGCCTTTTCCTACTTATTTTATTTGAAGAGTGCGCAGGAACCAAAAACTAAGAAATATGTGCATTTCTGCGGTCAAGTGAAACTGTAGTGTTAAATAAATTTACAAAGTGGACAAGGAAGCTGCTTATTTTTCAATCAGAAACTTGACAACATCATTGCACTTACCTCGTTCTTCCCTATGGGGAAGAAAATAGCAATTGTTAGTGCTTTGAAATTCCACATGAATTCATTTTGGTTGTGTTTTTATGGCCCTTTGAAAAGTAATTCAAAGAGAGCTGGGAGAGAAGGTTTTACTTTTATAGTTCTTCTATATATCTAAACTGACATGAATGGTAAGTGGTGTAGCTATGATTAGAATGAAGAATATGGGAGACAGGGTCATCATAAAGTATTCATAATGGCAAGTTGTATATTTTCTCTGTCAGAGAAAAATGGATGGGAAAGCAGTAAGGATGAATTAAGTTAAAAACACAAAATGTCAGTTGATGTTAAGAATCCTTGATGCTGGGTTGTTTTGAATAAACAAAAAGAAAGACAAAAGAGTTTGAGAAGAAAATACCTTTGTTCCTTTCTTTCCAGTCCCCTTTTCTGCATTACAAGTTGTACATTTTGACCTCTACTGTTCTGATGCTTCAGATAATCAGCTTCTGATGTTTAGTTCACATATGCTAAACAAGTGTTTCAGAATGAATATAAGGAAGAAATTTTTATGCTGAGAGTGGTGAGGCCCTGGCCCAGGTTGCCTAGGGAAGCTGTGGCTGCCCCATCCCTGGAGGTGTTCAAGGTCAAGTTGGATGTGGCTTTGGGCAACCTGATCCAGTGGGAGGTGACCCTGCTCACTGCAGGGTGGGGGGGACTAGATATCATTTGAAGGTCCCATCCAACTCAAACTATTCCATGATGCTATGATTCCACTGAAATACTAGATGTTAAAAGGGAGGAAACTGAACACAAACTTTAAATACTGCATGGATTTTTTTTTGTGTTAAAATTTAGTATGCAGATGAAAAATTATGATCAAAATATTTTAAGCACTGGATCAGAGTTCTGCAAGAATATTTTACTGTTTCAAGCGTGAGCAACTATGCAGCAATTACAAATACATATGCTGTACTAAGTAATAATCCTGCAGATCATTCCAACATGCTTTATCGTGACATAATTGGAATTGCAACATATGCTATCCTAAATAATTTGGTCTTAATTACTACCTGGACCATTTTTTTAGAGCTGCTACTATGAGCTATGTAGACTCTCTCATTTTTAAGACAGGCTGCTCATTTTTCTTTAGAACATTTCTTTGGGAAAATATTTTTATTTTTTAGGAAGGAAATATTTTTTTTAAATGCAAATATAACCAAACTTGTGTGGCTGAACGGAGTGAATTTCCCCTTCCATACCAGTGACACAGGTCACTAATGTCAAAATTCAGATTTAGCCACCAGTGATTTGCAGAAGCCTCAGATGACCATGATTAGTTGTAAAGATCAAGGTATTCTGGAGACAGGAACGGAAATTGTAGGGTATATGAACTAAGCCATGCTGCCTGGCAGACCCTAAAAGGTTTGGCTGTACTTTGTCTTCTCTGGTAGAACTGAAATTTATCTAGAAAACAGCTGCAGAATAGTGCTAGCTGGGATTTTTCTGGATACGGTATATGTATACACATACACGTATGCAAGTAGACTGTGGCCATGGGAAGGAGATGCTTCTGATATACGGTTTTCCCGACTTCACTTTCTACCATCTCTCATTGAAACTGCAGGGGACATAGGTACATCAATAAGTTAAAAACAGAATAAAGCATATGTCTGGGAGAACACAGAAGCTTAGCAATTAAATTAACTTTTTGAACAACTCCATTCTCAAGGAAAATACTCATTAGTTAGTTATTTGCTGAGGCTTGTAACAAAGGCCTACAATAATTCAGGATATATGAAAATAAAAAATATAATTTTCTGGTTATAAAACAATTCAGTTTTCTAAGTAGTTCCCCAAATTTTTATTTTACTTTTTTTAAATGAGTATTTTGATAATCAGGAAAGATTTGTTCATGTTGGTTGCTTTTACACACATGGGTTTGCCTGTGAAATTGCTAAGAAAGTATTAAGTAAGTGTGAAAATATTTCCAGGCTCAGAACAGAAGTGATTCACCATAGCATGGCTGTAGTAAAATTTTGGAAAAGAACTGAAGTAAAAGTGTTTTGGGATTCACATTAAATATTCAGATGTCTAAAAAAAATATATAAATCGGCAACCATAAAGCAGAATCGCTTATGATGTACTGTAGCCTATACTACAAATACACTGCCATGTATTGTTCTATTGCCATCCCAGCTGTCAGTTCTAGTAGGTTAAAAAAACACCAGTTTTGATTAAAAGTTATTACAGTTCAGTGAAAATACAGATGATGAAAACTACAGCTAACCTTTGAGTATTCTGTTTGAAAGATTCAGCAAGAAGTGGTACAGTTTCTTCCTAAGGGGATTAGTAGAGGATCTGGCATTACACCGAGGATATCTTCTGGTTTCAATAGTTGTTATTTTATTATAGTACTAAGAATTAGATAATCTATTTAATTGGAAAATGTGTATGTTTTGGACAAACGAAATATTTTCCAATAACAAGAGTAAATCCCTTAATAAGGGCAAAATTACAATGAAATTAATTACATCCTGAACTTGTCAGGAACATCTGCTCATATTCCCTAAAATATTTAATACATGTCTTTTGATTTAATTTTCTTTGAAAATTGTAGCCAAAGAGAGAAAGCCTTGTGGCCAAGCAGAGAAAATGCTGGAGGAGAGCACACAAGAGCTAGGTTTTACTATTAATACTGTCTGAGCAAATCACTGCATCCAACTGTGCTTTTTTTCCTCCTAGATCCATTCATTCACTTTCTTACCTACATAGACTGCCACCTCTTTGGGACTGGGGGTATCTCCATACCTCTTTGCACTGTGGAATTCACCCAGGTTTTAGTCCTCACTGCTGAATTTGGCCTTGCCTTGACCTTTAAAGATGAGAAACTGTTTGTGTTATGAAGTTCAGAATTCTACTGCGTGGAACTTCCTTGTCTAGAAGTCTCTTTTTCATCACTATTTTACTTAAGTGAATAAATAAGCTTCCTTTCCTTCAGCTTTTATTTTTTTTCCCACCTGAGTGATGCTCTTGGAGCTCATTTTATTCCTCTTGTGCTCTCAACAGGGTGCCACCCTCTTTCTTTCTGATGCACAGATCCAAGATCCTTCAGCAGCTGGGGGCCAGATCTCACATCTGTCTATCAGCCTTCATGGAAGAGGCTCAAGGAAGATTCAGGCATTGTCAGGCAGCTGTATATTTTGTGGAGCCCCTGCTGTTCCAGCTATTGTGTTCTACAAAACACCTGATTGTTCCTTAGATTTTTCCCGAACAAAGTCCTTGACAGCCAGGATTTCACTGAGAGATTTTGCACAAACAATCATCATATGTTTTATTACTATTTATAAGCATAACCAGTGGTGTTCTTGCTGGTGAATAAATATCATTGGAAGGCTTATTGTGACAAAAGATTTTGCTGTTCATCGGTAGAAACATGGGGATGTAAGTGCTACAGGTACTGGATTGTTTGATTCACCAGTCACAGCCATAAAAACTCAGCCAGTGCTTAAGGAACTGTGAAAAAATGTGTCATGGCCTTCAATGATCTTTTGTTTGGGCCCTGAGAATGAAACTGCATTTACAGAAAGTCAAGAAATTATATATTATACATATTTTTTTAATTAGTTGTGTCACTCCAACTGTTCGGACTCATTACCTTTTTGGTTGGTGTCACACCTCCTTATAATAGCAATGTTAAATAAAATAAGTTCAAGATGAACTGAGATTAAACTAAATGAGTCTGTGCTAATATGGTTTGAATCTACACATTTTATTTGCTTTATTTATTCAACACTGCAATGAAATCCTAATGGAACTTGCTTTTCAAACAGACAAATCCAGAGTAACGCCCTTAGAGATAATATAGAATTATGATCCAAAAAAGTTGCTTAATTTTTTCCTTGTTTATCAGTACTTAGTGATTGATGAGTTATAATAATATTATTAATACGGATGCTATTAATTGTATGTTAGAATATTTCATGTGCTTGCCAATAGTTTGCAACATCATGCTGAAAAAACCACCCTATTGCTATTGGTTTACTGTTGATTAATGTTTTATAATTAAATGGATTCCTTTCTTAAAAATATAACCCATGAAAAGACAAGAATTCAAGCAGATTCTGGAAAAATAAATATGCATATATATTTATATATAGCTATTTCATTACGTGGTTACAAAGATGGCATAGCTATAAATTACACTCTGTAATGTCTCTAAAAAATACTGCTGTTCAACAGAGGTAGAGTAGTATTTGATCTATAAGATACAAGATTTATAATAACCTTTCAGAATTAATTCCTTTTGCTCTGTAATGCACTTCATTTAATTATATTAATGGAATATTGCTACCAATATGTACCCTGTGAACATCCAAAACTGAGTAAACAACCAACAATAGCAGCTGCAGTAGGACCACTATGTGTTTAACTAGCTGTTAGTACTATATATCTCTTCTCCAATTTGAATATGTGTACTGTTAATTCTATAGACAGATGCTTTCCTGAAAACAAGCTTCAATTGCTACATTGGCAGAAAATCCTGGAGACAGAAAGAGGATCAGTGTTTGCAGTAGCCTCTCCTTCTCTCCAAACTGTAGTAGTCTTGTCACTTTTTCTGAAATGTATGTTCTTTTCTAACATTTGTAGCTGCTGGCCATCTCTGTAATCTCCCTGCTTATGTTTTCCTTCCTTGTTGGGGTTGTTCAGCCTACAGAAGAAAATGCTCCCAGGAGACCTTATAGTGACCTTCCAGTACAAGAAAGCTGGGGAGGGACTGTTCTCAAAGTTTTGGAATGATATGACGGGGGGCAACGGGTATAAACTGGAGAGGGGCAGATTTAGACTAGACATAAGGAGGAATTTCTTCACAATGACGGTGGTGAGGCCCTGGCCCAGGTTGCCCAGGGAAGCTGTGGCTGTCTCAGCCCTGGAGGTTGGATGGGGCTTGGATTAACCTGTTCCAGGGGTAGGTGTCCCTGCCCATGACAGAGGGGTTGGAACTGGATGGGCTTTAAGATCCCTTCCAACCCAAACTATTCTATGATTCTTATGTCTCTGATTCATGGACACATCTGAGTTACATAACACAGATTTTTGTCCCTCCAAATCATAAAATGAAATTGTGGGCAGAGGTGTATGTGGCAGTTTATACCACAGGTCATGTTGTCAGGCACTCTTTGGGAAGTCTGAATGTCTCTCTTGATGCTGCTGTGTTAAATCCCACCATTACAAACATCTTCGTTCTATAATCAACCTATAATGTAATAATATGTAAATGTAAAATATGTAATGTACATTTTCCCTTTAAAGGACTTGCAATCAGCTTAAACTAAAGTAATATTTAACTTCAAAAGCAGCACTAAGCACTGTATGAGGAAAAAAAAAGGGTTTGTTTTGAAGAAATGAACAGGATTTCACACTTGTTTGTTTTACTCAGCAAATCATTCAAGCATCTTTTAAATGCTTCAGGCTCACCCAAACCTGCCCTAGCCCAACAACACCCTTTCTCACTCCCCTTTCTCCCAGATTTCCCTTTACACAGCTCCCAACTCCAGGGTCCCCCTCAGGCTGTGCCCTGGCTGCAGCAACTGGAGGCTCTTTCACTGAGAAGAAATCACCAGAAACTCAGAAATCTGTCCTTTTATGCATACATGTATGCATGTATCAGTGTACGCATCAATCTGTTTGTGCCGGATAATATTCTGCACTTCAAAAGAATAAAATTGTCTGGCATGGCTGGTACAAGGTAAGAAAATAAGGATGAAAGAAGATGGCAGAAGAAAGATGCATCCCTGTTGGTGGCAACGACTTCAGCCTTACCATGATTGCTCGTTAAAGAATTTTCACCAGATTGTGAGTCTCAACAACTCAGATTTGGGCCATCACCTCAGTGAGTGGCAGAGCCCACATAAAATCATCAGATATTTATACACATTATACAATAGGGTTTTTTTTTTCCTTTGAAATTTCTTGGTGTTTTTCCATGGGCTCTCAGTTCTCTGTTGTTTGTTTTTGTTCTTTGAAGTCACTCTCAGTTCTCTATTGTTCTTCTTTGAAGTCATAGAATCATAGAATAATCAGGTTGGAAGACACCCACTGGATCATCGAGTCCAACCATTCCTACCAAACACTAAACTATGTCCCTCAGCACCTCGTCCACCTGTGCCTTAAACCCCTCCAGGGAAGGTGACTCAACCACCTCCCTTGGCAGCCTGCCCAATGACCCTTTCTGTGAAAATTTTTTTCCTAATGTTCAGCCTAAACATCCCCTGGTGGAGCTTGAGGCCATTTCCTATTGTCCTGTCCCCTGTCCCTCTTGATAATTCGTTTCTGGTGTCTCACTTAGCTTTTCTCTCAATAGTGATGCTTCGTGTTTCTCCACTGATCATAAAAGTTGCTCATCATCTTTCTTGAGACATTTGTATTTATTCTTTAAAACTTTAAAGAAAACCTCAAGCAGTTCCACTAACTAATATTTATATTTAATCTATGCCTATACTCAAAGTAGTTTCTTGCACAAACTGTTGATTTAGCTGGATGGGGCATTAAACCAGCCATCTAGATGCTATACATAATTGAACAGTATTCTTAATGAAGATTAATTTCCCAACACTGGTTCTGGTTGTACTCCTAATACAATATTCTATTTATCACAATCCACTAACAATAATATCTAAGTTTTACATTGTTATATTCATCATACCTCCTTATTTTTCTTAACGTTGCTTTGGCTCTATCTGATTACCTGATGTCTCAGAGCTTCTCTTTTAGAGTTTACTTTCTAGTTGTCCCCATTAGATGCTTCGCTTGAGATCACACAACCTGTCATATTCTGCACAGCACTGAATCCCTCAAGGTTATAACAAGGTTTTCAATTCTACCAGCATGAGAGACTTATATATCTTATATTATATATTATCTTATATAATTATATATTATCTTATATATAATTATATATTATATATAATATATATAATATAATATATATTTATATCTTATATATAATTATATATTATCTTATATATATAATTATATATTATCTTATATATCTCATGAGAGACTTCTATAAAGCCAACACAAACCCTGAATAAAAACCTTGACTTGCTCAGAAGATATGCTCTGGGAATGGATATTTTCATAGTCAGGACAGAGCAACTCACAACCTCAAAGTCATTATTAAGTTCATACAAAAAGTCTTTGTAAAACCAACATCTTGGGGCTCCATTTGTTGTGTTGCAGGATGAAATAATCATGTGGCAATACTTTCAGAAGAACTCTGTCTTGAGAGAAAGGTAAAGATTAGTTTTCTTTTTTTTTTTTTTAGGAAAAATAGTCCCAAATGTTCACCTCAGATTTGGAACAAGGAATCTGTTCCTCCTACCAAAGTGACAGAAACAATTTGGACATTATGCGTGTTTCTGAATTAAGAAAGATATAGGTAGCATAATATAGCACACTGGTTCATATTCTTACAACTGCAGATGATTTGCACTGGAACTGTCTACCAGGCATTGCACTGGATTTTCCCTCACTGAAAAATTTATGTGCCATTTCCTAAACCCCTTCTCTACATTAAACAAAACCCAAAACCTTGTATTTTTGTGAGGCCTGAGTAGGAACTGGGGAAATAATCCCTTCTAGGCTGTGCAGATCACCTATCAGGAAGGATCTTCTGAATTGTTTTCTAACAATATGCCCAAGACCTATGAAGAGTGATTTAAAAGCATCGAGACTCTGCATAGATTTACAGGCTTCAACTTCTCAGATAAAATTGTAGGAACAAGGCTTTGGTTATCTCTGTAACTCCTGCAAAGAAAAAGGATAAATTACTTTGCCTTATCTGGTGCCAAGTTTGTAACTGACATAAACCTACTTTTTCCTCTCTCTCTGACATATACAATTATGAAATCAGTTGAATATGTCTGGGAAAAAAAGAATAGCAAAGGGCAAGTTATTAAATTAAAATGTAAAGTGTAAAACAAAACTCAGCTGGCAGGTTTAGAAAAAAAGGAATTACGGTTGATTCTGAACCATGTCAAATTACAGTCTGCCAAAGCTGGATTTGAAACGGCAAGAGAAAACATAAAAATATTATTTTTTACAATAAGGAAATCACTTCTTTTGCATATTTAAAAATAGTTCAGCCATTTTTAGTATGTTTAGAAATATATATTATGTGTCTACTAAACTTGGTTGAAGAATGAAATATATGAGCATATACACTTTGTGTATGATATATGCACACATTGTCGATTGTCCATGAAGGCTACTTAATAAGTGAGTTTTGAGAGGATATTGAAAAGCTTTCCATGAAGACAGAATGATTTTTATGTGATGCTCAGACTGTACATTTTTTAACAGATGAATGTCAAGTGTGTTCTGTACTGCATTGTTATAAATGCTACGTGTATGATCCTACACTGCCAAGCTACTAACAACACATCCTTTGCATGCATATATGTAAATCCTGTATGGAGAAATCTTTGCTTAGTGTGTTGTGGTATTTTGATAGAAAAGTAAAAAAATTATTTGAGAGATTTTTTCTTTTGCTCTCCAGCCCTTCAGGGATGACTTTGGCAAGGACGGGGCTGATAATCTTTCTATTGGGTAGCATGTGACTGAACTTCTAGGGAGGCAAAAAAGAACAATAAAAGCTGCATGTGCAAAACGATGCAGTGAGTTTGCTGGATGTAACCATCCCAGTTTTTCATGCAGCTTGTTCTGATTTAATTAACTTTCTTCCAGTATTTTGTTTTGGGAGGGTAAGGGGCATTCCCATTTTCCAAGAATCTTTACGAACTGTAGATGTTTGAAGGAATAACGGAAGCTGTCCCTGCCCAGGGCAGCGGGGTAGGAGCCGGATGATCTTTAAGGTCTCTTCCAACCCAAACCATTCCATGATTCTATGCTTCTGTGACCTCATTCAATCCTTTTGTCTCTACATATCCACTCGTCAAGGAAATAAAAGTCTGTATTAGTAATTTCCAAAGTAAGAATAGTGTAGAAACTTACAAATTATGTGCTGATGTGGTATAGTAAGATTTGACATATTATAGCGTGGCACAAACTTCTACACCTCCTTTTGACAGAAAGAAAACAATTAGAAACACAGAATCATCACCTTTTGCAGTATATTTGAAAGGGGCATTGAGAAATGTAAACTGCAAAGAGATAGAAATTGCTGTACACAATAAATGATGTATTTTTTCATTTGCTTCTTTCACCAGCTAAGTTTGAGACATGAGCTTCACCTGTAAACCCACCAGTTTCCTATGGGTTACTGTAGGCTGTTACTTAGACAAACTTCCTTTTGCTTTGTATAGAAATTAATTTCTTTGTATAGTGTTCTTCCCGGTGGATATAGTTTCAGAGAAAAACATTTGAAACCTTTATAGAAACTGATTTTCCTGAAAATGAGATTGCCTTCGCCTGTGCAAGTGGCATCTCCAATTGAGTGTAGTGACGTGGTTTGAATTGTTTTGATTAGAGGTTATCTCTGATAAGAGTCAAGGCTGGAAGAAAATTCAGTTCCTTCTGGAAATATTTGTTTGTTGCTGTGTTCTGATACACGATCCGATTTCAAAAAGCTTTTATTACTGCAGTTAATTTGCATTAATTACCTGCTCAAATTAAAAAGTATATTTGGGCTTGTAGCAATTTGTGAAGGAAGCGATGTGTTTTAATTGTCAGTTCATAACTTACTGTGTGCGCCACGTGATGTTCCTTTGAAGATGGATTGAAAGAGGGAAGGAACCCGGTTTCGGTCTTCTGTGGATTTCTGTGCTTTGGGCCAAGGGGAGGTCACCGGAGGAAGGAGGAGACGAGCCTCTTTCCTCTGTTTTCCAAAACTTGCAGGGCTGGGGCAGCTGTCATGGGGTATCTAAGCAGAGTAAAAGGCTGCAGCAGACGTGAGGAGATAGGAAAGACAGAATTTTCTGGTGGTTGAGAGGGCGAGGTGAAAGTTAACATAAGTCAGAAACATGCAGGAAGAATCCTGGGTTGAGGGTTTGCCTGGGATTAAGAACCTCTCTGGTTATGCATCGAGCAAATGGGAGATGTGATAAACCTTCTTTTTTTCATTCTCTTTCCATAATCATCTCTGGATTTTCTCCATATTATAAACATGATGATTCTTAATTTTGAGGGGTGACCTCATTGCTCTCTACGACTACCTGAAAGGAGGTTGGGAGAGGAGGAAGCTGGCCTCTTCTCCCAAGTGACAGGGGACAGGAAGAGAGGAAATGGCCTCAAGCTCCACCAGGGGAGGTTTAGGCTGAACATTAGGAAAAAAATTTTCACAGAAAGGGTCATTGGGCACTGGAACAGGCTGCCCAGGGAGGGGATTGAGTCACCTTACTTGGAGGTGTTTAAGGGACAGGTGGACAAGGTGCTGAGGAACATGGTTTAATGTTTGATAGGAATGGTTGGACTCGATGATCCAGTGGGTCTCTTCCAATGCGGTGATTCTATGATTCTACAATCTGATTTTTTTTTTTTTTTAATATTCTAGACACTTCTATGTCCTGGGAAGAATTAAGCTCGAAGAATGCTACAGATAGGCAGACCTACCCTGAAGATCTGGGTAAGTAAGACTAAATAAAGTAGTTGCATGGGAATGGTAAGAAAAAAATTCCTGAAGTAATACTTATTAACTGAGTTGACCCTGGTTTGTCACTGTTCAAGAAGGAAACTAGGTGTGGACAGTTCCAGACTACAGAATCAGCTCCGAGGATCAGCATGGTTACCTCGTCTGGCCAAGCTCCATACAAATTTACCTACCTCAACTAGGTGTCTACTAGTCCCTACATATATGTACCGCAACAGGGAATGAAGCAAACTGTTGTTTTGCTAATTGACTAACTAGCCAAGCTATTTCACAAGTGCATCCTTTATAATTATGTGATACTTTGAGGAAGCTTAACTTCCTATGTTCTCATTGCCAAGCAAGAGGAACGAGTCAACTTATCTCTCAGAGATACTGCTCAGCAACATAAAAACTTACATTGGATACTCGATAGTTGTCTATCAATATTGCTCGCGGCAGATGCCACTACGGAAAGTTATTTCGTTAATGACCTCCTTGTAAAAAAAAAAGATAATCCTCTTTGGTTTTGCTGAGAATAAATAATAATAAACTTTAGTTGAGGGGATCTTTCTGGCCTGGTTCCTTGCCATTAATTTAGTCTCTGCATGTGTGTGGGCTTTATAGTATTTATCACTTAAGCGCTATTACCGTCTTTATGGCAAAAATCACTATGTTCCTCTGTCTCAGTAATTTAGTTTTTCTGTTGCATCAAGACAAATTGGACAAATTTGGATTTTTTAATTGTGTAACCCACTGCATCCTCAACAGTCAAACTATTCATGCTAATGAGTCACCACGTTCTACTTCCCCAAAATTGCTTCACCAAATTAACACAAAATTCTATTTAGAGGATATTAATTTGAAAATTGAGGCTGTCCATAGAAGTAACTGGTGCCTTTTGACGTTTTTGTTTTCATGTTGCAAATCCAAGCCTCCAGGTTACGAATAGATTTTAAATACTCAGCATGAAGAAAAGAGGTTTTAATCCTAATTTGAATATTAGATTTTCCCATTGGCTGATATTTGTGAAAAAATACTCTCTAGTCATAGAGTTAATCCTGTCCTCTGACATACAGCACACATAACCAAAAGAAGATAATTAATTCTAGTATCTGTAGACCAGAAGATCTCTCTCTGTTATTTGTTTTCAAATAACAGTCCCATATTTTCTTACATTATCATGTGGAATTTAGAAAATCAGGGCTCGATGAGATAATATGTATGTTATTTCAGTAACTTAAGAAACTGCAGTCACTGTACTGAAAAACATAACCATGTGAATGAAGTGGATGATTCTTAAGTAGTGTTGGGGCTTCTTTTGTTGTTCAGCAGATACCAAAGCCAGCTTCTGTCTTAATCACAGTAAATACTGAGTAAAAAGCTTAAACATAACCTTCTAGACTATCAGCAAGAATGATTCCTGGCTTTCAGATGTGTTCCAACATAAATTTTGTTGCAATCATTTTTTTTTATTTAATTGATCAGATAAGTCTACAATATAAATTTAAATAACTCTATTTTCTGTGGCACAAAAGGATGAAGAGACATAACAACCACAACAACTGCAGCCTTATGAGATTTCCTTTTGCATTTCTTTGCATGCGCCAGTCTAGGGAATTGGTTCTATTCCATGTTAATGAGTGTCCAGTGTTTTCTGAACACACCTGTTGGAAATGGTGCGCTTCATCGTTGTCTTAGTGTGGTGCTAAAGGTACCATGACACGCGTGAGTCCAAAGATATTCGTGCAATAGCCCATCAAGTAGACAAGGAAAACTTATCTTCCCCAGTTCATTCAATTGATAACAATTTCTCAGGTTTCTCTCATGGGTTTTCTGGCTGGAAAGCAATGCAAGCAATTCCCTGAGGAATCCAATGTCATTGCTAATGCAGGACCTTGACGTCTAAAATTGTTCAAAATCCAAATTTGTTTACAGTTACAGGGGAAAAGGCCATTTGGCACAACGAGCCTGCACTTTAAAATTTATTAATCTAAGCATCCTCCCTACTTCTTCCCTGCACCTTTCAATACATTCCCCATACAAATAACCAGTTGTTTTGAACTCATTTCTTATATTTGCTTTAATGGCTCTATGGAATCACTTTGCACATATTAACTGAAGAGAGTCAGTGGGAACACTTTAAGAATGGCCTGCTGTTTTGGCCACAGAAAGCTGTTATTTTAATGGAAGTCTTGTGGTTATAGCTGCGTGAATCACTGTCAGAGTGCAGGGGTTAAAATGATACCTCTTAAACAAACAGATGTATCTTTATCTCCTGGCTGTAGGATAGACTGACTATTTTTTTTTTCTGTTTTTTTTTAAATACAAAGATTGCACTTCATCCCAGTTGAAATAATCTCCAACTTCAACATAAGAACCTTTAGTTACAAGCTTATTAATTGATTATCTCACTAATTAGAGTCTGATTGCTGTTGTAGAGCTTCAAATTAATTTTAAACTACTTGAATTAAAAAAAATACACACAGATTGCATCTATTGCAATTTTGAATACAAATATAATAGCAAGAGATACGAGTGACAATTACCAGTTTAATTAGGCTTTCAGTACAGAAATGAATGCAGATATAATGCACATTACACATCAAAATGATCATGTTTGGTGTTTTGGTAAGTGTGTGAATCATTCAGGATAATTGACACTATTGGAAGAAGATGACTGAAGATTTGGCTTGTTGCCATGTCAGCGTGCAGTTGGTCGCTTACTTGTTTGCTTCATTGCACTGAGCTAAACGCCCATGTGTGCAGAATCTTAATACACACTTATTAATTATTTTTGGATTCGGCCTTAGGAGCAAACTACAGCTTTCTTATTAAAATGCTTTCTCCAAAGAAAATAGTCACAATAGCCTGACTGTACTAGGGCTGCTCCCAAAAGAAATAAAAGAGAATAATTTACTCGAGCGCTGTGATACATCCATATTTAAATTTTAGAAGTGTATTTTCTCTTTCTCTCTCACAAGTAAACACAGGCTCCCTGCGATGAGCTGTGATGTCATAGGATCTCAGAGGCCAAACTTTGCTGGTATTTGTGCCCAGGGAAGTTGTGGCTGCCCCATCCCTGGAGGTGTTAAAGGCCAGGTTGGATGGGGCTTTGATTAACCTGATCCAGTGGGAGATGTCCCTGCACATGGCAGGGGTTGGAACTATATGATCTTTAAAGTCCCTTCCAATCAAAACTATTTTATGATTCTATGTCTCTATGTAGATTTAGAACAATGTCCAATTGCCTCCAAGAAATGACTTGTCAGTTTGGCAGGTGGCAGCCCTTCCTCTATATAGTTATTCTGGAGAGTGGAGGAAGGACTTGGCTGTTACATCTCAGAGCTTACAGACTCCACATTGCTTAACTCTGGCACTATTTCTCGTCTTCAGAAGTACAGAGAGTTTTATGGAGGAAAATATTTTCCGATGTTTAGGATGACGATTCCCATTCTGGGGTCTGAGTAACTTGCATGTTACTATTTAATGGACAGTTTCTCAAGAAGATGTGTTGGTGAGGATGAATGTAGCAGCCACTGATGCAAACCCACATTCTACGCCATGATTGGCATTCTGTGCGTAATTTTTGCTGCCACATTTTCTTTAAAAAGCATGTCTGGTGGTTGAGTCACCTTCTCTCGAGGTGTTTAAGGCATGGGTGGACAAGGTGCTGAGGGGCATGGTTTAGTGTTTGATAAGAATGGTTGGACTCGATGATCCGGTGGGTCTCTTCCAACCTGGTGATTCTATGATTCTATGATTCTATGATCTGAAATGCTGATGTCTGTGTCAGGAGGGAGGTGCCTTAATGGTTAACGTATTGGTGCAACATCTATATCGGGCAGGCGTGTAATCAGCCTCGTTCATATGAGCCATCAGGGAAAAGGGCTGAGAGGCAAAAGTTCTGGAGGGCGACTGCACGAGGCTGCAGCCAAGCCCAAGGCATGACAGAGCCAGCATTGCCTTGGGATGTCTTTGGTTTCTAACAAGATCCCAAACGGCTGCTGATCCTTTGTCAGAGGGAGTCATCCCTATGTCTCATCTCCCTAATTAAGTAAATTTTCTTTCCACCTTTCTTCCCCATCATGTCTCCTAGGGTGCCAAAGTCTGAGACACTGAACTAAGATCTATAACAACTCCTTGCTTCTGCTACAGCTCTGTTATCACTACTGTAACGGTGCTATTACGTACTCATAGTCAGTTTTATTATTACTTTACAATTTCCTTAAGATATTTATTACGCAGTTAGTTATATTTTGGTTTTTGCTATGCCAAGTCTACCAGTTTAGTTCTTTTCACACCAAACCAGTGTAAATACACAATTTGCCACTGGTGACCCAGTGAAACACCTCAGTGAGTATCTTCAGAAATGAAAGTGGGTCAGTGTTCAGACAGTCATTAATCTAATGAAGTGTATAATTGCAAACAGTCAAAGTGTCAGTCAATAGCTACTCCCTTTAATACTAAAAATCCCAAGATACCAAACCATCAGATATATAATTCCATAACGGAAAGCTTATATAAGTTCAATAGCCTATTTTGTAAATCTTCTGGTCTCAGAAGGATACAGATTGATGATATTTGGTACTAAGTTCTTAGATCAGCACTTACAAGGTATTTCTTAAATCTTTCTTGCCACTTTCTGTCTAGTCAATTGGAAAAATCTGTCCTGAGAGTAATTGAAAATTGCCCCAGATTGTCATTGAGTGATTTGCAGAAATACTCTTTGATTATAGTCCCAGTCAGTTTTATATTTTACTGGCCATCATACTGCACTGAGAAAAAATAAATAATATGTCAGCTGTGGACAACCAGATAATTGGTGTAGTTTATTCAAAAAAATTATGTCTATTTCTGTAGGCGATCTTCTGCAAGGTTAAAAAAAATCAATACCATAAATCATATGTCAATGGAAATATGATGGCCTTACAAGGTCTGCTAAACTGTATCCAAATGTTTATTTTGCTTCAGCAGCATAATTTTTCCGCTGGAGGTAGAAACAGCAGCCAAGAGGCACACTTCATGCTACTCCCTTTCCGATGTTCCCATCTTTTTAAAAAAATATATTTTTATATATGATCTACACTATTTCAAGAGAACCAGCCTTGAAAATGTTGAATACATCATGGATGTAGTTCATTTGTCCTGTTAACCCTCAAGAACCGACCGAGACTTTTGTTCTGGGTCTCTTGGGTAGTAACAAGGCACATCGTCACAGAAATTAGCTTGTTCAGGGATGTTATAGTAGGTATTGGACAATTTAGTTTACATAGTTCTCTTCACCCCTGATGAATTTCAGCTCTGGGAACAATCTAATTGGTCCAAGATTCTTAAAGGCAAATACACACTAAACTTGTTGATTTGAGATCTTTTAAAATCGGTGTCTCCTGATTCTTCTGAATCTCTATTCTATGGTTCTATGAAACACTGCACATCATTTCCTGTGATGGGCTGAAGATGATAATCATAAGGTCTTCTATTAAATAGAATAAAACCTTCTAATTAGCTGTTTTCTGTGGCACGGGCTGACACAGTTAGCACAGTTCCTGTGCAATAGTTGTCCTCTAAAGACACATCTTGTTTCACCTGTGTGAAATTTAATAAGTAGATGCCATCAGTAATCGTGGAGTGAAGAGGCTCTCGATTATGTTTAGTTTATGCAGTCTAAAAGCAGGAAATGTATTCTGTCTGCAACCTAGACCTTTAAAAACACATCCCTCAGTGCCTGTCTTCTGACAATGACAAAATATTATAAGTTGTTTATGGGATTTTTCCTTTTTTTTATTTTAACATCTGAAAACAGCAAGAAGATGCCTGTAGAAAGAAGCAAAAGCCCAATATGAGACAAATTATGAGTATTCCCATGTGAATGATGGGTAGCAGAGAGGATGAATGTTGTTTTATGCTTTGGAGTAGGGAGATCAGACTTCCCTATGAATACGAAACAGGATTTTAGCCACTTAAGGTTGTTTTGGAAAACCTGTCATGCCAACTAGGATACTGGAAGAAGATGGAGAAAAAAAATTAGACCTTGAGCATAATAACTTGTCTCTGGAGAACTACAGGAATCCATATTTCTGGGAAATGGGCAGGAATGGAACTTGCAGAGTAGGTAATGCTGCAGTGTCTGAGAAGAAAGTTTGAACTAACCTGAGAAAAAAGCCAACCAAACTCATGGAATTTTTTCTCAAGCTTTGATGAAAGTCTGAGGTTTAAGGAAGCACAGAATTGTCTTTTATTGAGCAGAAAAGTTCAGATAGATCTACGGGTTCGCAGAATGCAAAATTGCCTGAAAAAAATTTAAGAATAGATGCATTTATTCCTTGCCCTATCAATGAGGAAAGAGCCAAAGGAATTTTCCTGTCATCTTCTGGATTTGAAGTACAATGTCATTCTAAATAGCACATGTTTTCATTCATTAGTTAATTAAAATAAAAATTCAATAGGAGACTGAGAAATTAATAAAACCAGGAAAATATTGTAATAATGACTGGGCAGGAAGAAGTTAAGAAGCATCTATTTAAAGCATCTATTTAAAGCATCTATTTATCCTTCTCCAATTGTAATAATTTTACCTGACCTGTTTCTCAGGAAATACCCTGCTCTTGAACACTTTTGCTGGAGGAGGTTGCTAAATTGCATGAGGTATTTGTTAAATAAAACCCTGTTAAATACACATTAATATCAGCCAGCAACCGAGTAGGTTCATTTCTCTTTTTATTACAATGTGTCAGACATACCTCAATAATTTTGAATCATATTCTAAGCTGACAGGGCAAGTAAACAATAGGAAAATTAAACCTACAAAGTCGAAAATAATCTCAGCATTTCCAGCAGCTGGAGTACAATGGTCTCCACTGTTTTTGACTTTTCTAACACAGTTACTGTTATAATTTGCTGGCAAGGACCAAGAAGAGTACATTGCAGCCAGCATTCTCCCTGTAGGCATTAAGCAATACCTGAATGATGCACATCGCTTCTGCCAGTTTAAGGCCTTGAGCTTCAAAACCTTTTTCTACAATGTTTGGTTGCTTGCACAGAAGTGAAATACCCTTGCAGCTGCACCAGAAGGCTGGTCCCCTGCAGCTGGGGCCAACAAATCACAGCTGTGTGAAATAAACACAAGCAATTAGGCAAGGGGATTGTGTTTTTTAAAGCTTTCATTCCCTTGGATGCACAGCCATCAGAAAATAATGAAATGCCTTCCCACAAAAGAAAAAGGTATCTTTGACGCTGATTAAGCAAATCAGGTGGTTTAGTATCAGGTCACATTCACCTCCCCAGCACCTGTGCTTGTCATAAAGCTGTAAGAATTTAAAACTTCCCTGATAGCCTATTAGACATGAGGCAGGATGTGTGATCCAGCTGCCACTGAGAAGAAATACACTCCCAAACCCCTCACTGGAACAGAGAAGAAACAAGGCTGAGGCTAAGCTATTCCCATGACCTTTCCAACTCAACAAACAGAGATAGTGTTGGGGAGTAAATATCTTCGTAGCTTCCAATAAGTACACAAATAGAAGCACTGGCACAGGTTGCCAAGGGAAGTTGTTGCTGCCCCAATCCTGGAGGTGTTCAAGGCCAGGTTGGATGGGGCTTGGAGCAACCTGATCCAGCAGGAGGTGTCCCTGCCCATGCCGGAGGGGTGGAACTGAATGAGATTTAAGATCCTTCCAATCCAAAATGTTCTGTGATACAATGATATTTATTATTAAAAATTATTATTAACAACTTTTAATTAATATTTCTACTTTCTTCAGCCAAGCTACCAGTTCAGTAATTTCAGCAGCAATTGATTAATGGTAATAGTGAGAAGGATATGCATTATTGAATGAATTCACTGCAAATATTCCATGCTGGAATCTCATCAGATCTTCAGATGTAGATCTAGAAAGTCCCATGCTAGAGAACAGGTCCTCAAGGGCAGGTCTGGAGGAAGAGGGTAGGGAGGCTCTGACTGCTGGGCAGAGTCCAATGGCATGAGGTTTAACAAGGCCAAATGCCGGGTCCTGCACTTGGGGCACAACAACCCTATGCAGTGCTACAGACTAGAAGAAGTCTGTCTAGAAAGCTGCCTGGAAGAGAGGGACCTGGGGGTGTTGGTTGACAGCTGACTGAACGTGAGCCAGCAGTGGCCCAGGTGGCCAAGAAGGCCAGTGGCATCCTGGCTTGTATCAGAAACCGTGTGACCAGCAGGTCTAGGGAGGTTATTCTCCCTCTGTACTCGGCACTGGTGAGACCTCTCCTTGAATCCTGTGTTCAGTTCTGGGCCCCTCACCACAAGAAGGATGTTGGGGCTCTGGAGCGAGTCCAGAGAAGAGCAACAAAGCTGGTGAGGGGGCTGGAGAACAAGTCTTACGAGGAGTGGCTGAGAGAGCTGGGGTTGTTTGGCCTGGAGAAGAGGAGGCTGAGGGGAGACCTCATTGCTCTCTATAACTACCTGAAAGGAGGTTGTGGAGAGGAGTGTGCTGTCCTCTTCTCCCAAGTGACAGGGGACAGGACAAGAGGGAATGGCCTCAAACTCCACCAGGGGAGGTTTAGGCTGGATATTAGGAAAAAATTCTTCACAGAAAGGGTCATTGGGCACTGGAACAGGCTGCCCAGGGAGGTGGTTGAGTCACCTTCCCTGGAGGTGTTTAAGCGATGGGTGGACGAGGCGCTGAGGGACATGATTTAGTGTTTGTTAGGAATGGTTGGACTCGATGATCCGGTGGGTCTCTTCCAACCTGGTTATTCTATGATTCTATGATTCTAAGAGGTCCTCCTTGTGGATTTGGTGAGGTGCTCTAGCTGTGAAGGCATAACTAAGCCATGAATGGGGAGCACAGTGGTGGCAGAAAGGTAAAAACATACTTGGAAATATCAGCTGCCACGTAAGTGCTCATGGTTGTCTTCTAGACTTATGAATTTTATGCTGTTGGAAGTCTTGATACGTACAAATGTATTTCAGAAAATAAATACATGAAAAGAATATAAAAGAATAGTTTTCATATCCATAATTATATGCAAAATAATAGCAGTAAGTTGTGCAATACCCGTGTGATGGCTAATATCATATTTCAGCACAACAACCATTAAAAATGGCAGCTGTTAATAATAGAAAAAAGGAGTAAAACTGTGGAGAAGCAGAAAACTGAAAACAGTACATGAGTGGTTATTGGGAAGGCTGTTATTCATGCACATTTTCCTCTAACTATATTGTTTTGAACATTTTCCTCTATCTCGGATAGTATTATACTTGACACCAATTTGACATAGAATTAAGTACATGTTTTGCAATAAGTCTCACTGCAGAATAAAGACGTCCATCTGAAATCTATACATACCTGAAAACATTTTTTCAAACCTTAGAAATGTCCAAGTGTTTTCAGACATGAGTTGTTTTTTTAAAATTAAATCAATCGTTGCCATTTCCACTCATCATTATAAATTGCTAGGAGCAGGATGCAAGTTATCATGAATTTTGACACCTCAAATTTATATCGTGAAATTCTAAACCCAGGCAAGTGAATGCGAAGTTCTTCACTAGGTGGAACCAGATTGCTAACTCCTTCGACTCCTTCTGTACTCTTTACCATGAAATGCAATCCATTATCTGATAGAAATACCTTCGGATATTGGAGCTTGGTTGTGATATTGCTTGTAAAGCAAACTTATTTATTTATCTATTTATTTCTTTAATCACTGTGCACGTTTATCAAAAACAATTTTATATATCCTGATACGGAGCCTTCCCTATAATACAGAGGATGCTTAAGAACAGAAATCTAAACCTTGATCTTTTTGCAGCTATGTTACATCCCTTCCTTGTGAATTTTTTACATTACCTGCTGTATAGCACCTGATGGTCTTACTGACAATGCATGCTGTCCTGCCTCTGGCATAACAAAATCAAAGAACAACAAATTTATTCCTGTTTAGTTTAGTAACAATAAAATTTTCCACTATGAGCCATGCATTCTTTACTCTTGAAGGTGATGTATGAAGCAGCAAAACCAGTTTAACTTTCAGATACTCAACAGAGGTTATGCAGGCAGAAAACAAAACGCTCTTTCAAACCTCTACAGGAAGGCAACTTGAGGCACAATTCACTATGGGAAAAGGGTATAGGTTGCTCTTAAGAAAACTTCCTAAATATCTTAAGAAATATGAATTAAAGTTGATATGGAAATATTTGGAATTGCAATTTGTTGTTTGCATGTGTTTTCCTACTCTGCTGTTTGCTGTACACACACAACAGTTCTGTAAACATTTACTCAGCTGTTAAAAATGTAGTAATTAAAGTGTTTCCAGTTTCAAAGAGCATATGGTAGTCATATAGTTTCGTTTGTGCAAACTAAATATATAGTTGTACCTATTGGTTGCCGGTATTTGTTTTTAAAATATTTAAGTTTTATCTAATATACTACCCAAAAGGTTCTTATTTCTGAATTAAGATGAAAAAAATGAAACATTCGAAGAAAAAAAAATACAGTGAGTGGCTGCAAAAAATACACATAAAATTTCTCTACTGTAACTGATTGTAACTTTCTCATTGTAACTTATCATGTTCTCTGTAAAAGGGAATCAAACCCTATGAAACCAGAATGGAGGAGGTAGAAAATTTACTGGAGATCTGTGTTCTGTATAAGTGATTTCTCTTGAAGAGAAGCAGATCTGAGGAGTTGTGCTTCTGAGAGGGTTTCTTTCAACATCACAAATATATTGGTGTAAGCATAAGATGTGGGAAACGATGTGATATGAAAGAAAGTAAAAGTCAAAACTATATGAAGTCCAAAAACCTCCAAAAAAACTGAATAATGAGAACATTATTCAATATATAATATATAATAGTAAATAATGAGTATAATGAGAAGTTGCAGTGGTGTTAAGGCCTGAGCATCCTCTGAATAACCAAGTACCTATGCTGAGTAGCAAATCAATTTTCTCTCCAATAAAGTTATTTTGAAGTTTTGTAAATGTGGTTTAATTTTCTGAGTAGAAAAAAATGTTTTCAGAACCTTTTGAAGAAAAATAAATGGAAATGAACCTTAATTCATGAGGAATCATCCAATAACTCAATAATTAGGTCATCTAACTGAGAAAAGTGAGGCCTGTTCAGACCAAATATTTGAACTATGGGTCCCCATATATCTAACAAGTACAGACTCTCATTCAATGTCTCCATCACAACCAGGAAATATTTTACACTGCCAGCTTTATTGCACATTTAAAAAAATTCACTTCATTTAAATGCCTTTTCAGTGGCTTTTTGTTTAAAGTTTGAATCAGCTCTGATTTTGAACTGAAGCAACTCCATCACCTTCTGCAGCATGAGTGCATGAAAAGAATTAGTTTCTTTTCACTGTTCCTCAAGCTAGGCTTGTCTTCAAAGGGTCCTCATATCCAGGCAGAAGAAATGTTTCATCTAATAAGCTCTTCTTTGACATTTCTGATCCTTTTTCTTCCTTTATCCAAATTAGGATTCCTCTGCCAGCACAGGGTACTATGATTCTGACTGGCCTTTTACATTGCATCCATTCTAGCTGGCTGAGCAGAGCAAAGAGCGAGTTGCTCTTGAACTCACTACATCATTCTGAAACACGGGTCATATCAGCTTAATGCTGCAGCAATTGTTCTTTTTTTTTCCTGTTTGTAGCATGCTGCTGCTCTGACTGCAGGACGATTCTGTTATTTCTCATTCCATTGTGCTGAAAATGTTGCTGTTAGGAGTTATCTCTACTTCATAGCGTCTATCATTCAGAATGAAGTTCAGTATCTGAACTTCGCAGCCTCCAGCATGTTTTCAGCTGCCATCCAGGTAAGTCAGTCATTTATAACACATTTAACTCCCATCTTTTATTTTCCTTCATAAGTTGCACGGTCACCTTAAACCCTGGAAAAGGCCTAAAGAGCAGCGGAAAGATGAATGAGCCAGGAAGCGGTGCATTCGCTGTTGATATTGGCTGGTTGTTTCCAAGCAGAATGCTATCTAAAGTCCTAATGTATAATAAAAAGACAAAGTAATTCAGCGAAGCCCTGCACTGGTCACTCAGATCCTTCTCTGGCAAGAGGTTCATCTCTGGCCCAAGAAAATGCCATTGCAGCTGAGTGTCATTTTGTCCTGATCCAACCTAGATCCACAGTTCAGAAATTAGCTCTCCACAGCTTTTCTGTCTCCTCGCTGGACTTTCAGGGTACAGCCAACAGGTTATTATTTCTAACCTAATGGCAAAGCTAAACGTTAACCGCTACTGAGTTGTCAGAGGTGTGCTGCTTTTTGCCTGGATTTCTGGGATCTAGTATTGAGTAAAACTGTATTGACCAGTGAGGCATGAATATTGGTGACATTTTCAGCTTCAGCACCACTTTCTGTACTGTAGACTGTGTGGTTTTATTGAACATTGGTACTTGTTCTGGAAAGATGAGAGTTGTGAACTGGCAAATTTTCCATGAAACTATTTTCTCAAACCTATTGAGAGCAGGTTAATCTACAAAGGGCAGGAGATCTTAACAAAGTATGGTATCTCAGCAGCACAATGGGAGATGAAATTCATTGTGGCAACTGCAAGGTAAGGCACGCTGGAAGGAACAATTGATACATTGATGAGATCTAAATTAACTGTAAGTACTCAGAGAAAAATGTCCTGGCTGTCATTGTGAACAGCTCGGTGAAAAATCTCTGCCTGGCATTCAGTAATGATTAAAAACTGAACAAGTTTTTACAATGTGCTAAGAAGAGAATAGAGACTACTTTTAAAAACGTTGTCAGGCCATTCTGTAAATCAGTGTGAGCTCACCTTGAACCATGCGTTCAGTTTTATCACCCCATCTTGAAAAGGATGCATCAGAAATAAAGAATAGGAGCTCTGAAAGTCTATCTTTTCAGGGAGATTGTTGGGTCAAATTCATTCTTTGATTTATACCCTGTGCTGTCCCTTTGAAATCAAATTATTCTCCAGGTTATAAATCACTCCACTGCACGACCTATTTAATTTGGTGAAGGGACACATGAAAATGCTTATAAGGAAGATACACAAACTAGTGAATGCAGACAGAGAGGCTTTTATGTTCTTGCTGAGCTACCTTCGCCATGAAATGATCAGCAATGCATAAAAGCAAATACAATCATGTAATCTTTATATATAAGTCAGCATCTGATACTTGCTCCATATGAAATATATCATCTTTCCCCAGCTTCTCCTGCTTAAAAAGTAATTTGAGGGTGCAGAAGTAAGGAAGGAAGAGGATTTCAACATCCTAAGAAGAGTTAAGGATTTAGAACCAGTATGACAAATTGATTCTGGAGAAATATGCCTCAAAGTGAAGAGCAAGTCAGAGCAAAGCACAGGGAGCTGCAGGACAAGGGTATTGACACCATTGATAGGGAAGGAAAACGTAAGGTTGGGTACCAACACAAAAATATCCTACCCAAGATTTGATAAATGTGGTAACTGGAATTGGAGCACAATTTTGAGGAAGATGATACAGTCTTGGAAAACGACATGTGCTAAAACACAAACTGCACCCATGCCCATGTTGTGACAGCAAAAAAAGACCCACCTGGCAACTGAACAGATCTGTCAAGGTCTTTGATTGGGTTTTTAACAGCTTCTACAGCCTGCATTTGCACTAATTTGTAGCTAGTGCAAGGCAGAATATTTAGGCACTAATTAGAAGTCTTTGCGTGCTCCTCTGTTTGAAATGCCTGAACTGAGTCAGAAACTCTTGCTCTAGCAAGACAGAACGAGCTGGTTATTAGTAATGAAAGCTGATCGCAGAGGGAGATACTCAGACTGTGAATCTAATTCATAACAGGCAACAGAGCATGGTTGCAGCAGGGCAGAAGAGGAACATTTCATTCTCTTGTTATATGCCTTGGCAGGGGAGAAAGCCCAAATGGAGCATGTCACACAGCCTAAAGCTCTTGTGCTGGAGTATGTGATGTACCAGAGAGAAGAGGTGGGGGCGGGGGTGTAGTAAAATAACCCTAAAGACTCATGTCTCCTGGTTTGTTTAATAGATGGTAGGATGCATTTTCAATGAGGATTCATGTTCCTGTCACTGTTGAGCCAAGGCAGAAAGGTGCAAGCCATGGTCCTAGCTTTGTCTTCCCACATCATCCCTTGTTGTCCCCAGGGTACCAAAACCTGAGAGATCCTGTCTAGGAGGGACTGCTGTCCTGACTGCCCTTGCATGGATGCATGCAAGCTAAGGAAGTGTTTCTCACCCATTTTAAAGGATAAACCACAATTGGGCACCATTTTCATGTTTAGTTTAGTATCAGGTAGCTTTAAGTAAAATTTAATAAAGCTGCATTTTTCTCTTTGGTTTACTACTTGGCTAAATTATTGGATTTAGAGAGCGCAAATAATTCTGTTTTGGGGTTGGAATAAAGACCATGTATTTCCTCATGCTTTCCCACTAAGTCTTGGCTCGATTGTTTTTTTCCAGTGACAGGTATATTCATCAACTGCAGTGTGTGAACAAATTCCATCCTGCAGACTGTGCATGGCAGTTGGTTATGGTCATGGGAGTCACACTGCTGTGCAGCTCACTATTTGGATGATGTACCTTCCGTAACTGCAGAGAGTACCTGAATGATTCCCTGCAACTTCTGTTTGCTCAGGGGTCTTCAAGGAGCAAAAGACAGTAGAAGATAAGCAGGCTTTCAGAATCTGAGTGGGGAAGTAGGAAACAGTTTCTTTTTCTATTGCAGGACCGTGATATTCTGTCTGTGTAAATGGCCTTGGTTGTCAAGCAAGGATTTGCATAGACCTTACAGACATTAATGGCGCATTCCCCTGAGAACTGCATTAGTCCAACAGTGTGTGTTGCAAAGGTGAAATAGCCCTTGTGGTGTTCTTAAAGTGTCCCTTACCAAAAACCAATTACACAAGTGCATCTACTGTGTATGCAGAAAACTATAGTTCGATACCACTTGATAACTCCTAGCAAACAGACAATTATGAACATTTCCTATGGTAATTGGTCTCTTTCTCAGTAAGGTCATAGAAGGTTTTGCAAGCTGTCTATTAGCTGTGCATCTCAGCTTTTCTTACATAGCGTGAAGCACATTTAACACACACTTATTCAGTGTTCATGAAATATTTTAACTTTGCAGCAGTAGTTTTGGGAAGTCAACCAGAGAAATTTTGCATGACAATAATAATTGCCTCAGTTCCTAAGACCAGGAGCAAGCCTGACAAAATATTAATACCACTGACACCTCAAAAGTACTTTTGCTTTGTCTCTTACCTTCTCCTTTCTTTGGAACATTTGCAAAGAAAGTATCACAAATTTGCATAAAGAAAGCATGACAACTTTGCATAAAGAAAGCATTTTCTTATGAAGCATGAGACTGTCATCAACACAAATGTAATTAGGATAGGAACAAAAAATATTCATCAATGTTATTAGGGTGAACATGGCACTCAGAGTATGACAACCAAGCTCTTGTAGAGAAGTGCCTAGCCATCAAGCTGTCGCAGGTGCAGACGGTAACCCCAGCTGTGCACACATCATGGTATTTAAAATTCTTTATAGAACTGCTTTGTGAGTAAGATTTCAGGAGAAGCAAGCAAAAGGTGAAAAATCTCTGTTATAAAAGTTTCAACACAATTTCTAGAGAGGGCAAGCATAAAAGTTTACAGTTCCCATTACGGCTTTCTCTGAACCAGACAAACCCTTGAGATTACGGTAAGGCAGACATACCAGGGTTATAAATATATTTATAAGAAGCACTGGTGCAGTGAGTAAATGGGCTGTTGCTTCCAGCAAGCTCCCAGGAGGAATTGCACATGGGCTCTGCAGCTTCTCCAAGGGCAGACGTCCTGACCGGCGAGTCCCACCACCAGCAGGTAGCAATGAACTTTCAGCAGTCTCTGAGAGTGCCCTGAAGCAGATATGTCATGCAGGATCTTTCTTGCTGCAGCAAATAACTATTCTACCCAGCCAGACACGCTCTCTGTGCGAATATATAACCTATGCATGTACATACTGAGGTCCTCAGGTGTATCCAAGAAGCAACGAAGCCAGGAGCAGGTGGGAAGAGGTGAAGAACTTCTGTCTATTTTTATGACTGTTTCTTGGGGATATCACATGGAAAACTTAGTTTAGTAGACTAACAATGACTGAGTATTCCTTTTTCCTGATAGCCTTAAAATAATGCTTTTCCTGCATATTATGCTGTGTCTTACAAAATCATGCCTCGATTAGAAAGAAAGAAAATCACACACCATTATGTCCCAAAGCAGATCTATTTACACAATGAGTGGGGACAGAAACCGCCCAATAGCATTGGTTACTCTAAAGGTTAAAGGAGCATCCTGCTGCTTGTTTACTTCTATGTGCACTTTACCACTTAGAGAAATGTGTCTTTTTTTGCATGTCATGAGATTCTGTGGCTGTGCTGGCTTTAGCCAATCACCATGCTGTGCTGGTGCTAGATGTTTATTGCCACCAGCACATGCTGATTTGGTGCCTTCGACACCTTTCTGCACTATCACTCCTTGCACTTGTTTAAACCAAGACAGAGTCCCTTGTAGATCAGGTACGCCAGCTCAAGATGTAAGCATGTTAGAAAACTGCCTAAGCAGACTGTCAGTGGAGTGGGAAAGAGCAAACTGCCTCTTTTCTATAAGCCAGGGAATTAACAGTGCCAGCCAACTGAACATGAGCCAGCAGTGTGCCCAGGTGGCCAAGAAGGCCAATGACATCTTGGCTTGCATCAGAAACAGTGTGATGAGCGGGTCCAGGGAGGTTATTCTGCCTCGGTACTCGGCACTGGTGAGATCACTCCTCGAATCCTGGGTTCAGTTCTGGGCCCCTCACCACAAGAAGGATGTTGAGGCTCTGGAGTGAGTCCAGAGAAGAGCAACGAAGCTGGGGAAGGGTCTGGAAGACAGGCCTTGTGAGGAACGGCTGAGAGAGCTGGGGTTGTTTGGCCTGGAGAAGAGGAGGCTGAGGGGAGACCTCATTGCTCTCTACAACTATCTGAAAGGAGGTTGTAGAGAGGAGGGTGCTGGCCTCTTCTCCCAAGTGGCAGGGGACAGGACAAGAGGGAATGGCCTCAAACTCCACCAGGGGAGGTTTAGGCTGAGCATTAGGAAAAAATCTTTCACAGAAAGGGTCATTGGGCACTGGAACAGGCTGCCCAGGGAGGTGGTTGAGTCACCTTCCCTGGAGGTGTTTAAGGCATGGGTGGACGAGGTGCTGAGAAACATGGTTTAGTGTTTGATGGGAATGGTTGGACTCTATGATCCAGTGGGTCTCTTCCAACTTGGTGATTCTGTGTTTCCATGAACTCAATGTATTTCTTTTCCTTACCTGCTCAGCCTTTCCTTTCCCACTGCTGCTGATAATAGAGGTAGTGTGCAAGGAGTGCACAAGGAGTGGCAACGTTTCCTTCACAGAGTCCTGCACCTTCCCCTCCCCTGCTGTAGGAATAACTGTGCTGTTACAACAAAATACAATTTTGCTTATTCGCTTGAGAATGACTGCAACTGCACAAGAGCTATAATATCATGATTTTCTAGCATGCTAATGCATCCTGACAGAGGCCTTTTATCATACTCATAACAGGAATAAAAGATAATAGTTGTATCACATAAGGGAAAAGCATTTCATGTAATGGGGATGCTTTTCAGCTGTTACTATAAGCAGCCAGGGTGAATAGTACGGTGCGTTTGTACAGACAAAGGGAAGTCTTGATACCACGGAAAGCTGTAAGGAGCTAATGTACTAGAAGAATTGACTCCTATCACTATGAATAGGATTTTTCCCATTCGGAGTCAGAGTGAGTGCAACTGTGTTAAACTCCTTGGATATTTACTCCGCTCAGGTAATTTCTAATCCCAAAATTTCCAGAGTGCAGCCTTGTTGTGATAAATTGATTGCTCTTAGGGACAAATTTTTGTGTCCATTTATTTTTTCTTTATAAGAAGACTAAAAAGACATATTAGTTATTAAAATACATATGGAATTACTATAGGAAAACACCTGCTTATTTGATCAATTTATGCTAAGTTATGATAAGGTCTGTATTCCTGCAGGTTTTGAACATCTCATAATCTTGACATTATTTATTCTCCCCACAAGCCTTTGAATGCGCTGATATCCCACATGTTTTACAGAGCTGAGAAGGTGAGATGAAGTACTAAGAATTAGAAAAAAAAGAAAAACAGATGCTATTAAGTTTTTAAAAATCAGAATGTAGTGTTGCTCCAGGTAAAGATGAATGTGTCTCATTTAACAAGGCTGTGATATTCACATGTCACATCTAGCATTTCCATGAAGAGTTTACTGTCAATGAGGTAGTCATTTTCAAACACATTAAGGACTTTAACAACTTGTTTTGAAGTGTTTCAAAACTATGAGAGTTAGAATAAAAATCCGCAGCAGGGTGAAATATCATGGAAAGTTAGTACGCAGTGGATAGTTTTTAAACTTTTTCTTTAAGATTGGTGCTAAAGTGATTTTTTTTCTCTAAAAATGTGGTGTAGCATGAGCTATGTAGTAAAGTAGAAAAAATAGTTTACCAGTTTCATCCATTAACTTTTCATATACTGAACTAGATTACTTCTGGGCAGCCAGGTGAAGCACAGCTGCTATTGTTTCAGTGGTTTGGAAAGGATGGGAGAAAAGGGAGCAGCTACTGTGATTTCATTTTAGAAGCTTAAAATGTAGCAGTGAATGCCTTTCTCCACACAACCCTTCCTACCCAGAAAAAATCTCTTCAAGAAAGGTTTCAGCAAGGAGATCAGCAAAAAAATGGAAAAAATAATAATATGGAAAGTCTTGTTTATTAAAGAAGAGACGGAAACAGGTCAGAGAGAGGAGATCACAAGTGGAAAACCAGATGCAGTTTATAGATCCTCCAAATATCAATAAATCCTTTGCTTTATGATGCACTGTGGTTGTGTGTAATCCTACCTCAGCAAAGGACTCTAGGTTAATGGTGAGCCACTTTGTATCTATTAGTTTCTTTTTTCTCAGTCTTTCTCAATGGAATATTCTTTTTTTTTTTCTCCTTTTTTTTTTTCTTTGCACTGGTTGAAGAGCTCTTGTTCTTAATTAGTGCATCAGTAGGGATTTTGCAGGTGAAACTTTTGCAATTCACACATCTGTCTTCTTCAGGAAGGTTATTAGACTGGAGCACATATCCATTTGTCTCCTTTTGCAGTCTTCTGACAAACTGTTCTTCGTTCACTATGGGAGTGTGAGAATTGTAATATAGGCAGAAAATTGACCGTGCATGAGCGGGTCTGCAAGAGAAGGAATACATTAGCAAATGATCTTAAAACAACAAGGCAAACTCCAATTTGCAACATTTAATAAAGCACATGAAACTGTTGAAGAAGAAAGAGAAAAGGAACTCTTATTTATAAGCCATTAAGAAGAAAAATTATGGCTTAATCGTGAAATAAATTTCCTTGGTGTTGACATTGCTGCTTCTTTTCTGAAAACAGGATGTTTGAATCTTTCTTACCCTGGAACAGTGGAGGGTATGTTTTTTTCTTTTGTCTGGCCTTACTGCTGGAGAAATGTGGGTGCTTTATGCAGAATTTCCTCCCGGTGGGTATGTTTTCTTAAAAAAAGCTCACTAAACCCATGAGACTTGATGCCTCTGTTAATTACGCTTCTGTAATGCCTGTTTACTAGGCTCAGTCTACTAGCCCTTGTCCTTTGATATCTCAGGCAGGACCAGCATTTACCAGCTATTGCAACAACATCTATAACCAGCACTAAAGTTCTTGTTGCTGAAGGGTTTGCAATTTACAGCTCTGATTACGTCATCACAAAACTGGAGGTGGGATCCATTAACAAGCCTACTTGCTAATAATTCAATGCCCGCAAAAAAACTTCGAAATTACAAGATCACTCAAGTCCCTAATTCAGATTTATCTCACTCTTGGTGGTATGGGATGTTTTAAATTCACCTCAGCTCTGGGGTTCATGAGTGATTCTACACCCCGCTACACCTGAAAATGCCACTTATGTTTGGTAAGAGGGAATTGTTTGGCCTGCAGAAGCAGGGTCAGATCACTCAGGCACAGCAGCGTGTAATATTCTTTTCTTTCCAGACTTCTGCTTTTGCCACAAGATTTTCTTCAATTTTAGGACACTTTGTGTTTATTTTTATTATTAGTAGTATAACTAATAATATAACTAATAACTAATAACTAAAAACTAATAACTAATAACTAATGCAGCTGCACTTACACTTCTTGCGTTGCAACTTCACTTACAACCCCCAAGAAATATGTTTTCTTTCTACCTCCTAGCATTGCTGGTCACGTAGCTAGGTTGCATTTTTCCAGTACACCTTTCTTCTTTTCTCTCTCTGCTGTTGTCTCCCTTACAGGGCATTTACTTTAAAAGACTGTAAGGCAATTATCACAAGAATAGGGTCTGAAAATCAGTGGTAATGTAATAAAAACCTGCTTCATAGGTGGCTCCATTATGCCATCAGACAACTGCCTAAATCTGATATAATATTCAAAAGACATCAGGAATATAAAGCAGCATGTGTTGTGCCAGTTGAACATCTGGAAGGCAGTATCTTTTTTGCAAATTATGCTGAAGGAACTTTTGGAGGAGTAGAAAGTTCATTGGTGCTTGCCTGACCTATTCCATGGGGGCCCTTTATTTATTGCAGGTTGCCCGGTTACCTTCTGCTTGGTCATCGAATTCACTTGACATGAAGCTTTTATCTTCTAGTGGAAGGTTGTTGACCATGCCATTTATTTCAGGAAAGAGTTATTCTGTCACTTTTAGTCATAGCTGCATAAATGTGATGATGATAATACTAGAAAACTTTATCTCTTAAAGTAGCAACAGTTAATTTATACCCTGGAGCAAACTGTCAGGATTCCTAAAGGTCTTATATTAAATTGCAAATCTACCACCATTGTGTCTGAATTCTAATTTTAGATGGCCACTTTAGAAACTGTAGTTCTGAGGAAATGTGCAACGAATTAAGGCTATGTTTTGGAATTCTTTATTTAAGAAAATAATCTTTTCCAATTAGTTCAAGATTAAATTGAAATATTTCCAATCCACCTTTTTTTCTGAAATAAAGTCATAAAAGAAAAAAAAAAATCATTAATTTCCTAAGTCCTCTAGGTGGCTTTCTTTAATATTGGATTTTGTGTGGACAAAAAGTTGAAGATTGCCTGCTAAGGAAAAAATAGCAGCTGATGATCCAATAACTGAAGTCCACCATCCTTTCATTAGCAGCTGATCAGAAATGCCAGGACTCTCTAACATCAATCCCTAGAGCTATATTTGACAGATACAAATTCAAAATAGCTTTCAGCAAGTCCTCAATTAACACTTTGCAGGCTATTTCACAGAAAATACTTCTTTCGTAAAATATATTTAACTGATGAGGAAGACATATTTTAAGTCCTCTTTCTACCTGGTCTGCAAAGGAACGATAAGTAGAATCATAGACTTGTAGAATCATAGAATAATCTAAGTTGGAAAAAAAGCTTAAAATCATTGAGTCCATCTGTTAAAATTACACTGCCAACTCCACCACTAAACCATGTCCCTAAGCACCACATAGCTTTTTACATCCCCCTGGGGATGGTGACCCCACTGCTTCCCTGGGCAGCTTGGTCCAGTGCTTGCTAATCCTTTCAGGGAAGAAACATGAGACATGGCAGAGGTTGACAAAATCCTAAGTGGTAGGAAAAGCCTGATTAGGGATGGGTTAATTCTCTTCTACTGCAAAATCTTGGGGCCATCAGTTGAAGCCAGGAGATCACAGGAGATTGTGCTCTACACAGTATGCACTTAAACTATGGCGGAAATTCTAAACTTCACGTAAGCGTGAAGGGACCTCGTGGAAGAAACTATCATTGACAAAAATTTAAAACGCACAAGGAAGGCAGAAGCATTCAGAAAACTCTTTCCTATATTGCAAAGATTTCAGCTAAGAGGGCAGTCACACACTGTGGACTGGGACTCTGCTCTTTGTCATTACACGGCACAGGACCTGCTACTTGCTGTCTTGCTCTCCCACCCTCTACCCCAGCTACCAAAGGTAAATCTCAACACATTTTTTTTTTTTATCCTGATCCATAAGACGTTTTTCCCAGTCTAAATAGGCATTGATTGTGTCCAGATTTTGGGAAGATGTCCACACAGAGGACTCTGCGAAGGCACCTAAGATCAGTCTTGTGAGATCGTGTGATTAAAGTGAGGCAGCAGTGTGTCAATGTCTTCCCAGCAGTGAGCTGCTTCTACATCCCCAAGTTTAGCTACGGCAAAAGCCATAAAAATGCATTACAGTGAGCTCAGATAAGTCATACAGTTGAATATGAAGTTGCAGAAACAACAAAATTAGATGACGTATATGTGGTAATAAATCGTTTTACAAGATTTTGAATGAACTACAATATGCTGTATCTACCTCAGCAGCCAAAACTGGCTCTGTTTGGTTAGTAAAGGCAGTATAGGTATTAATTTATATAAATAACAAACAAAATAAACACACTCCTTTTAAAAATGCTAAACTGACAGTTTAATATAGGCTTCCTTTTTTCCCATGTCATTTTAACTTCTTCAATAAACCTTCATGAATTTAACATATCTACATGCAGGTGCTTACACATGCATAGACGAAAAGATGAAATTAAGATTCTTGCCAGTTTATTTGCACCAATTTCAACACAGGCTTTTTCCAGAATTATCTTTCCTCTACAAAGTAGCAGTAGTGAGTTAAGCTCTCTGTTTGCATGGGGTTCTTTTTTTAAGTTGTATGTCATAAAGCAGGGGTGAAATCCCAGAATAAAGCTCAGATCTAATTAGTATCCTGATTTGAGCATTAAGTTCATTTTCCTTTAGGTTACAACTTTCTAAATGTTCCAAACCAGATGTGTCTCATGATTCCTCTTCCACTTACTGTAATGCATGCAGCACTTTAGCACTCTCAATTGGCACTTTAAATCACTCTCCTCGGTGCCGTCTCATTACATGCACACACACACATCCCTCCACTGATGATCTGACTAGGAAAATCAACCTCATTCCTTTCTTCCTCCTGCCAAATACCTGTTACCATTCCAGACAGCTTTGCTTTGTGTCCTCCTACAAAATGCAGCATGGTTTCTTTATTCTTGACTGACTGGTGTCTCACAGATTAAAACACATCCCTGGAAAACACAGGGATATGTTTTTTTTTCTAACAAAGACTGCACCATCTCCAACAAAGCAAGAATTACTGAAATGAGAAGGTCTCTTTGCAGCTTGGGGTGCCTTCTGGTGCATGGTGATGTTACAGTAGATGAAAATTAATAAAGACTTGTACTCCCTCAATGTCTAGAGTGGGTTTTTTTGGTTTTTATTAGGAAAATATTTAAATTTATCATCTGTAAATGTCCTTTCTTTCCTCTGCCTCTTTAAAATACATCTCATATTAGTCCTGTTCAGGTACCTTTTACACTGCCCAACCAAATAACTCACAAGAGATCCAAAATGATGACTTCTTAGGAAGAAGTCCATTATTAGCTTCCTGAATGGGGGAAAAAGATGAATGTGCCTTGAAAAATTGCTTATTAAAGTGGTCATATGATAGGATCATTGCTCCTATCCTCTGATGACTTTCCAGCTGCCACTATCTTTTTCTCCAAAACAGAACTGGAACCTCAGCAGCCGAAGTACTTCTAATCAGCATGGTAATTCAACATCTTCCCTATTTCCCCCGGGACCAATTAAGAAAAACATCAAAAAGTGTAGTGACTTAAATTAGCCAGTTATTCAGCATGGTTTTATCATTAGTCTGCTCTGTAACTGCCACCCTCATCACAACAATAATGATGGAGTAAATTAAGCTATAGATATTGACCATATTCAATAAGCAGTTCCAAAGCAAACAGGATTTCACCAGAATCTGGTGGGCTGATGGATGTGACTGCAGATCAGAACAGCCTTACAGCAGCCTGAGCTCACCTTCTTTGGAACCATAGCTATGAATTTCAAAGTGTCTATGAGAAAACACTGCAAGGAACTCTCAGGGAGGCAGTGCAAATATCAAGATTTATTTAAGAATCCTATTAGTAAATTTAGATATTTAAGATGAAAAAAAAATCCTTTATGGAAATCAGTACAAGACTTTTATGTGTGTTAACCAGTAGATGATTTTATTTGTTGATACCTATTTTGTCTAATATTAAACCCAGATTTTAGATTACTGAACATTTTCAGGAGAGGAAGAAGACATGGAACATCTCTGAGGAGTCTTCATAAAGGTCTTAGGGAAAAACACTCAACAACTGCCAGAGAATCACAAGCGATAATCTTTTATGAGGGGGTATGGCTGTGTTTTCGGTATTGTATTTTCTTCTCCGTGGCATCACACAAGTGACATACATACAAGTGACAAAGACGCAGCCCATTCAGATGACCTTGGTGGTTATGATCTCTGCACATGGTAAAAGCTCTTACACATGTATCTTAAATGTATAGAAAACTGATGTGACTTGCTGAGAGGAACAAAAAGAGAGCCAAGGCCTGAAATACTTCTTTGGAGCCTTAGACTAGCATTTCAGTTTGTATTGTATGTCTGTACTGTGTGAAAGTTTTCCGTATGCTCTCAAGTAAAGTGCAAGTAAATGAATAAAACAAAATGTAATTTTATAAAGCAGAATTTCTACTCCTCCAAGAGACTAGAGGTACCACAGAACTAGCTTGAATGGATTACATTTTCCAGAGGAAAAATACAGTGACACATAGACACCTAGCAGTCCCACTGCCAAGCTGATAAACAAATTGAGTGATGCTAGAGAGGCATCATGGTCCAGATGATGTTCTTATTCCTGAGAGATTTGGGGCTCTGAAAAAGAGAGAAAATGGGGAATGAAGAAAGGCCTCTGCTCCCTGTATGCCAACTAATAACGAGGAACAACTAATTTGGGATGTTTTTCCCTCTGTTTCACTATTTGCTTTGCTCTTCCACCAGCGAAGAATGTTGGTAACTGGCTTTTCCCTTTGTACTCCCCGGGTGTAAAGATGCATCTGAGATATCTAAAGATTGCTATATATCTATCACTAATGCAAATGCTTCACAGAAAGCTTTTCCCATGTATTTTACTAGGGTGTTATCTACCTACTTCAAATCTACCTCTGTTTTGTCAGTACTTTTGGCATAAATAAGTTTGCAAGTCAGAACTACAAACTGACATATGTTTCTCATTACACGAAAATAATAAAGAGCTACCTATTCAAGGGAATACAATAATGTAAATGAATGATTCATAATGAATATTTATCGGTAATTATAGTGAAGTCACTAGATTGCACATAAGATCAATTACTTTTTCCATAGTAAAGAATTTTTATTTTAATAGAAGTGTAAATCTGTATGCTTGTCTTATAAAACAGCTATAGGGTTGCTAACGTGCTTTACATTTCTATCCAAGGACAAAAAGAACAGAATTTTCTGTTTACAACATACTTCCCTCTGGTTAACTCCAGGCCAGCATCAGACACAAAATGCATTGCTAGGAAGGACACTCAGGTGTCCCCACTAGAATGTGCTGCCCAGAGTTACCCATTATTCCCTTGTTTTCCTTTAAAGTGAAAGCTTACTATTCATGGTATAATAGAAATACTGGTTTATTATTAGCAGGTAAGTGTTTATGGCATCTTGAAGATCCTATGTCCTTGACCATGTGGTTATAAAGAAATTGTTCTCTCACAGAGCTGTAGCTCCTCTCATTGCACATGACCTTCATTAATTTTGAATAGAAATCTTGTATCAAAACTCACACACATTCATGATTGTACCTGCACCTTTTGAGGCCAACACTGGGTGATACTAATCAGCCAGTAGTTAATTACATGTGATTGCAATATTGACACACGTTGTACAGAATCGTAGAATCATGGAATTGTAGAATCATAGGATAGATTGGGTTGGAAGGGACCTTAAAGATCATCTAGTTCCAACCCCCCTTGCCATGGGCAGGGACACCTCTCACTAGATCAGGCTGCCCTGAACCAACCTGGCCTTGAACACCTCCAGGGATGGGGCAGCCACATCTCCCCTTGGCAACCTGTTCCAGTGTCTCACCACTCTCATCATGAAGAAATTCCTCCTTCTGTCTAGTCTAAACCTGCCCCTCTCCAGTTTATACCCATTGCCCCTCATCCTATCACTCCAAGTCTTTGTAAACCGTCCCTTCCCAGCTTTCTTGTACCCCCTTCAGGTACTGGAAGGCTGCTCTAAGGTCTCCTCAGAGCCTTCTCTTCTCCAGGCTGAACAGCCCCAGCTCTCTCAGCCTGTCTTTGTATGGGAGATGCTCCAGCCCCTCTGATCATCTCTGTAGCATCCTCTGGACCCGTTCCAACAGCTCCATCTCCTTCTTTTGTTGAGGATTCCACAACTGGACACAATCATCCAGGTGAGGTCCCACAAGAGAGGAACAGAGGGGCAGAATCCCCTCCCTTGACCTGCTGGCCATGCAAATGATCATGGGCAAATCTGTATTTCCACTCAGACACTGATAAGAACTTTAAAAAAAAATTAAATAGTAGATCTCATCTTTCATCAAAAATGAAAATTCACACTGATGCAAATTGTTTGCTCCCAGTCTAGGAGAATGCTGACCAATTGCCTAACCTGTATTTAGAAAACAACACTTCATTTCATCGTCTCCTTGCAAGGGATGGATTTGCAATTTCTGTTGCATCAGTATAAAAATCAGAATGAACATATGTCTCGCAAAACACTTCAATCAGTTTGTATTTTCTAGGCTAGCATCTCTGTCTGTCAAAGCATAAGGCCTAGAATATATTAGCAAAGTATTGGTTATGGTTGAAATCCTCAAACATCTTTCAATACGTTGCTGTCACCACAGTGGTAATGAGTGTCATCCTCTTGCAAAAATCATTGTGTAGCAATGCTTGAGGCATAAATGTGATAAGAAATTTCTATTATTTGGGGTTGAAAATTAGTAAAATTAATGCCATCCCTGGAGGTTTCAAGGGCAGGTTCGATGGGCCTTGGGCAGCCTGATCCAGTGGGTGGTGTCGCTGCCTATGGCAGGGGAAGGGCTGGAACTGGATGATCTCTAAGGTCCCTCCCAACCCAAACTGTTCTATGATTCTATGATTCTATGATTCCATGATTCTATGATTCTATGATACAGATCATGTTATACATAAACTAGTAGAACAGAACATATTAATAGTTCACTCCTCTAGTGCTATTGTAATTGATGCAATTTAAGTGTAAAACAAGATCAAGACATCAAGACATCTGTACCACTATCAAGAACAAATTTAACCTCATGTTCTAATTCTAAAACAATGTGTAAAAATGTGAATTGCTGCAAACAAAATCAAAAGAGAGAATAAATTTTTTTTTTATGATGCATGATATTTAAAATTCAGTTGTGCTGGAGGTGCCTAAATTTGTCTGTAGCTTCCTAGTCATGATAAGGATCTCCAAATATGCAGAAACCAGGACTTGAGTAAGCTTCTAGATATCATGGAAGTTAGAATCAGCTCTTTGGTCTGTCCAGTGTTACTAATAACAAGAAGAAGAACTGTATTTAAAAAAACCTACAATCACTTAAGACCCTTTAACTTCTTAACGTATAAAGTTGTCTTAAAATAAACATGATGTGCCAGCTTTATCAGGAAATTAATTACCTGTCCCATCCTACATGCTTCTGCAAACCTTGCTCTGAAAACTCTGGTGTGTTGATCTCTCCAGCAGGTAAGACGTTATCCAGGTGTTTATTCACACCCTGCACATCAGCATGGCAGAAGGAAGAGAAATTGTGGGTAAATATAATGGCAGTTTGACCAGTCAAGAAAGTCCCTGTGCTCGAGGAAAGCTAGAAGAGCAATTCACAGGTAAGACCCCACCCACTCATTCTTTCACTCCTTGCACATCACCATGTCAGAAATGAGAAAACTCGAGGGTTGAGATAAAGACAATTTAACCGATGGGAAAAATAAGTCCTATGCTCAAGCAAAGCTAGAATAGAAGTTCACAGATAAGACCCCATCTACTCGTTCTTTCACTCCCTGCACATTAACATGGCAGAAGGGAGAAAACTCGTGGGTCGAGATAAAGACAGTTTAAAGGATGAAGCAAAGCCATGTGCTCAAACAAAGCCAGAAGACGAATTTGCAGGTACGTCCCCATCCAGACTTTCATTCCTTCACACCCTGCTCATCAGCATGGCAGAAGGCAGAACACTCGTGGGTCGAGATAAAGACAATGTAACCAATGATGCAAAAGGCCCGTACTCAAGCAAAACCAGAAGAATAATTTGCATGTAAAACCCCAGAGCATAAATAAACCAGAAAGCTTTATTTCAGTAATACAGAAAAGTTTTCACTCAATTAATATGAAAAACTTTTAACAATCAACACTCATACAGCTGGGATATAAACTTTATATTGTTAGTGATGGTTTATTGGCATATGAGCATGGAGCTCTGAGAAAAAGATCACAGTAGCTGATATGAACGTCAGTATTTCTTTTCCATCAAAGTACTGTTAATGATACTTTAAGTGTGTTTAAATGGTGTAGTGTAACAGTTTCCCACAACAACTGCACATTATCCTCTCTGTATTCCATTGCCTTAAAACAGCAACTAGAAGTTGATGAGAAATGTCCAGGAACAATAGTAGCTAAGGATCAATTAGGAATCCATGCAGCTAGGAAGATTAAATGTTTATTAAAATAACAACCTTTCAAATAATAGTTCAAACTTCATTACTCTAATACATTCTTGAACTTGTATTTTCTGCCTCACTTCATTGTAATTGCAAACTCCAATAGTGACAGTGAGTGTTTCAGACTAAAGTATCTTAAAACCATAAAGCTCTTACATTACAGTGACAGTGGTTGAGATTTTGTAAACAAATTTGAACCAGCTCACTTTTTATTTGCTTGCACATTTTCCAAGTTCTTTTCTAGTATAAAATGACAAAAATATCCCATTTAGCTAAATTTAACTGGAATTTGTAGCATGCATGCCTAACTTTCCCCTTGTACTCAGGTGGACAAGTGGTCGTAGGCACAATACTCCTCTTCAGTAGCACACCCGGAGAAGAAGAAAAATTGGGAAGCTGGGTGTGAGGTAAGAAATATTTTTTGCAGCAAGAGCAGGACTTCCATATGGAATTCATCACAAAAAGTGAAAGTTTCTGTAAGATTTCTGTAAGTAGTTGTGGCCACTACCAGTCAAAATGGAATGTCATGTGATAATAAAGCAGCAGTTATGATCTCTTTCCATGCCTGCCTTGGTGACATGCAAAAAGTATGCAACCCAGTGTTGCTCAAACACATAATCCAAAGGTCTACTCCGAGTCATTTAAAATAGTGATTTTTATGGGTCCAGACGAGAAACACTCAAGAGGAGGGTAAAAGAGCTGGCAGAAGTGCTCACCAAGCCACTCTCTATCATTTATCAGCAGTCCTGGCTGACTGGGGAGGTCTCAGATGACTGGAGACAGTAAATGTGACAACCATCCCCAAGAATGGACAGAAGGAATATCCAGGTAACTAGAGGCCTGTCAGCCTGACCCCAGGACTGGGGAAGGTTACCAGCAGATCCTCTTGAATGCCATCACGCGGCACATACAGGACAACCAGGTAATCAGACCCAGACAGCCTGGGTTTAGGAAAGTCAGGTCCTGTGTGACCAATGTGATCTCCTTCCATGTCAAGGTGACCCACCTAGTGGATGAGGAAAAGGCTACGGATGATATGTAGTGGACTTCAGCAAAACCTTTGACACCACGTCCCACAGCATATTCCAGGAGAAACTGGCTGCTCAAGGCTTGGGTGGATGTTCTTTTTGTTGGGTAAAAAGCTGTCTGGCTAGCCAGACCGGGAGATTGTGGTGAATGGAGTTAAATCCAGTTGGCAGCTGGTCAGAAGTGGTGTCTCCAGCCCACACACAGGACCCAGGCTACATACCTCATTCTCAGGGTTCACACACATACTCGTGGGTCTCCTGAGTCAAGATTTCAGTGCTTGTCAAGTGCATTAACAAAGTGCAACAAGTGATGCTGATACATCAGGTAACAGAAACATTCTCAGAAAAAGATAAAAACATCCTCCATCAAGAAGAAGAGGAGGGCGATTGTTGTAGGGGACTCCCTCCTAAAAGGAACAGAGGGACCCATTTGCAGACCGGACCCGCTCCACAGAGAGGTCTGCTGCTTACCGGGTGCATCAGGGAAGGAGGTAGCTAGAAAACTTCCTTCCCTGGTCCACGAGACAGACTACTATCCTCTGATAGTAGTCCAAACTGGTAATGACGACCTAAGAAACAAAAAGGCCAAAGCCATCAAGAATGGCTTCAGGGCCATTGGGAGAATGATGGAGGGCTCTGGGGCACAAGTAGTATTCTGCTCCATCCCAATGCTAAATAGAGAGGAGGGGGAAGCCAGGATGAAGAATTCAATTAATACCTGGCTCCGAACCTGGTGCGAGGAGAGGGGCTTTGGCTTTTTTGATCATGGGGTGGCTCACGCACCCCCAGGCTTTCTCGCTAAGGGCGGGGCACATGGGTCTCCTAGGGGGGCTAAAGCCCTTGCCAGAAACCTAGCCAAGCTCATAAATCGAGCTTTAAACTAGATGTGAAGGGGGAGGGGGTTGAGCCCAGGCTAGACAGGAATGAGCCTGGATGTGGGGAATTTGTGATTGGGAGAGGGTGCGCGGGCGAGGACCACCAGTACCTCACCGCACAAAAAGTGGGGGAGAACACACCTGGGCGTGCTAAGGGAGATGCAGGCACTCTGGTGTTAACTACTCCAGTTACCAGGCAGTTGGGAACGAACCCTGTTCCCTCTAGGAGGGCTGAAGGCTCGGCAGCTCAGCTGAAGTGCATTTACACCAATGCACGCAGCATGGGGAATAAGAAGGAAGAACTGGAAGCTGTCGTAGGGCAAGGGGCCTATGATGTCGTTGCCATCACGGAAACGTGGTGGGATGACTCATATAACTGGAGTACGGCTATGGTGGGGTATAAGCTTTTCAGGCGGGACAGGAAGGGTAGGAGAGGAGGCGGGGTAGCCCTCTTTGTAAGGGAGGACTTGGACATCACTGAGATGGATTGTGGCGATCAGGAGGTTGAGTGCCTGTGCGTCAAAATCAGAGGAGCCCACCAGAAGGTAGATTTTGTGATGGGAGTCTGTTACAGACCACCCAACCAAGGAGAAGCAGCTGATGAGCTCTTCTATAAACAGCTGCGGTCAATCTCTAGATCGATGCCTCTCGTTCTGGTGGGAGACTTCAATCTGCCTGATATCTGCTGGGTGTACAACACAGCAGAGAGGAAGCAGTCTAGGAGGTTCCTGGAGTGCGTGGGAGACAACTTCCTTGCACAGTTGGTGAATGAACCAACCAGGGAAGGTGCCCTCCTGGACCTCCTGTTGGTGAACAGAGAAGGCCTTGTAGGGGATGTGGCGGTAGGTGGACGCCTAGGACTAAGCGACCATGAAATTATAAAATTTTCTGTTCTAGGTGAAGTGAAGAGGGTGGTTAGCAAGACGGTAACATTAAATTTCCAGAGGGCAGACTTTGATCTCTTCGGAAGGCTGGTTGGTGAAGTCTCATGGGAGACAGTACTCAAGGGCAAGGGAGCCCACGAGGGCTGGGAGCTCTTCAAAAGGGTGGTCCTAGCAGCTCAGGAGAAAGCCATCCCCGTGGTCTGGAAAAAAAACCGGCAGGGGAGAAAGCCAGCTTGGTTGAATAGAGAGATCTTGAGGGATATTAAGAAGAAGAGAAATGTTTATGGGCTCTGGAAGAAGGGACAGGCCTCTTGGGTGGACTACAGGAGGGAAGTGAGATTGTGTAGGGAAAAAATCAGAAGGGCTAAGGCTCAGCTAGAAATTGGATTGGCCAAGTCAGTGAAAGATAACAAAAAATCTTTCTACAAATATATAAATAATAAAAGGAGGACTAGGGAGACCATACAGTCCCTATTGGACACAGAAGAAACAACAGTGACAGGGGATGAGGAAAAGGCTGAGGTACTTAATGCCTTCTTTGCCTCAGTCTTTAGTCATAAGGAGGGTCGTTCCGTCTGTGTACAAACCCAGGAGCTAGAGGAGCATAATGAGGCTCCCGTGATCCAAGAGGAGGTGGTCAGTGCCTTGCTAGCCTGACTGGACAGGTACAAGTCTATGGGGCTGGACGGGATTCACCCTAGGGTACTGAAGGAGCTGGCGGATGTGCTGGCCAAACCCCTTTCCATCATCTTCCAACAGTCCTGGAAGACTGGGGAAGTCCCACTGGACTGGAGGCTGGCTGATGTTGTGCCCATCTACAAAAAGGGCCGCAGGGAGGACCCAGGAAACTACAGGCCTGTCAGTCTGACCTCAGTGCCAGGGAAAGTCATGGAGCAGGTGATCTTGAGTGCTATCATGAAGCACATGCAAGAGAACCGGGTGATCAGGCCCAGTCAACCTGGGTTCACAAAAGGCAGGTCTTGCCAGACTAACCTGATCGCCTTCTATGACAAAGTGACTCGGCTGCTGGATGAGGGAAAGGCTGTGAACGTGGTCTTCCTGGACTTCAGCAAAGCCTTTGACACAGTTTCTCACAGCGTTCTGCTTGAGAAACTGTCAGCCTCTGGCCTGGACAGACGCACACTCTCCTGGGTAGAAAACTGGTTGGATGGCCGGGCCCAGAGAGTGGTGGTAAATGGTGTGAAATCCAGCTGGAGGCCAGTGACAAGTGGGGTTCCCCAGGGCTCAGTGCTGGGTCCAGCCCTGTTCAATGTCTTCATCAATGATCTGGATGAAGGCACCGAGTGCACCCTTAGCAAGTTTGCGGACGACAATAAGCTGGGTGGTAGTGTCGATCTGCTGGAGGGTCGGGAGGCTGTGCAAAGGGATCTGAACAGGCTGGACTGCTGGGCAGAGTCCAATGGCATGAGGTTTAACAAGGCCAAATGCCGGGTCCTGCACTTGGGGCACAACAACCCTATGCAGTGCTACAGACTGGGAGAAGTCTGCCTGGAAAGCTGCCTGGAAGAGAAGGACCTGGGTGTGTTGGTTGACAGCCGACTGAATATGAGCCAGCAGTGTGCCCAGGTGGCCAAGAAGGCCAATGGCATCTTGGCTTGTATCAGAAATGGCGTGACCAGCAGGTCCAGGGAGGTTATCCTCCCTCTGTACTCGGCACTGGTGAGACCGCTCCTTGAATACTGTGTTCAGTTCTGGGCCCCTCACCATAAGAAGGATGTTGAGGCTCTGGAGAGAGTCCAGAGAAGAGCAACAAAGCTGGTGAAAGGGCTGGAGAACAGGCCTTATGAGGAGCGGCTGAGAGAGCTGGGGTAGTTTGGCCTGGAGAAGAGGAGGCTGAGGGGAGACCTCATTGCTCTCTACAACTACCTGAAAGGAGGTTGTAGAGAGGAGGGTGCTGGCCTCTTCTCCCAAGTGGCAGGGGACAGGACAAGAGGGAATGGCCTCAAGCTCCACCAGGGGAGGTTTAGGCTAGACGTTAGGAAAAAATTCTTTACAGAAAGGGTCATTGGGCACTGGAACAGGCTGTCCAGGGAGGTGGTTGATTCACCTTCCCTGGAGGTGTTTAAGGCACGGGTGGACGAGGTGCTGAGGGATATGGTTTAGTGTTTGATAGGAATGGTTGGACTCGATGATCCGGTGGGTCTCTTCCAACCTGGTTATTCTGTGATTCTGTGATTCTGTGCACAGAGATACTCATCCCTGTTTCTTTGTATTCCTCAGTTCTCCATTGCAACCTCTTCTTCCCTCAACTCTGCCCAAACACAAAGGATGCTGAATTTTATTCTAGTAGCAGCATAATGTTATAAATCAACTAAATTAAGATGCATTAATGGGCAAGTTACTATAATGTAGGTCTTTTATGACAAACACTACTTAGAAAAATGCATTTAGAAATAGTGAAACTGTTTAAGTATAAAGATGTCTAATGGATCTAGTGTAAACAAGTTGCATACTTCAATTTTTTTTCTTTTCATGCCCAGCAGTTCTATCTGTGATCCACTCTATTTCTGCTGCTGGATCTATGCCTTAGGGAAAACATGCTAATCATCCTGCCTGTGCTTCCTCGTGTTCTCAACTTATTTCCCTCTGTTGGCTCCATGCATGATTATAATTCGATGATAAGAGAAACAATTTAAAACTTCAATTATGAAAGCATTTCTTTGTTAATTTCCTCCTGGCTAAATGACTTCCTCTCATGCTAGGAAGTTAAACATCTGACAGCATGACTGAACTTCAGGAACTTCAATTTTCAGTCACGAACGCCTGCTTTTCTAGCTACTTTTCACAGTCTTGTTGGAATTTACACCGATTTGCTCTCTCTTTTACTTGCAGATTCAAGGATCCGGAGTCTCAGCCTGGAGCCAATATTCATGTTTAGGTTGGACTTCTGACTCTTTGTTTTAGTGTACATTATGTTGTATTTCATTACCTGTGTAGGTGAAGAACATAAACCTTTTTGGTGGGTCTTCCTTTAGGCATCATCTAGCTAGCTCAGCTAGCCATGTGGATCAGAGAAATACAGCACAATGCTACCAGAAAGATTAAGCAATAGCAGTAGGCTATATTTTGTGAAAATAAAAAAATTTACAAAGGAGCTCAGAAATCATCTTATCGATATTACAATGAGATCTATTATGAATATTGCAATGAGAAAATCAGAAGGTAGAATACACGGTGGGATGAAAAATTATTCAATTGTTACCTTTATGCAGGTAAAATTATGTGCCATGATAATGGGACTGTAGTTCAAATACAGGATAAAAAGTGCAGGGAGTTGACTGGGTTACTTTTTTCTTTCCTTTTCCTCTAAGATCATGCCTAAAATAGCTATAAAAGAGAACAGGGAACAGCAGAATTCAATTGCAAATGCAACAAAGTAGGCAATAAAAATTATCCTTATTTATCCATTCATTTTTATTTCACTGTTGTTAGTGGATACTAGAGCAGGGCTAGCAACCAATACAACAATTACATGGTTTCTGCTAAAAATACGTAACTGTGATTTAAGGTAATTTGTTTAAAAGCCTAATGAGACTGACATTTGAAGCAGGTTCCTGCCATTTCTGTTGCTTCTGGCTTCACTGACATGAAATAAAATTGTGGCAGGTGACTCATAAGATGAGTTCATCTGCCAGGGCAGAGCAGATACTCTGAAATATCCATGTGGAACGATGTTATTTTTGAGCCCTGTTGGATATGGTAGCAAGCTTTCCAGTACTGCTGAATTTGGGCCAAGGACAAGACAACCTGGAAGCAGATGCATGGAGGCTCTCATGTGGAGAGGATTTGGTACAGGGGAGGGAGGAGAGGCAGGAAAGCCATAGCAGGTGTGGCAGAAAGGGGAGCAGTAGTGAGGAACCGAGCAGGGCACAGGATTCCTGCAGGCAGAGGGCACAGTAGTAGCCGAGGGCAGAATAGACTGAGAGAGTATTGCAGAAATCGGTTGGGAGGCCGCTTTGATTTCCAGAGTTTACCAAACCACACCAGATAAAAGCACCTCCAACACAAGCTTAGAGGACAGGAAAACTCTGCTGAGCTGCAGCAGGATATCAGTGGAAGAAAATTACTTTAAACTCCTCTATATTTCTTTGAGGGACATGATTTTTATCCTCCTAAGGTTCAGCTTAGCATATTTATTGCAGCAGAGGGGTGAAATACCTGTCTTCATGTTTTCTGTTTCTCTTGGGCACCATGGTGAGGAAGTAAATTAATGTCTACATGGTACACTGATCCTAGTTATTCTTGGCACTCATGAATAACAAGACCATTTATAGTCATTAAAATAAACCATTGACTCAAAAATTGTTGACAATGAAAAGCAGTGAGCAAAACCAGGGGAATGTGTACTGGCAATGCACACAGATGGTGTCAGTGACAGAGCAAAGAAGCTGCTATCTCCATTTGGAAACTCTTGAAATGTGTTCAGCCTACAAAATAATACAATAGTTCTTATCCATTGTCCTATCACCCTGTAAAACAAAATGTCTTCCTTTAGGAAACAGGATGATGGTAGATGGGTAGCAAGCACTCTGGATCTGGATTGTCAAAAACTTTGTTTTCAGATGAAGAGATACAAATTCTTCCATGTAACAGACATTGAAAGGACAAAGGCACGGGAGATGATACCAGGCAGCGAAGAAGCAGGTAAAATAGAAACCTAGAGAAATGAATAGGAACACGTGAGCGAACATTTTTCATGCAATAGAAGTATTCACAACTTTGCAGATTTTTAAAAAGCTATTATTTAGTTTATTTGGTGCTGGAGTGTTTTGCTTTACATTTTTATTTCGTTTTGTTTAAAAGGTCCTGACTTACATGATAAAGTTATATTACTGAACGCATCATGAAGGATAAGCTACTGACATAGAAGAGTCATAGAAGAGTTGATGGACAAAGTCCATGCTAGCAGAAAACAAAAGGTGGCTGAGCAGATGCTGAGGAACTAGATCAAGTGATTCCAGTGGTTTTGTGAACAACCAGATAAAAATGGAGAAGAAATGCTTAGAGTTTCTCTTGGAAAGAGAGCAATAGAGATATTTTATGCATTCTATACTGGTTGTGTGCTAGGCTCAATGTGAACACCAAGAACCATTGTATACAGTATAATTTCTTATGTTGCTTTTTCTTACTTTGACTCATGACTATAAACTTTAAAGGTAATGCGATCTGAGATAAGGAGGACTTTTTGCTCCTATATATCTCTCCTCATCTCAGAGAGTCCTGCTCAAAAGGTCACAACATGGACAATAGTCTTTGCAAGAGGACTCAAACAGTTCATTTGGACTCCTTTTATTTTTTGTCCCACTGACATCTATAATAATCAACTCCTTTTAACGCACTTTGCAAGCAGTGCCCTTCTCAAATCAGCAAAGAGAACATATCCAAAAACAAATTGTTTTTCTCTATCTAGGGGTGCTGTATTCCAGTTTAATCTGGTTTCAGTTTAAATTCATGTCGAGTGTATGTATTCTCTTTGGATTTTTTTTTTTACGTGAATAGTGTCAGAGTCACCAATCTGCACAAAATCACACTTTTTAGAAAAGAGAGGATGGAAAAATAAGCTCAGTGTACAGCTCCAGAATCACTTTTGGCAGTGAAAAATAATCAAGGAACAATATCACTTAAAATATCTATGTTTTAAAAGGTTTCCTATCAGTATTAAAATGGATTAATTGATTAAAATAATGATATCTCTCGACTGAAATGTGTTGGGAAAGTTATGGCTACAAAAGCACCTCAATTCATCTCAGGAAGATTAATGCATTAGACAGAGGTGTGCTGAAAGCAAATAAAATTGCAAAATAAATAAATCCTTTGTCAGAGTTTACAAGCTCAGAGCCACATTAAGCTTTGTATACAATTTGGCCCAATGCTTAAATACCTGTATGATGACATATTGAGGTTAGAGTTTCCAGTGAAGCAATGTTGTGTATCCGACGGCATTTATATTGATTTTATCACCAGATAGCTGCAACATGACAACAGATGGATTGTAGGGAGCACACTTCGTTAACTCCATATGCCTGTGTCTTGCAAGTTGACTTTTTAATCCGCTCACTTTTTAGCACCACACTTAATAATTTCTCTTAGCAGCATGTGTGTCTGTCTTGTCCTTTAGTGGTCTTTCCAGAAGAGGAAATCAATGGTATTAAATACTCATGGAATGACATGTAAATAAGCAGCTATAAAGTTACCTATATATATTTCAAAATATTTATATATAATTTTTTTAAAGAAATATTTTTATAAAAATATTTTGTATTAAAATATCTTTGTATATGCTGTGTAGGAGTGCATTTATTTGTATTGATGATAGTTCTTCCAATTTATATCGCTCTTTCGGAAGTTTTATTGCTTTCTTCACTATGTCAGTAACATATTTAATTGTAGCGTGCTTGAAGAGAAGAAGGAAAACAAACAACTGAAGGAGAAAAAGGATTTACATTTAAGGAACTTGAAATTACATTCTGCACTTAGCTGCTCTTTGTCAGATCAGTCATAACCTACCTTTAAACCAAAGAAATGAGCATCAGAGATGACAAATTAATAATCCAACTAATTGACAACATTATTGTATTTTGCCAGGCATGACCATCGTGCTGGCAAGAATTTTGACCTAGAGGCACCTTGTGATAAAACACACCTGTGCATCTTCTATTTCTGATATACATGGGTCTGCTACTTGAAACACATACATTTAATTGCTTCCAACAGTGGGACTTCGACGTTATTCTGATGACTACTGAACTGTTAAATTGATCAGTATGCTGAGAATATGTCTAAGCTTTTAGATCAGCCTACTGGCAAATTTCCTTTGCCTTCATGCTTTCCCATTACCCTTAATTAAATCCTTTTCTTATCCATTGCATCCCAAATTATATCACTAAACTCTCTTTTTCTCATTTTGTTAGCACCTCCAAAATTTACAAAAATTAATGGCTCTTCAAGCTTCCAAATACTTTAGGCAGAATTCACTACACACAATTTCATTTGTAACAGATGGAGCTGCACCAGGAATGAATTTGGCTGCTAGGAATTACCAAGCAACCTGAGGACCAAGGTATTTATGCATTCCTGCTTTGGAAATCTGACTTCTCCAGTAACATTGAGGTAGATAAAGAAGGAAAAAAACCCAAATTCTGAAGATGTTACGATCTCTGCGAGGCATAGCTTACCCTCAATACACACACTCACAATTCCCAGTGACAGTAATGAGAAGTCTGCCATGGATCAGGGAGAGCCATAAACCTGTGTCTGGTGGTTGGTTGAAGCATCTATTTATCTAAATATATTTAAAGCTTTTTCCCTAAAGACATTTTTACTACCTGGTATGTGTGTTGGAACTGAATTACTACTACCTTATTTTAGTTTTATATCTTTGTAATGACATTAAAAGCAACACTTACTCAACATAAAACTGGAGAAAAGGGATGGTGAATCAGGCTCAATTCAGTTTTCTGTAATTGTGCTATCTAAAAAGATGGGAAGTATCTGATTATGAAAGAAGCAAATAAGTGCAAAAACTAGGTTGTTTGGTTTTGGGGTTTCTTTTTTCCTCCACAACATCTTCAAAGAGATTGGCTTGGAAACAGAAAATCAATTTTACTGAAATCTTTACACTGATAATAAAACATATGTATAGCACAATTGCTGGGAAAGCAAAATGCAATTAATTTTGAAACCTTTAAAACAATCAATTGAAAAATTTTTAAAGTAGCGCCTTCTGATGAAACAGCATTTTACAATATTAAAAGAGCCTGTAGATGTAGTTTTGAACTGGAAAACCTGAAAATGGTCTAGGTAAACCGCAAATTGCCTTGAGATGCTGGAAATACAGAATGAGTTGTTCTAGAAAGAATTGCACGTTATTTAATCTAGGCCAGAAGAAGGGGAAAAAGTATGACAGCTGGCTTTGAGTGCGCTTAAGCATACTTCCCTCCAGAAGGCTGTCAGGCAAAACCAGCTTCCATGTTATAATTAAATAACATGATATATATTCTCGAAAAGTCATCTCTATTGTTTCTTAACCATAATGAATTGTTCTCAGGGCCCAAAATGCTCTCATTTGACAAAATTATATGTTTTCCACTTTGCACTTTACTGTTATTTGAAAAATTAATCATAGGGAGGATTCTAGTTTCACTCTGTCACCCCCCCCCCCCCATCATTTAGGCTTGCTAGGATTGATTTATAGATATTATATAATATAACTTAATGACACCTAACAAAATTTCATTACACAGTAAGGTTAATTTGAATTATGATTTGTTCTCCCTGACAGGCAATGGGACACACTTGCATTCAGTAACTGCTGTAGTATTTTACACCAGGATTTCAATGAACTGTAGCATTCAGAAAATGTTGCAATTGGCCACCCTGAAGGTGGAAAACCTGAGTGATCTACTAGGGCTTACAGGTATAAGTTTTTTAAATATAATTACTACAGTATATGCTGAAAATCTGCTACTTTGAAGCAGATTTCAAAAAGTGCTACATTCAAAAATGTAGCACTGCCTAGAAGAGGCATTTTAGAAGAAGTGATATGAAACAGGAATTAATATTTGGTACCTGGTGAATTATTTCACTGTGTGGAAGAGCAAGAGGTCCCAAGACAACTGCTCTAAGAAAGATGGGTAAGAAGTCACAAGGGACCCAGGTTGCTCTCATATATAGAGTTAAATGGAAGGACAAATACAAGCGTTGCCCTTCAGACAGAGTTTGTGCTCACATTTTTCTATTTTTATCTGCCTTCTGTATACAAAAATGGTAGCTGCTGAGCAATTAGTAAGCGTTTTTATACTTAGATCTAATTATTTGTCAGTAATGTCATTGCAGGAACACCTGCGCGTTAGCAGATTCTGTGATAAAGTTATTGATGATAATACATGGTCACAAGAAATTAGAATGTATCTTATTCTTCAAACAAGGGATTTTGGGTAGATCATAAAGTGATACATGAAATTAGATTCAGAGAAGTAATTAAGTAAGCCTTTAGAGAAAGAAATAAAAAAAAAGAAAAACAAAAAACCAAGACAGGTCCTATTGAAAATGGCAATTACACTACTTGTCACTATTCACGGTAAAGAAATGTTGCAGAAAGAATGTTTCAGCAGCAAAACTTTCAATAGAGGATCTGGCAATGAAAGTGTATTTGAATTAATAAAGTGATACAATTAATTCTGAATTTTTCATTTGTTTGGGAAATTTCCCAGCACTGTGGAATCCTCCCGAAGCTGATGCACAGTGGATTGTGCATCTTTGCATTACCACATTTCCCTTATCCTTTGAAAAAATACACCTTTTAATCAGGTCACAGTATCAGAATATTTTTAAGAGGGTATATTCAAACTCAGACAGGAATAATTTCTGCAGGGCTGATATGACAGGGGAGCCTGCATGCCTTTTACATCATTGTAAGTAAGTAATTTTCTAACCCACCACTTCAAAAGTCCACAGAAGCAGGTTCAGACAGGGCTGCTGGCAAAAGCAGCACGGATAAGGAGAGGAGGGTCTGCCAAGGGTAAAGGGATGATGGAATAAACATCCCTGTGGATGTCTTCCTCCTTCTTATAATCTATCCTGCTACTGAATTGCAGGTCTTTTTCACATTATTTACAGTGGTAAATGTGAAAGCCAAGTAGTGATGGTTTCAGTCAGATGCCAAGAGAACAGCAAAACACAGGTTCTTAAAACCTAAGGAACAGTGTGAGGTAGTTGAAAAGGTAGAGAGAGGTCAAATATACAGAGGTTCTGATTCTGTCTCTTACAAGATTACCTGGTAATACGTAACAAATATATAAAAGAATAATTCATTGGAGACCAAATCACTTAAAGCTGGGAAGTAATGATAGGATCTCTACTGTGAGGATCTTCAAGGATTTCTTTGAAGAAATTACAATTCAGATTCTCTGTTATGTTTGAAAAGTAGATACAAGAAATACCCACTTGCTGGACTTCCATGATCATAAAATTGGGGCTACAAATAAAAGCAGACCTTGAGAAACCATTCATTAATATAATAAAAGTGGCAAGAACTTTGAGATCTGGAGACAAAATTGAGTTCTTGTCTTCTTCAATATTTCATTTTCCCTATAACCGTTTACAAAATAATCCAGGCTTTACATTTCAGTGTCACTATTACTTAGGGGCTTTGAAAGATGAGATGGAGTCTCTGTCTATGCTAAATGAGACACATCTGAAAACACTGCAACACATCACTGGGGAAGGTGAAAGCCAAGACAAAATGTGAGCTCTGAAAGACAGCCTTGGCCACTGGCATGTTTTGTGGTTTGTTTTGTCTTTTTTCCTTCTAAAGAAAGTACTAACTTATCTAAATGTGAAATATAGGAGGATTTCATGCCCTTAACAAATGAATGAGTATGAGAGAGAAATGGAAACCAGGCCTGGGAGAAAGTTTGATCCCTGGTTCTTAATAGATACACAGAATGCAGTGCCAGTATAATCAGACTGAGTCTGTTGGAGAAGAGAGATGTGTGGCACACCAATTACCGACGTCAGGGAAAATTGAAAGAAATTACATTCAGGGGACTGTGAAATGTGAAAGTCAAGGAAATAAATTAGATGTTGTATGACCTCTAGTGTAATATGTGGAGAACTAATACATTTAACCTAGTTGTAATCATGTCATAGCTAGACTGCATTAGGAACTTTTTCATTTAAATTTTCCTCTCTGTGGCTCTGTGCTCAACTTTTCAAAATGGAAAATAATGCAGCAACACAGGCAGCTCCTGAGTTGGTTCTGGAAAGTGGAGCTACGCAAAGGAGCGCAGCTCAGAATTTGATAATCATGCTTCATCTAAATCTGATGACATTAAATACTAAGGTCACTGGAGGTTTTCTTGAAGAAGAGATAAGACAATCTATCTACTGCAAACTGAGTTGCAATGTATCAGCCAGTAGGCTAGAGTGTCTACTGAGTAAAAATGATCTGTGTGGAAATATTCTTAACAGTATCAGAACAGGAGAAGGAGTGGTTTAAATTGCCTGAAGATGTCATTGGAACACTTTAAGTATAACGAGACTTCTTCAAAGAAAACATGGATTTTGGTTGTCATTTGTTTTAATGAAGTTTCTAAAAATGGTAGAAGTTCTGATGATGGAGAAGAAAAAGATTTCAGGAAGTATCTGATGATGTGATCATACTGAAGCTCCGAATGTCTCAATGTCTGCCTGCTACCTGATTTAAGTATTTCAAGACACTTTACGTCTAATGCTTCCTGTCCTAACAATCAGAGGCTTGAAAAACAGTACAAGAAAAGCCTTTTATTTCTTCTTCTCTTCAGGGTAAACAACCGCCATTCTTTCATTTTTTTCTTCCTGATTTCTGTAAAACATTCTGATTGTGTGTCCTTTGATCTTTGTTCTATGTTCCTAATGCAGTTAAGATGCTGCAAAACCAGCTTTCAGTAGACACAAAATCCATTTCTGGATTCGTTCCCATCATGAGTTCACCCCAAGCATGTTTGTGACTAATCTGCCCAGCAGAAAAAAACCAAAAAATTCCCCCCAAATCAAACAATCTTAACAATATTCATTTGTAAAGGTTCTTGTTGAATGTGGCATATATACTTAGGTGGGAAAGGCAGAAGGGAAGAGTTAATAAAAGATGCACTACCTTTTGACACTGTGATAATACACAGGAATATGTCTTTTGTCCATAGACGTCTTAATCATAAATAGAAACAAGGGCTTTGCTCCTGCAGGACAGTTGTGAAGGTGGGTGGGACAACCCAGTTGTTTTGGAAATTATTTGTGTCACTAATTAACTGAGTTAACAGACTGGATACAACCCCTTCAAATGCTTTACTATGTTGATGGTGGTTCTTAATTGTTATGCATATGTCTGGCTGAAAAATGAAATTCTGGGGGCCTGTATCTTTCAGAAAGTCTGGCACAAATTATCGTTATGCACATTAATGATGATTAATTAGAGCTCCATCACTGCTAAACTAGACTTTACTAGAAGACTTTCTTGGGTCTGAATGAGTCTTAGCAACCTGGTTCTAGTGGCCTGTTGTATTTAACTAAACCTTTGTTGATCATGCTTAAAACAGGTTAAAAAGCAGTTTCGTACCCTTATAATTCTTGTGTCAGAAAGACAACTTTACTGACACAGGAAATCTAATTTTACTAAGCACATCCTGCATAATTTTGAAATAAATTGTATCTGAAACATACCACAAACCTACATGCAGTATTCAAAGGATTTCAAATTACTTTTGTCTGAATGTGTGCTTGTGTCCTTTGGATGATGCGTGACTATCAAGTTAATACATATTTGCCAACTGTCTCTTAATAGATAAGAAAGTAACTTTGGTCTTGAATTTGGAACTCACAGACTGCCTATTTCTGTCCCTTCCCTTGAACTACGCTAATTTTTTTCCATGAAAAAAAATCAGCTTTCACAATTGAAAAAACAGACCAATTCACTCAGCCAATCCATTCATTATTCCATCTCTCAAAGCCCAGTTTTCACACCAAAACATTCTCCTCTCAGAGGTAAACAGGTGGTGGGTTTGAAGGTGAGGTGGGTTTGAATGTGAGGTGGGTGTGGGAGTGGCAGAGGCATGGGAATCTTGAATTCTGAAAACATGGAAAAAAACTTACAACCAGCTAAGCACGTCTCACTGAAATCACAGGAAAAGGTCTAATATCTGTTCTCAGACCTATTCATTTTTATACTTTTTATGTTCATGCTATATAGCAAGTGAACTTTATTTTCTCTGTGTACTCTTTTGTACAAACTTGTCCTGATTTTCCAGCAAAACACAACTTAACAACTGAAAAATTCAGAAACTAACATGTCTGTGCCTCTGTGTAAATACTGACCTCATTTGAAGCAATTCAGCCTCTCTATAATCTTAAAATACTGATGGAAAAACTTCAGCCCCTCAGCTGAAGCCCCTCAGCTATTGAATTATTTTCTTCATCTTTCAAAAATCCCAGAGATAAAAGTAAAAGATTTTTCTTGTGTGGACCACACCACCACTGTTTTTGCTAAAGAGAATGCAGCGTCACAGTAAAGTAAATCTACCAGAGAAAAGAAAAAGATGGGCACAGAAAAAGAAAATAAAAGAGAGTAATTAAAAAATACAGAACTATATAAATAGGAATATATATAGGAATATAAAACATGGCCAGCATGTAGGAGACTATAATTCAATGCAGGCTACAAAAAGAAGAAGTTGTTGAGCTCCAGGGATAGGAAGAGGCCCTTAAAAGGAACATGGAAGGAGCTAGAAGCACACTTAGCTCATGGCAGGAGTATTTTCCTTTTTAATCCACTGTCTCTGGTTGTCTAAATCCAATTCTGGTGAGCACTAAGCTGTCTCAGAAAGACTATCTGAAAGCCTGAAATTGTTTCCAGAACATACGATTAAACCGTCATCTGGATCCACGCTTATTTGGAAGCAGACTAGCATAAAACTGGGAGGAGAGGATTTGGCTCCTGCTTTTCACTCCTGCAGACTTCAAGCACTGTGAGATTACGGTAATTCCTGGATATAATAATGTTTTCAGAAGTGAATTTACTTATTAAAAGATTTATATTGTTACTGTCCACTATATCATTCTAACAATGACAGTTTCTATTCTAACTTTTGCCATGCCATTTGGAAAATCTGCTTTTTAACATATTTAAACAGTATGTTATTGGTGTTAATGAGTAACCGATATCTTTTATCCCTTATGAGTAACCGATATCTTTTATCCCTTACAAAAGGCAGATGATGTTTTGAAGCAGCTTCAATGATGCCCAAAACTATTTGTTGGAAATGCCCAGTGCTGCATGAAGCACATTGTAGGGACTCTAAGAGGAGGCACCAAAAAAGAAATAGCTTTCTGAGGGAATGATAATTAATCTGACAGGCCACTTGGTATCCAGTGGCAAAAACAAACGTCACCGATTAATCAGAGTGACATCCAGAGGTCATTCACCTTCATACATCTTTGCATCTCTGAACACGAAGGTGAGGAAACTATGATAAAGTTGAATGTCATGACTTCCTCTTTAGAACTGACCTCTACTGCAACATGCTGTGAAAGGGCTGTCAGTTGTTGTTCCAGCTGCTTGAACTGAAGAACAGGGAGTAGGTGGTGCTGTCTGTGTGGGCTCTTTGCTGTCTGTGTGCTCTATTTCCCACCAGAGGAAATGTCTGTTCTGGGCCTATCAGCCTTTCATCAGAAAGCACAACTTTCTCTAGGCAGAGTCACGGATGTAAAAGTTTGTGGAATGGAAGTGAAATGGTGCAGAGAAAATGTCAAAGCCTGGGACACCTTTGCACTGTAATTTGGAAACATTATGCATGTCGTGTGGTGCTCCTTTCTGGTTCTAGATCTGTAACCTGTAACTGTGCTGGATCATGTGGTTTCCACCTGGTCCATCCTAGCTGTGGGGATTTGTCCTTTAGAATTTCACAGAACCACAGAATCACTAGGCTGCAAAAGACCCACTGGATCATTGAGTCCAACCATTCCTATCAAACACTAAACTATGCCCCTCAGTGCCTAGTCCACCCATGCCTTAAACACTTCCAGGGGAGGTGACTCAACCACCTCCCTGGGCAGCCTCTGCCAGCGCCCAATGACCCTTTCCATGAAAATTTTTTTTCTGATGTCCAACCTGAATATCCCCTGTTGGAGTTTGAGGCCATTCCTTCTCGTCCTGTCCCCTGTCACTTGGGAGAAGAGGCCAGCACCCTCCTCTCCACAACCTCCTTTCAGGCAGTTGTAGAGAGCAATGAGGTCTCCCCTCAGCTTCCTCTTCTCCAGGCCAAACAACCCCAGTTCCCTCAGCCGCTCCTTGATGAGACCTCTTTGTCCTGTTAGATTCGATGAGACCCTTCTCAGCCTGTTCCTCCAGCCTGTCTGGGTACATTAAATAGCTAATTTGCTTTTTTAGCTAAGGTAACCTAGAAATCTTCAGTTTATTCTCTTGTATTTCATCTTGGAGACAAATAATAAATAAATAATATATTAATATAAATATATTATATATAATAAATAATATATATAATGATCTATATATATTATATCATATATTATTTTATATATACTATGCATATACATATACATATACTGTACCTATACATACATATATGAATATATAAATATATAATATATATACAATTTATACATGCATATATATATTATACGTGCATAATATGTATATGTATGTATGTATAAATATATACACAAATATATATTTTGTATATTTGTATATATGTATAATATATATGTACTTTGCATATGTATGTATAAATATATACACAAATATATATTTTATATACATATAAAATATATAAACATATATGCAAAAGGTATATATATTTATATAAAATATATATGTATAAAATATGCATTTATTTTTAAAATATGAATATAAAGAAGGTGCCAGTAAAATCTGGAGCTAGTAATTAGTTTCCCGAGGAAACACCTGTCACAGTCAGAGAATTGATTCTCACCTAACAGACATTTTTCTCACTGGAGGAAGTGGGGCCTGGGCCTGTCAACCTGTCCATCAGGTAAGGTGGTCATATTTTCTTCTCCCAAAATACAAAGTTCTTCCTGTATCCATTCTCTACCTTCTGAAAGCCTTTCAGGGGAAGCCTCCTGGCGTGGCGAGGTGTGGCAGACCTTGTGAGGTGGTGGTGTCACTGGAAGTGGGGGCTCGGTTATTCCCACGCCTTGGGCAGGGGGCACAGCCCCTGCTTTTGGGGATCCCTCTGGTTTTAGCTGAAACAACACCAGGATGTGAATCCTCGATCACACCACAGAGGTTCAGAATAGACCCTGTCGTTTTCTCTGTTTCTCCACAGGTGGGAAGCCAGGGTGCAGTAATTGTGGGGATTTTTTAATCGCATGAGTAATAATAACCATAACTACCTTATTGACAAAAAGTTGCTTTGTCTGTTTATTACTGTTCTGACCTGTAGCTGGAACAAATCTGGTATAATCATAGAATTGTAGAATCATAGAATAGTTTAGGTTGGAAGTGACCTTAAAGATCATCCTTAAAGCCCCATCCAACCTGGCCTTGAACACCTCCAGGGATGGGGCAGCCACAACTTCCCTGGGCAACCTAGGCCAGGGCCTCACCACTCTCATTGTGAAGAAATTATTCTTTATGTCTAGTCTAAATCTGCCCCTCTCCAGTTTATACCCATTGGCCCTCGTCCTGTCACCACAAGCCTTTGGAAACAGCCCCTCCCCAGCTTTCTTGTAGCCCCTTCAGGTACTGGGAGGTCGCTCTAAGGTCTCCTCAGAGCCTTCTCTTCCCCAGGCTGAACAACTCCAACTCTCTCAACCTCATACAGGAGATGCTCCAGCCCTCTGATCATCTTTGTAGCCTCCTGTGGACCTGTTCCAGCAGTTCTATATCCTTCATATGTTGAGGATTCCAGAACAGAAATAAGAACAGAAGTAATAACAGAAACTTGACTTCCATATGGTTATTTTAATAACCATAATAATATGCATAATAATAATAACCATAATGATATGCATAGTAAGATAAGCACTGGGAACAAATCCTGGAAGGACAACTCCCACCCCTGATAAAACATACATGTGGTAGGACTGAATATTGTTAAAATTTCAGTGAACTGGGACCATATTGTTAAAGACATGCCAAACTTCCTGAAGTTTTATCATCTAATCAATTTTCTTTAAGCTATATATATATGTTTTCCAGTCTGTATAAAATGATTATGAATTTGACAGTTCTCTTCAATAATAACTGTCCTTTGAATATTTCAGGATGTCTCATTTGCTGATTTAGCCAGCTAGTTTGACTTGCAGTAGGGCTATAACTAATGCATAAAGCACAGAAACTGAAATACAAGAAATTCCACTTGAACATAGAAGTTCTTTACTAGGATTGTGATCAAATGCTGGAACAGGTTGGCCAGAGGGGCTGTGGAGTCTCCATCCTTGGGGATACCGAACTAGACACAGTCCTGGGCAACTTGCTCTAGCTGGCCCTGTCTGAGCAGAAGAACTTGACTAAGTGATCTTCAGAGGTGCCTCCAAACCCCAGTTTTCTGTTACTTTATTAGAAATGTCAGATTAGAAATGTCAGTAGACTTTCACCCCACATACCTTCAGGCAGTTCAGACAAAAACTTAGATGCCTCTGCAGTTAATACACAAAGGAAAGCATTTCCAGAAGAAAGCTGAAATCTGCTTTAGTGCTCCAAAACAAGTGCAGCTAGACAAAAGCCAGCAACTTAATGTTGTGATTTTGGAATAGCTATTGCTTTTTAAAAAGTATCTAGAAAAGTTACTTCTCACAAAATCAGAGATTGAGTTTTTGATCTCATATTCCTCCTTTGAAGAGAGATAGATAAATCTCTTCTCTTTGCATTTCCATCTGTTCTGAACACTTTCTTTTTAAGGCTGCTGAGCCGTGTCTTTAATGCGTACACGAATGCAAGCTATGTATCAGGGCAACATCACAAGCAATATATATCACTTCCAAATGTTTCTCTGCTTTTCAAACTTTTCAAACTTAATTGAAAATTCAGATAAAATATTCTGGTCATGTCAAACACAGAATCCCTGACTAATTCAAGTCCATGTGCGAGCCTTATTGTGCATAAGTCATTTAAGGCTGATCCTTGGCTTATACAGACTTGTATCTTGACAAAAGTTTAAAGTATTTCAATAAGTCCTTAAGGAGAAAGTTAGAGGATTGACAGAGAGGATATATAATCAACATTTTTTAGGTTGTCATGATACCATCAGGTTTTATACAAGACAAATGTGAAAGATAAAAAAGTAAATTACTGAAAAATAACAAGCAGTGTGAAGATGACTTGTCTGTGTTATAACCCACAGCCGCTGTTGCACGTTATGGAAAATAACTATCTCAATTATTAACTTGGCAAAAGAACAATGCTTGTGAGTCATAATTAGAGTTGTTTGAACTGATTTTACTGTGCAGCAACCTGCAGGTAAACATGAAATTCCACTTATAAAATCTGCTTCATAATTTAGATCAGATTAACATTTAACAAACTCCTCATGCTCTTTTGTGCATTTAGCAAAGACCTGTCTGCTTGTTCCAAGGAGCAGGAAAAATGCAGGAAAAAAGTAACCTTCAATTTGAAGGGGATATCTTTAGAGGCCCCTAATTCTGTCTTATTTATTAATGACGCTTTCTTACTACATCAACAACTTTAAAAAGTCTTTGGAGCTACTTCACTGTATTTGTCTAATTACTCGCCTTTCTTTTCTGGAACTAGTAACATAAAACATACTCGAAGCACTAGAATGAAGTCATTAATCAGAATGCAAATTTAACTGTCACAGGGAGCAACAAAAAAATTTGGCAGGAATAGATGGCGAGGGGTATGGAAGTGCTTCTGGCAAAACTCAAGTTGTGATGTTTTGCAAACAAGCCATTACTTCATGCAGTTACTGTCACCACTTCTCATCGTTCAGTTATCTGGATAGGAACAAACAGTAAAAGATTTGGGCAACTGCCAGACCTGCCAAGGTATGAGAATCCCACTTATGCTGTTTGGTGTTCCTGCCACCCCATACACTGTTGGCAGAAGTTGAGGGCTCACACTGAAAATTACAACAGAATCCTTCCACTTCCTAAACAATTCTCCTGTCTATGACCACATGGGCCAGAAGTAATGCTCACCAGACTGGGAACCGGAGCTCCATTTCATATTTTTCTGATGCTGCACAGAAAGTAGAGGTAAATGTCTAAGAGCTTATTTTAGAAAAAGGATTGTTGCCCTGTTAACTTTGGAAATATGCACAGTTCTCCATCCTTCCGGTTATTAAAGATTCAGGGCTGAAATGTGCGCGTAGCTCCTGTGCAACTGTGCCAACAAAATATGTGGCTTCTTCTGGTATTGTGCAGATCTGGTGCTGCCTCTCACGACCAAGACTATAAAATAATGTTCCTGTCACTGAGAAGTATTAACAGATTATTTTTCTTCTATTCGTTTCCATATTTTGAATAAACATTTAATTAATCCAAAATTTCTTTGAGGCCTTTGCCAAATTTGAATGAGACTGGCCAATAAGATTAAGAGTTTTAGGGAAATGAGACAAGCAAATTCATGTAAAAATTCCATTTACTCAGAAATCAGACTAATATTTATTAGTTTGGTCCCACTATTTCTACATAATTAACCATTGCAAATAATTTTAGGTTTTATTCTGTTGTCTTTACTTCTGAGAAATACTTACGCTTCCACTTTTGTGCTGGGTGATGTCCCCTTCTTGCATAACTAAAACCTGTGAACTGTAAGTCTGCTTGTTTTTTAACTTTCTGGTGGCAAGTAATCTATAAGATGAAAGTAATTTTTTCATATAATACCAAGGAAATTTATCCTTAATATTTAGTCACTTTCCAGTCACTTTCAAATATCTTAACAAAACACTCAAATAAAACATGCATTGTAATTTAAAAGGAAATACATTTCAAGGCAGTTAATATAGTGCTCTGAAATCAATACATTGAATAATAGATGTCTAATTCAGTGCTAGTGTGTTAATCCTTTGGGAATGGCACATTGGCAGCCTTGTTTAGATGGAATAGTCTTTGTGTGAACATTATTCATTCAAAGCATGCCATTCACAATTCTTGTTAGATATCTGATATCATCAAGTAATGGGCATGAACTTGGTTAAAGCAGAAGATCTGGGCATATCATAGATAATTTTCCATCTACTAAAGAAATGAAAATTGAGTCTTCTTATGATTCTTAATCTAATTTAGGCTTAACTGAATGTAACCAAATTTTGGGTAGATAAAGGTATAGAAGAGTTCTGGATTCATTCTGCTTTGGTTTGGGAAGCAGGCTGGTGGAGGATCCAAGCTTTGTACTTGATCAAAATATTTATTGTTGCAAAATTGGAAAGTGGATAGATATTTCCCAGACCAAGCCCTGACTCCTCAGCAAGAGTGAGTGACTGAGGACTTGAGTTGCTGATAGGGGGGTGAGGGAGAGGAAAGGGTGAAGGAGAAAGAGACTTCTAAACTTGGAAAGCATCCCTCCAAAATATACACATTTATTGTCGAAAAGATTGAACAACAAGCTCATCCCTGGCAGTGGCGCGACATTTTCATGCATCAGTGTTTTGAAAGATTCAAGTTATGTTGCCTGTCACTATTCCTCAGCGTCTTTGATGCTGTCTTGCTTTAGAGTAAAATAAAAAGCAGCAGTCAGGGACTCAAGGCCTTGTTGTCTGCATAAAGACATGTTTTCAAGCTGAAGCAGCATTAATAGATGTATGGCTTGATTCCCCCTTTGAACTATGGAAAGCAGGAGTACAGTTTTGAAAAGATATGAAATGTTTGTTTCCCCAAAACAGCATGATAATTTTGGTGTTCAGAGAGTAACCTGAACCACATTATTTGAATGAAGTGAAAAGCGGTGCTATATAACTGGGAGTTGTGGCGTGAGTGCATACAGACAAGCTCAGATCAAAGATAGAATCACACAGGTACCTGTGGTGATACAATGGTAGGAAGAGATCTACAACAGATGGTGGAAAAAGAAAACTAGGATGAAGCAGCTAGTGTGACCTCTAGCAGGTCTTATCTACATAGTGACATGTTGTAGGGTGGTAGAGTTTGATTATGTTTTACCATTGGGATCCAGTCTTTCATTCTGCAGTGCTGGTTGCTTATGCCATGGTTGTGCAGGAATTAATACAACCCACATATGAATTAAGCAAAGCACATGAGGGGGCTTTTCACCAGGCAATAGCTCCGGGACCACGCACTGCTTATGTATCGGGTGCCTGGTGAGATGCTCTCCCTGTTACATCCTGAATCACCTGCTTATTTTCTGGCCAAAAGTAATATATTTGCTTTATACTCAAGCTAATTGAGGCAGCACATAGACAGTAGTAGTCCTGGGCTGGTCTGTATTGGTGCAAATTTAGTGCTGCCCAGAAGCAAGGAGGAGAACTACAATGGAGAGATGTGTCTGATTTGCACTGAACCCAGTCTTGCAGATGAATTATTATGGTTTGCTCTGGGGTGCCTCTTAAACCTCACTCAAATCCACTATGTTAAAGTTGGAAATAAATCTAGATTTATAGTCAAGGCCATAATTTCTTTTCCTTTCTCTCCCCTTTCCACCCCCGCCCCAGCTTTTAACTAAAGCCAGCTTGCCATATGTTGAATTTCCTACCTGTAGAGATTATTGCAGAAATAAACCCCTAGACTGTGTAAATAGAGGAAACAAAACGGCTTCTGTTACACATAAGGGATGACCATTTATTTGAATTAAACATTTAAATGTGGCTAATTAACTCATTAACCTTTACATTAACAATTATATTTCACACTGTGCACTACACTGCTGCTCTACTGTCGTTCATGGGATTTTTAATTTTATCTAAGTCCAGTGGTCTTTCAAAGATTTCCTATTAACTCCTCTATTATCATTCACAAACTGGGGGAAAATATTCCTCATGACTACATCTTCTGATAGGCTTGTGGTTACAGCCATGCCTGCAAGAGCAGTGCTTTGCCTTTAGTCATTTGGTTCAAACCACAGAATCCTGAGGTATTTAATTAGAGAGCCTATTTAAAGAATTTATGAAGCAAGAAGCATAGGAAGGGTTTTGTGACAGTGATTAAGATTTCCACTAGCTCAAGGGTTTTGTCTTTCATACAGCCGTGCTTGCCCTCACATCTCAGAATGACTCTTCTGGGTCCTGTTCAGAGTTCTGCAGTGTTCAATCCCTATTAAAATTCCGATCTCAGCTCCTAAATTCTGTCTGTCAATCTGTCTGTTTGTCTGCCTGTGTCTGTGTGTCTGTGCCTCTGTGTGTGTGCCTTTCTCTCCTCTGTTAACTTCTAGTTGAAGATTAGGACAATACTTCAATATTTGGAAATCTTACATTGAAAATTTCTTTGAAAATAATCTTTTCTGAAAGAAAAATAGTGTAGCTGCCATTCTCTGAGCTGCAAAATATCTGGTGCTCCCTATACTATAGTTGTATGAAGTTTTTGCCTCAGTGCCTGTTAGTAAGTCATAGAACTGCCCTTGCTGAACTAGTATAAACACCACATAGCTCAACAGCCCTAGTGCAGAGCTGATCAGCTCCTCCTGTGGGACGTGCCCTTAGCAAGGTCTGTGGCATGTCAAAGCACAAGGTTTTCCACTGGAATGTAACCCAGGATTATAACACTAACACATCGCACTGTTCCTCAGATGTGAACATTGTCAGCCAGAGTCTACGGGACAAAACCTCTTAAATAATCTTTTCTCCTGGAATGATAAAAAAGAAAGAATAAGTTAATTACTGAAACTCAAGAGGTATGATAGCTTTTTAAGTGTAACTATTCAATGACAGAAGCAATTTAAGGAGCTATTGCAAAAAAGATGACATTAGATTTATGTCTTTTCAGTTTTTCCTCTTTTTCTTTTGGCTTTCATCCAGTTCACCAGGTACAGTTTACTGCCAGATTATCAGTCTGTTTCATTAAAATAGTGTCTATATCTGCTTTATAATCAATTTTGTGTATTCTCAGGATGAATTATAACATTTCAAGATTTGCGTTTTGTTTATCTGTTTGAAAATATTAGCCACTACTCCATAAATCATCGCAAGCTTCCCATTTCTGCCATTTAATACTCCTCCCACTTCTAATAATAATCCAGTGATGTTCATTCTACCAGTTTATGAAGCTTCGCATTGATCTCAAAGTACGTTGTAAACAATTCCTGAATTTGGGAGACAGGAGTACTGACACCTTTATCTTATTTTTCATCAATTCTGGATTTAAAAAGTACGTTGTAAACAATTCCTGAATTTGGGAGACAGGAGTACTGACACCTTTATCTTATTTTTCATCAATTCTGGATTTAAAAAATAAAAAAGAGGTATAAAGTGCTTCTATTTTGTGATTGTAACCTCGAATTTCAGGCAGAGAGAATATAATTTGCTGGCAGAGAAACTGGCAATAATATTGAAATAAAACAATGCACTATATTGCTCATAGAAGAACAGAGACATAAGCTCAATTTAACACTTCACAGGAAAAATGACAAGCTTCTTTAATGCCATATTCAGATATTGGCTTGGAGCAGGTCAAAGGAAATGAAATATCTCCAAGAAATGCTACTGGTAATTCAGGAATATTAAGTGCCAGCCCTTGTTTCCTAGAACACAGCTGCTGATGTTCCCTTGACCTAGCTTGACTTCACCGCGCAGAATTACTGAACACAAATACTGAAAAATAGAGTTTGCGTTGACAGGACAGTGTAAACCAGGGCTTCCAAAGGGAATTTCAGTTTTCTAGAAAAGGCCTTTCTATTTTCCATCACAGTGATCTTGCACTGTGAATTGTGCATCAAGCTACTCACAGTATAAAGGAAATTTTTGTTCTGTGCTTCTGTTCACTCTTAGAAGCCCTTCACACCTTATTGTTTTTCCTCAGTGTGAGATCAAGCAGAGAGTAGTGGAATGGCAGAACAGTAACAGTTTTCTTTCTCGAACTTCCATATGTGACCCACTTACAGTTTTTCTAATCAGCATATTCCCATGCTTACCTGCCTCATCCTAATGGCATGTATAGCCAAAAATTGTTGTCCATCGTGTACACTTGCTAAAGAGAGCAGTACATCACATCTCTGTGACAGACTAATGAACTCACACCAAGGAGAAACGCTTATGTTTATTCATACATTGTTGTCCCTTTTAAGGGTATCATTCACTACATGTTACATTGATGAATGCATTCTGCATATAGATGTGTTGCCAGACGTTTTTCTTTATGAGGATTTTATTTTCCAGAGGTTGAAGAAAGGTTGTCCGGCTTTCTTTCAACTGGAGATCCTTTTTTTTTAAAAAAAAAAATCCTAGTTCCATTTAGACACTGATCACAGGAACTGAAACATTAATTAGGATGCAGTTGCATTTTAGGACTACTAGGAAGATTGACCTCTCTCTCATAGAGGCAAAGGAATTTAATCTACTTCGTATTGTGAAAAACTGTTACCAAGAAAAAGCATAGTGGAACTGACTTTGAGAACCCACCACAAACTGACCCCACACTGACCATTATCCCAGAAAAGAATGAAAACTTTCCTGCACAAGACCCCAGATCTTCTACCCTTCCGGAGAAAACATACCCTACTTTTCTTGAGTTGAGATCTAAGGACAAAAATTCAGACCAAGCTCCAAGATTTCTGCGGTATGTTGTCACTCCAACCCATCGTTTCCATATCTCAAAAAGACATTGCAGTGATTTCCTTATGCAAAAGTGTAATCCAAATTTTTATTTCATTTAGTCAGGGAAAAATACCTCTATGTTTTAGGTTGTATATATTTTTCTGTCTACTGAATGTCTTTAAGAGCCACTAAACTTGTCCTGCTGCTGTTTTGATCTGAATGTCAAAAGCAAGAGTGTGACAAACCTATAGTTCATCTTCTGCTTCAGAGGAGTGAGGTAGTCACAGCAAAGGCTGCCAAAGTCGGGGAGCTGGTCACTCAGTGCAGAAAAGATGTTTCCAGCTATAACCTTGGACACCAATTTGGGCTCTGTTCCTGGGTAGTTTTATTGCTTAAGACATTCTCCCCTCTACCAACCATCTCTGTGCCATGCTCAGATGACTTGTAGCTAAACAAATGTATGGAAATGTTTTGTCTAATCAGATTATTTTGCCATTAGTCAGACAGAATGGAAGAATTAAAAAAAAAAACAACAACAAAACCAAAAAACCTAAACCCAACAAGCCAACACAAAAAATCACCGTGAAAGTCAGAGATGCAGTTAGTGTGACAAATAGTTTCTCTCCATTAAAAGTCAGGCTGGTTTTATATTTCAAACAAATACAATAGTTTTTGGTTTTCATGGGCTTACGTTTTAATGAAAAGTCACGGTTCATTATGCAAATTAGAAAAGAATAATGCTATGTCTAGTATTAATGAATCTCAAAAGCTTAGTATCATTAAAAATAACATCTTTGGAGTGGTGAAAGTACACAAAAGTGAAAAGAAATGCCAGTCTTCGGTCTGTTTCGAGCTGTTTAGCAACTGAATATAAAAGAAATATTTTGACTTAGTTCTGCAAATCCCATAGTTTTTGTGTCAGTTTGTTCAGGCACCATTAGCCAGGGCCTGAGGAATTCTGCAAGCAGGATATGTCTAACTCCATAGCTCCCAATCACCTCTCTGTCTTTTCCCATCAACATCTTATACCTTTCCACGTCAGGGATTTTCTTCTTGAATCCTTAAGCTGTTGCTATGCCCCTTCTAAGCAGTCCCCCATGTCTCTACAGTTTCACCTTTCTCATCTTTCTGCAGATATTTTTTCACAGCAATATGATACAAGGTTTTATATTCAGGCCATATCGAGCTGAGACTTGAGTCCTGGCTAAACAGGGAGTTAAAAGTGCTGGGGAGGTTTTGGTGGTTTTGTTTCTTTTTTTCTTTGGTGGGTTGTTGTTAGGGGCTCTTTTTTTGGGCTGGTGGTGGTGGAGTTAAGTTCAGTTTAAGATGCCAAGACTACAGAGAAGGAGGGTCATATAACTGCATTGGTTTTGCTACTGCATTTTCCAAAGCAATAGTATTTCTTTCCTTTTATTCTTGTGCATACTTCTTCCCTTTCAAATTCCCTAGTGGATAACTTCCATTCCTTCATTCCCACACCTTATACAATAAAGTTAGTTTTCCTCCCAAGACGACGCATAGAATATTTCCTCATGTTCAAACAAATGCAAGCTGTAGTACCAAAAGAAAGGGTGAAAAAAAAAGAACAAAAGAAACAACATGTCATACAGCTAATTCTGGACTAACCCCATGTTTAGAGAATGTTTGTTCCCCTTTTGGAGATTGTTCTGCGCAGTTTTTCTGGTGGGACAGCACATCAAACCCTCAGCTCCCCAAGTAGGTGCTAGTCCCCTCCTTCAACTGCCTCCAGCCCCTGACTTTCAGTTCGGGTTCCTGCCATCTGCTTCTTTTCACTCTTCTTCCTTAGGGGAAAACTCACACAGCTACAGTCATTGAGAGTATGAATTCTCTCAAGAAACAGTTGTTGTAGGCTTTCCAGTTCTTTTCAAGATTGCAGTGACATGGGTAAACAGCTGAAGATCTGGGTTTTTCCTGTACTCTTTTCCTACCATATTCTCTGATAAGCATCACTCAGTTTGAGGGCTTTCAGCTCCCCTCTTCTAACCTAATGCCAGTGCTCTCCTATGCCAGCAGATTAGCTGGAAGTATCAGTCAGAACCTCACTTACTGTCTTAAAATGGCAAGGCATGATTTTTCTGATGCCTTCTAGGATGTATGCCTGCTTAAATCAGATAAGATTTAATAGACATTTTCAAGCTAGTCTGCCATCTGCCTTCCCGGAATATGAAAAGAAGGGTATTTACAAGCCACACACCTTAGAAAGCCTTTCATTGTCCCAGAAATCTCTTACTTATATATTCGAATATACATGATTTTTGGAAAGTTTAAAGCCACTTTCCTTTCTTGAGCTCTCTCAAAGTTTATTCACTGTTTTCCACTTTGCTTCTTATCAGGTCTGAGAACGCTGCATTACACGGGCACCCTGCAGTGAGGGAGGATTTCAAAAATATATCGTTCTGCTCCAGAATCCATTAATCACCATGACTGGTGCCGTTCCTGCCATCTATCCTCAGCTCCAACCTGAGTCTTTTCAGCAGCTTATTTGCCTGTTTTATATATATATTTTGTATCCTACAGCGGGAGTGAAGTCAATCAGGTTCAATCAATGCTGACACTATGAAACACAAAAGCAGTACATCAAAATAGGAAGATTTGAGGGCAAGGTTGCTTTAGGAATGCACAAGTGAAAAACTCCAGCTGTGTCCTGCCAGTGGCTACATCAGCTACACAATCTGGTTTATTGGTTTGTTTGTTGGTTCAGGGCTTTTCTGTATCTGTGTGTATCTGAATTCAGCCTTACATAGCTAAATCGAAGAGTTTGCCTATAGAAAGAGTTCCATCTTCGAGATAGAAGATCCATAAACATAAATGAGTTTCTTTCAATAGCTAAGTGAGCAGCAGGTATCTATTTCTCAGGAACAAACTTCACAAACAAGCCTTTACAAATCTCCTTTGAGGAAAACAAAGGCTTTGCAAAAGATATAACAATCTGCTGCTTTTGGACACAAAGTGGCTTGGATATCCATCAGCTTCTTTGGTTTTAGCAATTTCCCTAGGATATGGTCCAAGAGTGGTTTGCGAACTGCAGCAGGCTGTGCACAGACGTCTCAAGGGCTTGATTAGTGATCTGGTTTACCCACAGAGCTGAATTCCTTTTCTAAGAAGGTCTCTGTGGTATTCTGAGGGCTCACTGTGTGAATGGTGAATGCACACACAGGATGGTGGCATAGAACAGACACTGAAATATTCAGGATGAGGATAACAGGAGGTAGTCCATGGATAAAAATTGTTTAGATTGAAGATGAATTATTCATCAGGTGAATGAACAAAAGACCGAACAGAAGACAAAAAATCTCAATAAACACCTAACTTCCAAGTAACTATGGGAATATGACAACTCTTGAAAACAGTTTCATGAAGTTTTGTTTGGTTTGGGCTACCCTAAAGACTTTTCTTACTTAGGTAGGTGGAAACTGGAACAGGCTGCCCAGGGAGGGGGTTGAGTCACCTTCCCTGGAGGGATTTAAGGGATGGGTGGACGAGGCACTGAGGGGCATGGTTTAGTGTTTGATAGGAATGGTTGGACTCAATGATCCGGTGGGTCTCTTCCAACCTGCTGATTCTATGAAAAATCAAGGACCTGAAATACATGTTGTGCACTCAGGGATGCTCTTGCACTTCTTTAATAACAGGTGGTTTCTGTTTCTCAAAGGTTCTGTTTCCAGCTGTCCTTTCACAGAGGAGAGGTTTTGCCTGTGCTGGTAAATGTTGGATTAGCTGTCACAGACTTTGTCTGGGGTAACTCACTGGAAAAAAAAAATGAGGTAAGGGAAGAAAAAATCTCTCATCCATCCTTATTTTGACTCATTAAAATAATTTATCTATTAAGAGTTATTTTTAAACCTCTGGAGTCTACAGGACATAGAAAGATGAGAGTTACATTCCGTTTCCTGCTACATGTAAATGTTACATAACCAAATGCATCTTAGGGGATATTTTAAAGGTATTTCAGGGAAATATCTGATTGAGAAAGATTTCCAATAGCCTTGCTCATTTCAAACCTGAGAAAATGTATTTCTGAAGTGATTTCCAGTGCTTTCAAGTTAACTTTTTTAAGAAGTTAGTAATTTTGAGGATTGTTCTATTAATTAAGAGACAAGAACAACTGCATGAAGAACCCATGTGTAAGGGAACACAAGGTGTATTTGTCCTATAATGCTTTGAATGTGGAGCTTTATAATAAAAACAAACATTACAAAGAAAAAAAATGAACGTGAGATTTCCCCCTTATTAAATTTGAAATATCTGTGGATGAAGGAAATCTTTTTTAAGCTGAGAAACTGAAAATGTAACATTGCACTTTAGTACAAATTATCAATCATTTCAGGCAAAAGTGTGTTCATTGGCAGGAATTTGACTTGGCTCATTTTGATATGATGGAAGTTGCTCATTGTTTTAAGTGGTTTAGATTTGATCTTTGTACAAGTCTAATTGATCTTTTGATAGCTAAGCTAATTAAAGACTGGTTATTGCTATTATTTCTAAAAAATGAATTTAAGAGTCTATTATTCTACATCTGAGAAATGTATTTGCTGCATTCACTAATAAGCCCAAATCTATTTCAACATGAAGCTGACCAAGAAACCTTATTGTCAGTGTCTTAGCAATACCATAATATCAAGTTTTTGTGAATTCTGACAAAGAAATTAGTAAGTGTATTCTTCAGCCATAGGTTTTCCTTACAAGCACCATGTAGCTGTAGCTAATGGAACAAATTGAAGCCACCCAAAGTGAGAGAGCTTTTAATTTCCATCCCATGACTGGTTGGAACTGGAGAGAGTGAGCTTTTTTTCCCGGAATTTCAAAACTCAAGTTGCTTGACAGTCCGGTCAGCTTTGCTATGTGTGTGTACCCGGAGATACAAATTAACTGCCTGTGTGATTTCTGTGGTGAAGATTTGTAGGTGGTAGTACACTTCAAAGTTTTACAGTTTCTGACAATTTTAAATCAAGTGTTGGCTGAATATGCTCGTGCCTTTTACCACAGGGCTTGTTATAAACTACTTGAATCCCACTCTTCAGTATTTCCCAGATCTTGGGGTCAGGTGTTTAAGGAATGTGAATTTAAGCAAATTCCTTTTGTCTGGGACCTTGATTTTATGTATGACTGGAGGCTTCAAATCAATACAATGACTCAGATCCTTTAATACCCCTCGCAACATCTAGTGTGTTATTAGATATAGGTACCTTCCACATATCAGTAAAAATGCAAAGGATCATTAACTTCAATGATGTCAGGATGTTTTTACTGTTACACTTACCATTCTTACTGTTACATTCACCGTTATTACTGGAAAACTGCATTTTAGTGTTATATTTGACCTCCCATATATGGAAATCATTTCTCTGCCAACAAGGAAAATGGAATTAAATATATCTTTTCCAGGCTCATTCTGATAGAAGGTGTAGCCTGTGTACCAAAGAAGGAAAAGTAGGTGAAAAAAAAGGAATTATTTTGACAAAATAAGCTTATATAAAAGGTGTTTATGTTTTTGTAATTTCTTTCTTAACTATTAGTGCTGATTTTAGATGTATTCTTGTGTTACCTAAAGGGGACATATCTGGGTCTGATTATGCTTCATTTACTGCCCCTAGAAAGGATAAGCCAATATGATTTAGTTCTGCATTGTGAGAAACCTGGAGTATTGCCTATGAGATGTTGATGTATATATGTATGTAAAGATTTCACGTTCACGTAAGAAAAATTGATTTTTAATCTCACACTTGAGAATATACATCTATGAGATTGAAAACTAATGGGTGAGATGTTGAGTACAGCCACTTCAATTTGAAACCAGAGAACTCCTGTATTTTCAGATATACAAGAAGTTCTTACACTTTACGATTAATCTGACTGGTCAAGTATAAAAATGACTGCTTCTCCCATTCTGCAAGTTATCCACCACATTTTAGATACTGTAAATTCATCAGTTTGCACGCTGTTTGTCCTTCTTGTCCAAGTTAATAGATATCCCCTGAGAACCCTTCAGTGCATCTGAAGTGCATATATAGAAATTACACAGGAGTCTATGGGAGCCCAGTTTCCAACTACTGTCATGAGCTGCCACTCAAGCAGAGGCTTCTGATGAGCACTGACACTGTCCAAAGAGAAAGAAATCTGAGTCCGAGCTCCCTCTGGAACTGGACCCACATACATTTCTCTGTAGTGTGAATGAGCTGTCATCAAAGCTCCAAGTCAGTCCTGTTGCAGTATTGCATAATTGATATCTCCAGCCATAGACACACGTTTCCTCCAACTGATGACTGGAATTTGTAGTCCTCACCAGGGATTTAATTCTATTGAGAGTCAAACACAGCCCTGATGTCTAAAGATGGATGATGTTCAAAGTACTTCATCCTTTTACCTCAGGACATTTGTCACCTGATATGACCTGATATGGCAGCATCACTGCCAGGAATCTTCTTGAATTTTTGCATTTTTTGAGTGAGCAAATCCCCACAGTCCTTCATATAGTTCTGTTGTAAGGACAATAGCGCACTACAAGGTGAGGTATTCTTTTATGTACCCGATCTATCATCACTTACAAGTTGGTTGCAATAAAAAGCAGAAAACTCAACAGCTGACTGCCTTCAGTTATGATAAACATTACAACATTAGGCTTTATCACTACCTCCTGGGATGACTTAAAGCTTAAATAACACATAAGTACAACTTGTCTTACAACTGGTATGAATGATAATTGCCCTCTTGCTCTATTTTGTCTAAAATATCCAGGTAATGATAATGGTGCAAATGCTGATAGCTGAATGATCACATTTTCCCTCATTTGTCTATCAGCGAATTATTAATGCTGATAGATAAGCGATTGCATTTTTCCCTCCACCCAGCATTTCAATCTGAAGTCAGACTCTGTGCTATTTTCTTTATTTAGAATAAATCAGAAAAGGGTCATTAGGCACTGGCAGAGGCTGCCCAGGGAGGTGGTTGAGTCACCTTCCCTGGAGGTGTTTAAGACATGGGTGGACGAGGTGCTAAGGGGGATGGTTTAGTGTTCGATAGGAATGGTTGGACTCGATGATCCGGTGGGTCTCTTCCAACCTGGCGATTCTATGATTCTATGATTCTAAAATAAAGAAAAAAATCTAACTAAGAGTTAAGGTTCATTGAAATTAATTCCTGATCAGTTTCGTCTCCATAAACTTGCTAAAATAATTATCCATATGTTCCTGTAAAGATCCAATTTATTATCAAGAAAAAAAAATCCCAAACATCTGTAGGAAGTAGAGCCAACTGAGTGAGAATCTACATTCACTCTGAACAACTGAACTCCATAGTTTCAGAGCAGAGGAAAAAGGTAAAGGCATCTCAGCAAGTTAAATCAGAAATTAATTTGCTGAGTAAATTTATAGCATTGTATCCAAACATGACATTTATAAATGGGGTTATCCAAAGGTTCATTTATTTGGGGCCCTGGGAGAATAAACAGTGTAGAAAATAGCTGAATTATACCTGATTTCTTTCCTTGAAATATCTCAGAATTAAATGTTTGGACTTGGACAGAACTACGTAACTGTGGATGTGGTCTTCCTGGACTTCAGCAAAGCCTTTGACACAGTTTCTCACAGCGTTCTGCTTGAGAAACTGTCAGCCTCTGGCCTGGACAGGCGCACACTCTCCTGGGTGGAAAACTGGTTGGATGGCCGGGCCCAGAGAGTGGTGGTAAATGGTGTGAAATCCAGCTGGAGGCCAGTGACAAGTGGGGTTCCCCAGGGCTCAGTGCTGGGTCCAGCCCTGTTCAATGTCTTCATCAATGATCTGGATGAAGGCATCGAGTGCACCCTTAGCAAGTTTGCGGACGACACTAAGCTGGGTGGAAGTGTCGATCTGCTGGAGGGTCGGGAGGCTCTGCAAAGGGATCTGAACAGGCTGGACCGCTGGGCAGAGTCCAATGGCATGAGGTTTAACAAGGCCAAATGCCGGGTCCTGCACTTGGGGCACAACAACCCTATGCAGTGCTACAGACTGGGAGAAGTCTGTCTAGAAAGCTGCCTGGAGGAGAGGGACCTGGGGGTGTTGGTTGACAGCCGACTGAATATGAGCCAGCAGTGTGCCCAGGTGGCCAAGAAGGCCAATGGCATCTTGGCTTGTATCAGAAACGGCGTGACCAGCAGGTCCAGGGAGGTTATCCTCCCTCTGTACTCGGCACTGGTGAGACCGCTCCTCGAATACTGTGTTCAGTTCTGGGCCCCTCACCACAAGAAGGATGTTGAGGCTCTGGAGAGAGTCCAGAGAAGAGCAACAAAGCTGGTGAAAGGGCTGGAGAACAGGCCTTATGAGGAGCGGCTGAGAGAGCTGGGGTTTTTAGCCTGGAGAAGAGGAGGCTGAGGGGTGACCTCATTGCTCTCTACAACTACCTGAAAGGACGTTGTAGAGAGGAGGGTGCTGGCCTCTTCTCCCAAGTGACAGGGGACAGGACAAGAGGGAATGGCCTCAAGCTCCGCCAGGGGAGGTTTAGGCTAGACGTTAGGAAAAAATTCTTTACAGAAAGGGTCATTGGGCACTGGAACAGGCTGTCCAGGGAGGTGGTTGATTCACCTTCCCTGGAGGTGTTTAAGGCACGGGTGGACGAGGTGCTGAGGGATATGGTTTAGTGTTTGGTAGGAACGGTTGGACTCGGTGATCCGGTGGGTCTCTTCCAACCTGGTTATTCTGTGATTCTGTGATTCTGTAAGAAACAATCTTATGCACCAAGGCCTAGGACAGCAGAAAATGTACACAGTGAGTTATAGACAGAACAATACTCTGAGAACCTTTGCAGAAAGGAATGACTTATAGTGACAGTGTTTCTAAATAACATTTTTGTTTGTTCTTAGGCACAAACAATGTATTTCCAAATACAGGCTGCGTGGCAATATTTACTATGGGAAGTTATTTTAGGCACATGAATTGATATCTAATTAATTATAAAGCCACACCTCTTTATTGAACCAAAGAAGTAAATTATTGTGATTACGAGGTGTGCAGAGACTTCATGATTCGGATGTCTGGATCAGTGAGATTTCAGCCTAAATCTTGGATCATGGAAAATGTCACTTTGGGAACTGGAACAGAAGGCCAGGAACTGTGGATGTTGGGAGGCCTTGATACTGTCAACCTCAATTAAGCGTTTTTTTTGTTGGCTTCCTCTCCGTCTATTGCTGAAAGGAGTTTTTTGGAGGCTTCTTGTTTGGTTTTTTTGTTTGGATATTTGTTGTGTGTGTGAAAAAGAAATGTGATGCTGAAGCAAGCTATCACAAGGCTTTGGAGCCTCGAGCCCAACGTGATTTGAATTCACATCTTGATTCATGATACTAGGGTTTCAAAATTTATTAGGAAATCCTAACCAGCCATGGTGAATAGACACTCCTCTAAACACCTTAAAGGGGCTTTTGGGAACTGTGAGTGTTCTTTACAAAGGTTTAAGGTGCAAGTCTTGAAAGCTGGACACACTTCTGCAAAGTACCTACATGTCAGTGACTCTTATGATCTTCCAGTATAAGCGATAAAATTGCGAGCAATAATATTCCATAACATGTAATTGGTTTTAAACACCAGCAACTATATAATAATAGCAAGAGTATTTTAAAGTCTACTACAGATGCTCTTGTCTGCAGGCAGTAAAAAAGTCGTGATTAAAATAAACTGTAGTGGTGTTTGACTAGCATGTGATTTGACATGTTATAAATTCATTCCCATATTAATTGAGAATACTTTTTTTTTGTGTGGTTTCTGGATTAATAATAAGAAAAGGGGACAAAAGACATGAAGGTAATATATTTTTCTTTCTCCAGCACTGACATTTTTCACCTTAATGAGCACTTAAAATGTAAATTATGCAGTCAGCTGAAAAACATAAAGCAAAAGATATGTGCGAGGCCTTTTCTTATTTTTCACATCAAAATTAGCTGCAATTATAATAAAAAATGTCATTGTTTCACACAAGACTTTGCCCAAAAGTACTGGTCATCAGGAAATATCTTAAAACATTGAGTGTTCTTGCTGATATTTTCACTGATTTAGACCTCAAAGTTATGAACAACATTTTTTTTACTTTAGCTGAAGACAGAAAACCAAATCAAGAATTCTTTTAAGTATTTCCTTCAGTGTCTGGGGTCTTGATTTTCATATTTTTTGGTTTGTTTTTATTTTTTAACAAATGAGAACGCAGTATTGAACCCAGACTGGCATCTTCTACTACAGTCTTGAGGAAGAAACCAGATCACATGGAAGTTGCTTAACTTTAATTCCTTTTGTTGGCATGTGGTGTATAACTACTTCACACTTTATAAACTGCTGTGAGGCATTGAAGTAAAAGGTACTAAGGAATGAGGTGATATTGATAGTTGTTACTGTTATGCACTTATTTTATAAGCCTCAGAAAGGGAAGATTTCTTTATAGCTTCAGTATTTTTCACCAATCTGTAGTTCAAATTAGACCTCAGAGCTCATTGATGCTGTTCTACTATCTGGCTTTCAAAAAGAAAATGATCCCACCAAAGGAAACTTATCTTAAAGAAAATCCTTCCCAGTAGAAACACTTCAGTTATCCCTAACATCCTGGACCTCTGAAGAGAGAGGATAGAGATCTGTCAACATTATGCATACTGTACATTCATTTCCCCAATAACATGAGAGTTATTGATGTAGTTCTGTTTCGGAAGATGTGATTCTCTTGAGATTACTTGGAAACCTGCATGAAAAGTTTTAATAAGGCTATGAATGTGAAAAATATTAACATCTGTGAAAGCAAAGACACTAAGAGAAACAAGTAAGTGAAAGATAGCCTGAAGAATTCAATTCCAGGAACGGGCCTGTTCTTTGTTCTCAGCATTTATAATCTTCTCTGAGGAGAAAGCAGACAGAGTCTATGAATAATTATTAGGAAAAAAAATATTGTCAAGTTAAGAACAAGAAATCTTTGTATTTCTTTGATAAACAATATTATCACTATTTTTACAAGCTAGTAGTGTTATGGACACAACACCATAACTGTTGAATTATTTATATTTTCTAATTTAATCACCTTGGAGTTTTCATATTTTCATACCAAAAATATTTAGCACAGCACCTGTTATAAAATTCACCAAGAGTGTCCTAGAGCATCTTGTAACAAACTGAAAACTTTTCCAGACTACTCTTTCTCAAAGAATACACACAATTATCACAGTTTCACCCCAGCCCAACTTGATTTGCAGCCAAACACGAGAAGTCTCTTCCCTCTCACTCTTGGTTCCTGAGCAACAGGGTCATTCTTGTTTTTTTGTGTTGGATCTCTTCATTACTGCTCTGAGATTCTCATTTCTAAACTTCCACTGGAGATACGCTAGATAAGTGGGAAACTGTTTCCTCTTCTAAGCCATGCCTTATAAATACGAGAGTAAGGTACTGAAGAAAACACTAAGATATTCATTAAATGCCGGTAAAAAAAAACAGTGAAAATCAAACAATGAAAATTTATTTTTGCTATAAATCTCAAATATTTTCATTTCCAAATATTGAAAAATAACCCATATTTTTCAGATAAATATGTGTATATTTTAATTGCTTTTTCATACTAAACACTAAATGAAATATTTTCAATCACAATTTCATTAATTTTTATAACATTAGTTTATTTCATGCATGAACTTTTGATAAATTCTGCATTTGTGCAATTGCCTGGAGCAGGTCACTGTTAACAGCTTTTGTTTATCAAGGCATAGTTATATTTTTAGCCAACTGAAAAATATGTATTGCACTTTTCCTTCTCTTCCCTCCCTCCCAAAAATACTCTATTGAAATTTAAGTTATTGGTCTGTTACACAAAGTGCTGCCCAATCAATGAAAAATCTAAATGAGAAATTCTGTAGGAAAATTGGACCTTTCCTTAGCAAGTGTCACCCTTTATCACTTCCTTGCATGCCTCTTACGCTCTTTCATGGCTTTTTTACTGATGACTTGATGTTTTGCATAGCCATTTTAGGTGTAATAATTATCTTTTTGTGGAGCAAACACCTAATGAGCCATTTCCAGTGTACCTGCAGTGCTGGGGTTACAGAACTACCTGTCAATATTTACATGGTGTCTGTGTTAGGTCACATACTTCATTCCTATCCTATTGCAAGCAAAGAACTGAGAGGAAAATCAATCATGTTTTGTTTTCATAGCAGCTTTTACTGACTGTCCCTAAAGCTAGTTTGTTTTTTTTTGCAGTTGTTTGTTTAGAACTCTATTGCAATTCCATTTTCAAAAATAATGTATACTAACAAATACATGAGTTCACAAACATATATGTTGCACATATAACTCCACAGACTTGCAGCCATATGTTTCCAGGTGCCCTCTTTCGGACTTTCCAAGATGAGTATCACTAAATAATATTGAATTACTATAGAGAAAACATTGACTTACTTCAAAATTCAGGAATGCCTACAGAAAGTATTTGTAGAAAGGAGAAAATGGATAGAAAATCCCAGGACACGATCAATGTACTGATTTCCAGCATGAAAGAACTCTCCAGAGTTGAAATGGATGCATATTTATCTTCTGACTAAATCAATATTTGTTCTACAGAGAACTATTGATAGACTCAAGATTTTTTATGATATAATTGTACAGCTTTCAATTACTCTCTCTTTTGTTGATTTCATGCTGAAAACAGAATCGGGTGGTTTTTTTTCCTCACTGTTGGCTTAAGCTATGAAAAGCTAGCATTTTAATAATTGTTTTGTGCGTCCCCAGGAAAGGTCCCAGAATATTTTGCAATGCTTTGCCAAATATCTGTTGTGGGGACTACTGTGTTAATGCATTTTGCAATGCCCTACCATTGTTTACAAATCATTTTTCATTATCACTTTGTGCCTCTATCTGTTCTACTGTATTGATGAAACCTGGGAATTGAAACATGGTGTTTATTTTGTGGGAAAATGATATGTTTGGACAGTTAATTCATGGGTGGCTAACTTCACTGCTGCCGCTATTTGATCAGTGCACAAGCGCTGATCAAATTCCTTTCACGCTATCTTCTCAGGCTGGCTAAGAAGAAGTAACAAAACTTATAGTTTGATCTACTTTCTCTCAGCAGGCTCTGACTATAAACCGCGGCATAGCTTTATGTTTCAAAAATTCATAACTCAAAATAAGCTCAGTTTCAACACCTTGAATTTCAGAGTTTAAAATGAAAACAAAGGTAAATTCTGATTATTGTTCCTTACTTTCTCAGTCTTCATACAAACAGGTATGTTTCTTCTTACGGCCTTATGAGGAACAGCTGAAAGACCTGGGGGTGTTTACCCTGGAGAAGAGGAGGCTGAGAGGAGACCTCATTGCTCTCTACAACTACCTGAAAGGAGGTTGTGGACAGCAGGGAGCTGGGCTCTTCTCCCAAGTGACAGGGGACAGGATGAGAGGGAATGACCTCAAGCTCCACCGGGGGAGGTTTAAGTTGAACATTAGGAAAAAAAAATTCACAGAAAGGGTCATTGGGCACTGGAACAGGCTGTCCCGGGAGGTGGTTGAGTCAGGCTCTTGGTATTACATGCATTGCCTGCATTCAAACTCATGTTTGTAGTCATGTCATGTCACAAACTGCCAAAGGCGAAGCGTCCAGAAGTTGAGCTCCGACGGTGACTGATCACAGTACGTCACCTACTCCAGCTGCCTGACCACTTCAGGGCTGACAAAAAGTTAAAGCATGCCATTAAGGCGCATTGTCCAATGGCCTCTCAAACACTGACAGGCACAGGGCATCCACCACTTCTCCAGGAAGCCTCTTCCAGTGTTTGACCACCTTCTCAGTAAAGAAATATTTCTGAATGACAAGCCTGAACTTGAATTGGCTTTAACATTTCTAATGGGAGAGTTTTGAAATGATCATCACTTCAGCACCCTGCTCTGAACTCAGCTACTTAACTAGAGAGGAACGATCGACCAGATCAAAACCTCTCTTAAAAGATTGTCTGTCGTCACTCCAGAAATTAAGAGGTGAATAAACTGGGCCTGACAGTGGAGTCTGGGTTTTCACACACTTTCTGAGTGCCAGGGAGCCTTACAGAGTGTTTTTTACCTGTGCCTGTGCATGTCTGCTCTTCTTTACCTGAGCACCTTACCAGAAGATGGTGTGAGCTGGGTCCAGGGATGCTCAGCACCACCAAAATGTAGGGGCTGTTTGCAATCTCAGAGTAGAGCTGGAGACCTTTGAGGAATTTTAGGGTAGAAATCTGAACCATTTTTAGCAATTGCTGGGTAAAAGAAAGAGAAAACAAAACAAGATAAGACTGTGCTCAAGACTACCAGTACAGACTCTAAGGCTGAGAACAGCCTTCCAACCATGGGAATCAGCTCCTGCAGGGCATTGCTGGAAAACAGGGGCTGAGAAAACACTGAAAAAATCTGTGAAACTGGGAAAATCTACAATAGCAAGGCCATACAGCTTGTGCGGGCTGCCCTGCTCTGTATGATACTGCCTTTGAATTCATGCATCTACACTGACAATTGAATCACTTCTAACAGCTGTGACCCGAATCACAAAATCAGTTTGAATCAGCACCCCTAAAGAAAGTTTCTGTTATTTCTTCTGCTTTTGTTACTGGTTGGTCACCTCCATGCCATTCTTTATCCGAGGAGATGCTGCTTTGGCATTTCATTTTAGATTGCTTTTGGCCCTTGTCTATATAGCATCTCACGGTACACAAAACAGTACATAAAATAGAGGTTATTTACTTGTTGGCAGAATTGCTGGTGCTATTGTTAGCTCTGTCTCCACCAGCTGCAATGGCACAGAGGTGCCATTTCCAAATTGACTATCATATAAATACATATATATATATACACACACCTATGCAAATACGTACACACACCTAGATATACAGCTAGTTAAGTTTGAATGGAATACATCAGAACAGGTTTTTTCTTGGAAAGATTGGACCAGATCTCGATTTTGTATTTTTTGTTGATGTGTCTATAGCTATGGATATGAATATGAATATGGGTGCATATAATGCAAATATACAATGCATAAAATCCTGAATTAGGTAATCTAATCATAGATTCATAGGATCATTGAATAGTTTGGGTTGGACGGGTACTTAAAGATCATCCAGTTCCAAACCCCCTGCTATGGGCAGGGACACCTCCCACTGGATCAGGCTGCCCAAGCCCCATCCAACCTGGCCTTGAACACCTCCAGGGATGGGGCAGACACAGCTTCCCTGGGCAATCCATGCGAGGTAACCTTTTCCTTTCCTCTTATAAAGAGCTTCAGTAGACTAATGAAACAAGTCAGATGTCTTAAATTCAGTAGCACGAAGATCTGTCAGAGGCTCATTTCTTCTTTGCTACTAATCACCGTTAAACACTGTTATATATTTCCCGTTTTTTTCATGCAAATGACCGGTGCATTTGCCCTTGCATAGGCGTTTGTAACAGTAAGTTTCATAGGAAATGAATGAATGGGAGAGTCTGGATTTGGAAGCACCTGAAAGAGCAGCTTAAAGTGAGAGACATTAAACCTCACACTAAAACAAAGGGCAGATCAGAGTAATTATGAGGTCCTAAGGCACATCCAAACCCCAACACGCAGCTACGGGTTCAAGGAGAAGGTCAGAGATGGGCTGATGACTATATTCATCACCTATCCTCTGGCAACCTGCAATTAACCCTGGTTAAAGCACTCATCTCCCACTTCTTTGGTGCTTATGGATGTTGTAGCATGAGTCTGATTCAGTGAGTGACTGAAATCAGTTCTAGTTTAAAATGAAACTGCCTTTCCCTGCTCTGTCTCCCAGAGCCTTGTGACCTGGCTGTTACAGTTCTGTGATGTTAATTGCAGCACAGTGGGTCTGTAAAATTCAGAGCCATTGTTCTTAGCTTGCCATACAGTTATACCAGGATATCTTGAACATTTAGTCTGTGCAACTTAAGATTTCAAGCATTATGAGTTTGTGGGCAGTTATGCTTTCTCAGACAATAAGGCTACAGGTCCTTGTAGACACCAGAGAGTCATATTAAATTGGTATTGTTTTTAAAGTCCATTCTAGGTGAGAAACAAATTGACTGCAAAATTTTTCCTTGTCAGGACGCTGCTTCAGAAATAACCTATTCTTGCAATCTCAGCTCTCTTCCAGCTTCTAAAACTTCTTATAGCAGTGGAGTCCACTTAGTTCTGTCATTTAAATGTTTTCATTAGTCTATGACAGATGAGGAAAGATTCTTAATGTGCCTTGTTCTTTTTTTTTTCTTTATTAAAGCTCCATCCAGATAAAAATATTTCTCACTTTGCCTCATTTCTCATTACACTTGAAAGGTTTCTGTGTATGTTTATTGGCTAGTGAAGTGGGATGTTTTATTTTTTTTTTTTTGTTCTGCAATTTGTTACACTGTTTATCGCTCAGTCAAAAGGAACCAGGGCTAAAAAATGTTATGAATTGTGCATATATCATTTGTGGGTTTCAGTTCCTGATAATGGAGGTTTCATTTGTGTATTATTTAGCTAACATACACATCTTTGACTAAGCCAGAGTTCCAAGAAAAATAAACAGAAGCCTTAATCAAAGTTTTCTCTGAGATAATTAACTGAAGTTCTTGTAAGGTATGAGCAAGGGTTCATTATTAGGAATGGGAGACAAAACTTGTATGTAGTCCAGCTTGGAATCTTTCCACAACAATTGAAGGAACAGTAATTATGGAAACTTGCAGTTTTGCAATGAATGCCTTCTCTGATAACTAGAATTAACCTTTTATGGTTTGTTCATTTTTCACATTTGATCTAAAGTTCTGAATATTCTTACCATAGTTTACTTTCCAAAAGAGGGCTGTCCAGCATTTAAGACATGACATAATGTGATACAAAGAAGATTTTCATTAAGTGAAAAATAGGAGTTTCTATTTTGATAAAACTTTAAGCACATACTGCTTCCTTTTGTTAATAATTACTTTAACCACTTTACTTAATTTTAACCTTTTTCTTTATACGGCTGAGACAAGTGCCAGTGCTCCTTAGCCATAAATTTATTTGTTTGGGAAACCACTCCTTTTCACAACATCTCCCTGCCTAGGAAATTTATCGTCCAGGGAAGACAAGACCACATGCTTCATATGGATTGGCAAATTGCGTGTGTTGGTTACTCACAGAATGGATGGATGGATGGTTATTTCATGGTTGCTGGAACATGCTTCTAGTTAGTTCATTCCTTGGATTCAAAACCTTCTTCCTTACTGAGTGAGACTGATCTGGGCATCAGTATAAAAACCCAGAAATTTGTCTTTTGGTTATTAAATAATTTTAGAAACATAGATTAAGAAAAATATGATTCTTAGTAGCTCTTTCATGAAGAAAGTCTTGAGATAAAGGAAAGTAGAATCATCAAGAAGTTTTTCTTATGTGAAAGATGTGGAATCTGCTGGATAACATGCTACTCAAACAGCTCCACACATACACTGCCATGTTCATATCTTCCCCAGAATAGCACAGGAAAATGGGATTCAAATAATTGCACAGTGGCCTTGCAGTATACTGTTTGCTGGGAGTGCCTTGATATCCTGAGCTGGAAGGTATCCACAAGTTGGATCATTAAGTCCAACTCCTGATTCCACACAGGGTAACCTAAAAATTAAATCGTATATCTGAGAAATGTTCTTCATCTTTGCTGCCATTCTTTGGACATGTCCTAATAGATAGTTTGCACAGCTGCCTCCCAGAAAGTTCAGGTTTACCCAGAATGTACAGATGAAATGTGGCTTCTCAAAGACCTTCAGACCAAGATATGAGGTTTATCTCTGAAGCCTTATGCACTTGGATTTCTGGTCCCAGGGTCATTGCTTTACGACGTCAGGAGCAATAGGCTGGTGAGCAAAGCTCACCCTGGAAATAGCCATATAAGCATCACCAGACAGTGGGTAAGGAGAAAGGGGAGACTTCAAGCGGACGCTGATTTATTTCTAAACATTTCCTGGCCCACACTATGGAAAGAAGGTGCTGACACTTCCAGCACCTCTAAAAGAGATCCCCAAGCACAAAGTACAAGAAATTAAGTGTAGAGGCAAAGAGGATGAAGAGAACAATGATAAGGATACTATATGAATGGAAAGGACCAGAACTGAAAGAAAAAGGAAAAAAGTTATAGAAGAATTCCTTCTAATGTCTACAGAGCCTTTTATTTTTTATTTTTTTTTTACCACTGTTCTCAACTTTCATCTGACTGGGGAGTTATTCAAGTCTTTGGAGAGCACACAAAATAAATCTTTTTGAGATTTATGCATTTCTGCAATGGCTGCATATTCCTGCTATTTCCCACAAGTGATCTGTCAGTGTCTTAGCTGAGACTTCACTTAACAGTGTCTCAAATAAACTTTCTGTCTACTGAGAGTCTTTCAAGTTTTGGAGCTTAGAAAATCCTGTGATGCATCCCTCCTCATTAGTGCTGCTGCATTCTTAGTTTCAATGTTCACATCCGTTCCTTCCATAAAACTCTCCAGCTGGGCCTTGAATTGCCTTCATCACCATATTTTTCAAGTAATTGGGCAAATTAATTCTATTGTTGAATTTATTCTCAATGCAAATTTGATATATTTGGTTTATTTGTTATATATAAGTGGAGAATGTTTTTGTACCTGTTATCCAGAAGCTATCACATGTTTCCTCAGAGAAGATTTAATTTTCTGCCAAGTAGGATTCCTTTTTTTTTAATTACATTTTCTTCACTTTCTTTCTGACAAAAGTAACTCATACTCATAATGAAAATACAGAACATTTCTCTTGAATCTTCTGAAGAAGTTTGTTCACAAGGATTTGCTGCTAGTGGAATAAACATAGATTTCCAATTTATCTTATGTCTGTTAGTAGGTCAGTCATTTTTCAAGAGTCAAAATAAGATAAGCTCAACCTCTGCCTTGCAAGAGAATGCATTTTATGGGAAGACATCAGATAAAGATTGACATCTGCATCAATGTTGAGGGAGGACATTGAAAACACTACTGTGCAGGTGTAGTATGAAGTAAGACTGCAGATTGTCCATCCTCAAGTCTTTAAATATCTTTATGTGCATTTTTTGTTCATGGGAAATTTTAAAGATCTGTTTTCTATTGCTTCTTGCAATGGAGCGCTTATTTTCAGGATTTCAATAGCGCATGCGCCCAGAAATAGCAAAACAACTTCTGTTTCTGGGTGTTATAAATCCAGGTAAAAACCATTTTCATCATGTCAAAAGTTTAGAAAATAAAAGGACATATTTGAGCTCCCAGAAAGTGAGAAGCAGGTTTATAAGAAAGTCCATCTCTCATTTATGGCATTAGGATACAATTACTTCAGTAAAAAAAAAATCTTTTACATGCAATAAGATATTTTTTTGAGATCTCCATGAATTCCTTTGCCTTTACAGGTTATGCATCTACTTCATTGTCATTGATGTGCAGGAGATTTCTTGCCTGGATGCACGTCGAAATAAGCCAAAAAGTGTACAAACTGAAAGGATTCTACTGAAGAAAAAAGTTTATTTTCGATCAAATTTTTTCCTCTAAGATAGAAAAGATTTCTATCAGAAATGTGTGGATCTGGAATGGAGCTGCTTTTAATAGACACTCCTAATTTCTAACTTATGCATAAAAGAACACCTCTCTTATGGTACTGTATTTAATTTCAAGACATTCACATCTACCTTCTCCATATTATTTCATATTTTTGGAATTGTTCATGTAATGGCATACTGTGCAAAATTGTTGGACAACAAATTAATAAATGACAAGGTTACAATAGCAACAAGTTAACAGCATGGTCCTAAGTTAGCCTGGTGGAACCTAGGGCATCTAAAACATGCACAGAACTCTCACTATTTTACTCTTCTTTTGGCTGAGAATATTATATTTCATACAAGTCATTTTTAAAGATCTGATATCCATTATGTGTACTCATGCCTTGTATCTGACTCTGGGTTTCAAGTAAATAGTTTATTTAATCACATTGCAATCTTCTGCTGTTTTCTCCTTTTTGTTACCAATACTTGATGATTCCATTCACAGAATTCATAAAGAAAAGGTCTCTGATTAGATATTCATCTGAATAATTCATAGTCGAAGAAAACACTTTTCTGAAATTCCAGACCACTATTATTCATTTTGGAAAACGATTGTCTCAAGATCATTCTGAACAGAGTTCTAATTTCATTTGGGTGAAATAGAGAGAGACTCCAAGCCCGCTCATGTTGTAAATGATGTGCAGCATTCCATTAAATGTATTTATAGCAGGTGCAGAGACGTAAGGCCTATCTCAGAGATGATCATCCAGCTTCCCAAAGAGAAACAATGCTGTCTCAGTAGGATCCTTCAGAGATATTGGCTCTGCTTTTACAGAAGTAAGCCTGAATGCAAGCCCTCAACTATCCTGCTCCAGTGCTCTTTTATTCCACTCTTCTCGTTATACTCTCTCACCACACCTTCAGCCAGGGCACCTGATTTCACTTGCATTGTCCTTACAAAACTACATTCAGGTGGCCCAGAGTGTATTTAATCTTGCCATGTGCAGCTGTGGTTTGGAGTGTGGCCTCTCTTTTCACTGCTCAAATAAAGAATCCTGTGCCATTGAGGTTGGGTGGAAGGTTAGCCAAGTCTAATACCATCTAAGACAACCCCTGATGGAATATTAGGCTCATGGAGGCTCATTACTTTGAAAGCCCCAAAACTGTTGCCTTCACTTCATCTAATTAAACTACTCCTCCTGGCTAGTGGGAGTCTTCTAAGGTAATTTTGAATCAGCGCTTAAGAATGAAAATGGAATGATCATGCGTCACTGTAGCTGAAAAACTAGGAAGGGCATCCTCAAAGCCAGAATTAAATTCAGAGAATAGAATCATAGAATCACTAGGTTGGAAAAGACCTCCAGGACCACCGAGTCCAACTATTCCTGAAGAGGACAATGATGTAAGACCTGACTGGCATGTCATGCTCACCATGCCATGCCAGGCTCTACCGTTCCAGGTGACAGCACTCTGGGACCTGAAGCTTTAAGTCTTTTTTCTCCTTTGTTGCTCTGAACCAGGGCTGCTGCCCCCTCACTGCCCAAGGAGCATCAGCTTTTTGGGGTATGGAGAAAGGAGTATGTTTAAAGAGTTTTTTTCTGAAAGGTTTTCAGATCCAGCATGAGAATTACCTTCAAATATCTAAAAGTTGCTAAAGAGAAAGAATTTTTTCTTTCCCAGCTCTCTCCTTCTTCATCTTGCTTTATAAATGTGGATGTGAGTTTTATTTGCTTTCCATTCAGTTTTCTCTACACCTTACTTCCCATTTGGTATCTTAAATAAAAACTCTGCAATACCCCATGTGTGAAGAGGAATAAAATGGTGTAAAATATACATCTTCAGAACTTTCACTTCTCTGACAGACTCTACCTTTTCTTACACAGTGATAGAAAGGACCCTTTCAGATTTATTTTCCCAGTTGTGAAAGCTATTGTATATCAGGCACACCAAACTGCTTACCACTCGAGATTCTTTAATAGAAAAGGAAACTTTAAAAGAGATGCAGTCATCTATGGATGGCTGGTAAAGACAGCCGTGGTTAGAAAAGAATCAAAAGCAGTTATAAGAGAATAAATCTAAACCAATGAAACAAGTAGAATAAGATAATAGTAAGGGAAGTGAACAGAGAGGGTAAAGAATTACTCCTTCTCTTCTCCCTGAAGAAAGCTGACAGTGGAACAGAAAGTATCTCCATAATAAAAAGGTGTGCTCAGATTTTTAATGAAATATAAAATAGAGAAACAAGTAATACAAAATAATCAAAAATCTAGAAAACACAACCTACAAGGAAAGACTGAGAGACCTGAGAATGCTTAGGCAAGAGAAGACTAAAGGGAGACTTGGAAACAGTCATCAAATGCATAATAAGCTGCAAAAAACCAGGAAAAACTCCCTGTTCTTAGACGAATAAGAGAAGAGTAATGAGCCTAATTTGCAGCCACGGATAACTAACTTGGGAAAAGGCCAATGAAAATGGATGGATACAGTTTGAAGACTACTTCCTTGGTAGCATTTACTTCCCTTAAAGTGCTGAATTTCATCCTGTATAACCTCTTGAAGTCTTTCTTACCCTTTTTTTTTCCTGTTTTTTCGGCCCTGTTTCACCTGAAACTACATTTTTATTCCTAAAATCATTGAACACAATATCTAGTGTATGATGATGTTATTATGAAGTAATTGTTGATGATGCATAACTAGTGACTGCAAAAGCTAAAAGGTTGAAATAGCTGAGGTAGGACACTTAGGTCCTTTCAGTGACTGTTGAGTTTCTCTTGCTACTTATTTATGCATTTCAGTATAATTGCTACAACTGGGTGACATTAAACCATGAGTAGAAGAAAAACTTTCTGACCTCACGTTTTAGCAAAAGACTCATTCTGCTTAGAGCTGTCTGATGGGCAGGTGAACAGATGTTCAGGGAATTTAAAATGTGTTCTTATTCAACATGTAGTGAAAGTAAACAACCTTGATGCTCTGACATAGGGCAAGGATAAGACAGGATGATACAGTTATGTATGAAGAATAGAGATACTGTGATACTTCTCTAACATATATTTAAATTTTACTCTTGTTTATTGTGATTATCATAAATGAAACTAGTTTCCAAAATGCATAATGTTATGATTCAGAATAAGAAAAATTTTTTAATCATTGAGCAACTCCTATATGAAGACAGGCTGGGAGATCTGGAGTTGTTCAGACTAGAGAAGAGAAGGCTCTGAATCACAGAATCACAGAATCACAGAATAACCAGGTTGGAAGAGACCCACCGGATCATCGAGTCCAACCGTTCCTATCAAACACTAAATCATATCCCTCAGCACCTCATCCACCTGTGCCTTAAACACCTCCAGGGAAGGTGAATCAACCACCTCCCTGGGCAGCCTCTGCCAGTGCAGATGATGGAAAGGGGTTTGGCCAGCACATCCGCCAGCTCCTTCAGTACCCTAGGGTGAATCCCGTCCGGCCCCATAGACTTGTAGCTGTCTAGTCAGGCTAGCAAGGCTCTGACCACCTCCTCTTGGATCACGGGAGCCTCACTATGCTCCTCTAGCTCCTGGGTTTGTACACAGATGGAACGACCCTCCTTACAACTAAAGACTGAGGCAAAGAAGGCATTAAGTACCTCAGCCTTTTCCTCATCCCCTGTCACTGTTGTTCCTTCTGTGTCCAATAGGGACTGTATAGTCTCCCTAGTCCTCCTTTTATTATTTATATATTTGTAGAAAGATTTTTTGTTATCTTTCACTGACTTGGCCAATCCAATTTCTAGCTGAGCCTTAGCCCTTCTGATTTTTTCCCTACACAATCTCACTTCCCTCCTGTAGTCCACCCAAGAGGCCTGTCCCTTCTTCCAGAGCCCATAAACATTTCTCTTCTTCTTGATATCCCTCAAGATCTCTCTATTCAACCAAGCTGGCTTTCTCCCCTGCCGGTTTTTTTTCCAGACCACGGGGATGGCTTTCTCCTGAGCTGCTAGGACCACCCTTTTGAAGAGCTCCCAGCCCTCCTGGGCTCCCTTGCCCTTGAGTACTGTCTCCCATGAGACTTCGCCAACCAGCCTTCCGAAGAGATCAAAGTCTGCCCTCTGGAAATTTAATGCTACTGTCTTGCTAACCACCCTCTTCACTTTACCTAGAACAGAAAACCCTATCATCTCATGGTCGCCTAGTCCTAGGCGCCCACCTACTGCCACATCCATTACAAGGCCTTCTCTGTTCACAAACAGCAGGTCCAGGAGGGCACCCTCCCTTGTGGGTTCATTCACCAACTGTGCAAGGAAGTTGTCTTCCACACACTCCAGGAACCTCCTAGACTGCTTCCTTTCTGCTGTATTGTACACCCAGCAGATATCAGGCAGATTGAAGTCTCCCACCAGAACGACAGGCATCGATCTAGAGATTAACCCCAGCTGTTTATAGAAGAGCTCATCAGCTGCTTCTCCTTGGTTGGGTGGTCTGTAACAGACTCCCATCACAAAATCTACGTTCTGGTGGGCTCCTCTGATTTTGACCCACAGGCGCTCAACCTCCTGATCGCCACAATCCATCTCAATGGAGTCCAAGTCCTCCCTTACAAAGAGGGCTACCCCGCCTCCTCTCCTACCCTTCCTGTCCCACCTGAAAAGCTTATACCCCACCATAGCCGTACTCCAGTTATATGAGTCGTCCCACCACGTTTCCGTGATGGCAACGACATCATAGGCTCCTTGCCCTACGACAGCTTCCAGCTCTTCCTTCTTATTCCCCATGCTGCATGCATTGGTGTAAATGCACTTCAGCTGAGCTGCTGAGCCTTCAGCCCTCCTAGAGGGAACAGGGTTCGTTCCCAACTGCCTGGTAACTGGAGTAGCTAACACCAGAGTGCCTGCATCTCCCTTAGCACGCCCAGGTGTGTTCTCCCCCACTTTTTGTATGGTGAGGTACTGGTGGTCCTCACCTGCACACCCTCTCCCAATCACCAATTCCCCACGTCCAGGCTCATTCATGTCTAGCCTGGGCTCAACCCCCTCCCCCTTCACATCTAGTTTAAAGCTCGATTTATGAGCTTGGCTAGGTTTCTAGCAAGGGCTTTAGCCCCCCTAGGAGACCCATGTGTCCCGCCCTTAGCGACAAAGCCTGGGGGTGCATGAGCCACCCCATGATCAAAAAAGCCAAAGCCCCTCTCCTCGCACCAGGTTCGGAGCCAGGTATTAATCGAATTCTTCATCCTGGTTTCCCGCTCCTCTCTATTTAGCATTGGGATGGAGCATAATACTACTTGTGCCCCAGAGCCCTCCATCATTCTCCCAATGGCCCTGAAGCCATTCTTGATGGTTTTGGCCTTTTTGTTTGCTTTTTGTTTTGAGGGGACCTTAAAGCAGCTTTCAGTACCTGAAGGGGCTCCTGGAAAGCAGAGGAGAGGGTTTTGATTGGGGAGTTCAAGGATAGGACAAGCGGGAATGGTTTCCAGCTGAAAGAGGGGATATTGAGATAAGATATCAGGAAGAAATGTTTTGCTGTGATGGTGGGGAAGCCCTGGACCAGGTGGCTCAGGGAAGCTGTGGCTGCCCCATCCCTGGAGGTGTTTAAGGCCAGGTTGGATGGGGCTTGGAGCCCCTGATCCAGTGGGAGGTGTCCCTGCCCATGGCAGGGGGTGGAACTGGATGGGCTTTGAGCTCCCCTCCAACCTAAACCTTTTTGTGATTCTATGATTCTATGAATAATCCATTTAATGCTTGACAGGATACACTGACAGTTGGCACATGACAGTATGACATCTTATTTTAGGATATTAGTCTCTAAATACTTGTTAATTCTGCAAATCTTATTGGGCTCAGCAGAGGAAGGGAAGACAAGGAACAAATGTTTTCTCTATACAAACAAGTGTCAGGAGAATCTATTAGGGGACTTACTAATTTATAAACTTTCTGTGTATTTTTTACACCCTTATCATCAGTATCACAGTAGGAACTGCAGTAGAAGTGAACACAAAGAATTTTTTTCTTCCCACCAATCAATATTCATAGAATCTTTTTGTTATATATAATTCTCAGCCTTGGTTAAAACAAAACAAACAATAAACCATATACTTTATAAAAACATCTTGAAGATCCATTGGGATCACATTCATCGTACCTCCACCTCTAAAGTTTGCTGGATGAGTCCTGGAGGACATCTCTAAAATAACAGCAGTCTCATGAAAACTTGTTCGCATCCAACTAGGAGCTAGTGACTGTTGGTTCAGTAAATGCTCTTGCAGCAGTTTGATACACCTGGGGAGGACTATCCTTGCTCTTTTTGTGGATGTAATTTCACTGCATCATCCCTATCAAATTGACATCAGATGGAATATTTGGCTTGTGCCATAGAAATCTGCTTGATATTTTCGTAACTTTATTTCCTAGGGGTTTATTTGGTTTTATCTTACATATATTTTATACTTGATTTACAGTAAGTATTGCATCTCCCAGAGGTATGCTGAAGGATCTGCAATATTTTGCTGCTTAATACTTAAACCGCCATTTGTTCTAGAGCTGAAGCCTACAATGAATTGTAGTTTTATAGAGGTCCAGGATCCACATTATCAATAAACCTTTTTTCACACCCAGAAGGGTGCTTTTTCACTTTAATATTCATTTAATATTTAACCGGATGATCTTTCCCTCTTATTTAAAAAACATTTCCCCCAATAGCAAAGTTTATTCATGTTGTTAAACCAGACTGAGCAATAGTATGTGTTACCCAGAGCCATACTGAAACACTTGAGATAAATTTAGACTAGTAAATTAAATATGTCCATGCGACTTGACTTAAAGCCAACTGCCACAGAATTATTTGTGTCCATGCTAAATCTGTGTCTGACTCACCAAAACAGCATGGGTACAGCTAAACAGCCAGTGGAAATGCTGGTCCCGGTGCCACTTGCTTTGAGCCTGGTGGTGGTTGGGGTCAGTCCTTGGAGACCTCAGCGAGATCCTTTCCTGGGGCTGCTCTGAGAATTGAACACTACAGACAATCACATTCAGTGATGATCAGCATTTCCTGGCTCCTTTTTGTTGATTAAATAGTAATGAATACCATTCAACTCATTTATTAATGCTCTAAACACTTTTAAAATAAAGAATATATTTTTTGTTTCAGATGATGGCTTCTTCTTTTGAGATACGTATTATTTGTAGCTATGATTCTTCACAGAAAGAGTAGTTCAAAGAAAAACCTTTTTTTCATTTACTGCATTTATTGCAAACAGACTTCCGTGGTGTTAATTTGCACTTAGATCAATGAAAATCAAATTGGATTCTAAGTTCATGTTAGTCAATGAAGATGTATTTAACTTGAAAAGTTCTGTTCTGATATTAGAATGCATTAATTGTATGTTATTCCTCATCAGTTGAAATATATACCTTCATATCTGCTGCATTACTGCGTTGGCAATCACGACCAGATCACGTTCAGAATAAGTACATACAAGTACATTTGAGAAGCTGGAAGGCTTTATTCAGCAAATTTGTTCTGATTTATAATTCTTTTTTACAATAGATTGAGACAGTTTGCTAAGCGGAGAGTCAAGCAATGATCTCAAGTGTTAAAGAGCGACAGTATATGTCATAGCTTTCAATATTATCTTATAACCAGAATGTTTTCCAGGTGATTCAAATATGATATCTGGTGGAATTTGTTCCAATTAGAATGTTCTTTCCTCATTCTCCTCTTTGTTTTGTTGATGGTTGTTTTATGTCATGTAACACTCACTTATGAGATTCATCCAACAACCGCACCAATGCAGGACAAGAAATGGTCCTCATGTCTCCACCAGTCTTAGCAGCTGAGTAAATGAAAAGTAATTTTATGCTGAATGTTCAGAACTGGAGGAAAATGATGGAGAGAGAAAACATGAGGGAAGTGAAGGAAAAGCAACAGCTGAGCGATAGCTCCTCTGAGTATATGTCCATTTTACATTCATATGAAAGTTGAATTTTTTTCTCTCTCTTGCTGCATTTTAACAGTTTTCTGATGCTAATCCTGAAAACTTTCTCATCTTTTATTGATCATCTGACAGCCATAACTTTGCTCATTCCAAAGTCATGCTATAAACCTAGCACATTCCAGTAAAGATGCAGATGTATTTCATAGCCATCACCAGCATACACCCATCTGATTCATCAATGCACTTTGTGAAAAGGTCTTTTGTATATGCCCTTCTGACCCCTTAAAGAGCTGCAATAACATCAGACATTTCAAAGTTTAACAAGATTTCTCTTTCCTTATAGATTCTTATATTGAATATTGGTGTAGCCCACCCAATATTCATATTCACACAACCTCTTAATATCAGCACGGGCTCTTAACCCACCTAAATTCCATGCCTGGACCCACAACCCCTTCTCCAGCTGACAGGGAAATGCTCAGGCCACAACATAGTCACTTGCCCCTACACCCTTAATGGTTATGACAACATTTTATTTGAAGATAAAACTGATATTACATGCACCCTTCACCAATGTAACACAGGGCAGCAAATGAAAGAAAGAATTCTTTCTGTCCCACATCCCTTGCACTGAGCATAAGAACCTGAAATCACAAGAAGATGCTACAGTCAAGAAAACCAGGAAAATCCTGCTCAAAGCAAAGATAACAGAAAATAATAAATAACTCTTCAAAAAGGCTAGAAAATTTATAACATTGGCTTAAATTGATCAGGGCAAAAATCTGCCCTGAATTGCAAAAACACAGAGAAATCTTCCTCTGAACATGAAGGTGAATCCAGTCACCACTTACAGTCCCATCTGGATATTCCCCTACCTTTCTGCATCTAATCCTTCCTTCTCTGTCAGCTTTGATGACACTGAAATTGCTGTGGCAAACTAAAAGAATGGAAATTGTCTCCTCTTATGCACCAAACCCAGAATTACCTCTCCTTTCTAACTCAGTTTCAAAATGACTGCAGTGAATATAGAGGCAATAGTTAGAAAAGGTTGCTTGATCTACATCTCTGAATAATGCATAGGTTGGTGCTGACTGAACTGCAAACTTTGAATGGCACTGCACACGAGCCTGTTGGGAGGTCTTATGGTAACAACCAAAAGCTCAACTTGTGCCCAGCCTTGTTACTTCATATCTTCTATGCAGCTTTTAATATTGACAGAATGCTCAAAAAGAAAATATCAGCTTAAAAATAAGAAAATTTATGTTATTGAAATTTCATTTCTGTTATAGGTCTTGCCATAGAATTCTGCTTGTTTAAATAAATCTTTACCTCAAAGATCTGTATTTCAGATCTTGTAACTCCAGTGCACTTATTTGTGCCCTTCACAGCACTTTACACCTTCCCCCACATTTTCACTTGCTCTTTGGAATTTTAATAGGAAGGCCCATCAGAATATCATAGTTTAATGAACCTAGAGGTCAAGCAGTATTACTCTGTTGCCTTAAAAGCAGTATTTTAATAAAATTGTGCTGCACTACAGGGATCGGCATTCTTTCCAGACCTGTAATTTAAGTTCACATGATTTTTAGAGGATACTCTGGAAAGGCTTTAGTAACTGGGCTTACCATTTTTCAAAGGATAAAAGTTCCTTGATTTCTGTTTTGCAAGGCATTACATTAAGAAAAGTTGCTAATTATATTTGCTGAGGTTCCCATTAATTCTTCCACCTTAGGTAAATGGAGTACAGTAAATGCCTTATGGATGAAACCCAGTTTCTGCTTAGTATTAGAGTCCTTGGCTGGTTATTATGTAAACAACTTAATAAATACACATAATTTGAATCACCTTGGCTTAGTCATTTGGCCAGATAGTAAAAGGACTATAGTAGTTTATATAGGAGTCACTGCTGCTACTAAGCAAATTGGCAAAATCACAATGTTTGTTTAACCTCCAGCAACCTGGCACACAACATCACAGCAGCTGTCTCTAACCTGACCAGAAAGTAGACCTTAAATATCTGCTGGCTGCATGTCTTGGTGGGCTGTCAGGGTGAAAGGGTGAAGGCTACAGCTGCAAGCTTATCTGATGTCAAGTTTTGTAGCCCTCTGTCTATCCAAGGCTTACCCCAAAGAAGCTGGTTAACCCTGTCCCCAGTCAATCAGCTATCACAGAAGTCAGATATCCTAAACAGTGAGTTTTTGCCCAAAACTTCATGTCATTGTTTTTGTCAAAGTCCACTGAAATCATTTGCAGTAATGATTTTAAGAACATAGCAGGCTTCAAATACGTCTTTTATTAATGTTATTATCATGACGAAGAGACTCTGCTCATTTTAACACATTATAATCGAGGTAGATGCACTTCTTAGTTTATTCTATTAGCAGCCAGGAGGAACCTTAGGAGTAGTAAATATGACTGGGAGTAGGCTTTGTGCCTGAAAAAGGCTTTGCCATCTTATAGTATTAGTTTGGGCTCATATTGGGCTAGATTTTTTTCACTTCTACACAATATCTGCTCCCCACCAGCTAAAGTTGAAGTTAATGTATAAAATAACATCTTTTTGATGGAACATCAACACCAGATATGCCACAATTAAACAAATCCTTCAACCTTCTTTTAACTCCTGTCTCTCCTAAGAACTGTTTTAATGAGCCATTTGTCAGAAAATGCCTATTCATTCAGAAATGTATTGCCATGTTCTAGCAGCCAACAAGTTCTCCTCAGACCACCTTGAGTCACAGCATAAGGATTTCTGTTTTAAAAACAGTGTCCAACTGAAGAAGAGAATCATCGAATCATCGAATCATAGAATCATATGGGTTGGAAGGGACTTTAGGGACACCTCCCACTGGATCAGGCTGCCCAAGCCCCATCCAACCTGGCCTTGAACACCTCCAGGGATGGGGCAGCCACGGCTTCCCTGGGCAACCTGGGACAGGGCCTCACCACCCTCAGCAAGAAGAAATTCCCCCTTATGTCTAGTCTAAATCTGCCCCTCTCCAGTAAACAGCCACTTAGAAGGGACTATTGAGGCAGAGGAAGGCTTTACATCCACCTGGCCAGGTACACTAGACATGAGAATTCTCCATCTAGAGAAGTATCTTGTATCCCAGATGCCCTTCAGGATTTGTCTCTTACTTAGGGTTTTTTTTCCAGCACGATGCAGTTCCGACTAGTACAGAAATAAATCTTCCTTCCCATTCTTCCCTAGACGGACTCTCTTCAGCAGTTTATTTTTATTTTTGTGAAAACTATAATAGATTTACTTGAATGTTTCAGGTTTTTACTTTAGGATATGGAAACAATCTAGAAATTAGAAGGCAAAAATCCTTTGCTTTCTTTTGTATATACAGAGCCATTGGTCTGTCTCCAGGATGTCCTAAATCTTTACAAAAACATGAAACTAAATAGAGGCAACTTTGAAGGACATTTTTTACACAGAAGTATATTTTCTCTATATCTTTTTGTGGTCCTACCATCCCCACAAGCAGCTAGTCTGCACTCCTACGCCACAAGCAAGGGCTGAGCCAAGGCAAAAGGTGGTTGAGGAACAAAGAAGAAACATTATAATCTGTGCAACAAGAGAAAGGATGTTTCTTTTGGGATTTTTTTCTCTTATTGGCAGTTGCAGACACCATTGCAAATAGTGAGAGTCCAGGGTACAATAATGACTAGAATATTGTGTGTCTGAGTGAACCAAATCACTTTGGAAGAAGTATAGTTATTATAAATAAAAATTAAGAAAAACAAACTCATTTTTTAAACTAATACACGGAATGGTATAATAATGCAGTATCTTATTGAAAAACCTTGCAATGCGTCTAAAATGCTTAGCGTGTTGGCCAACAAAGCTTTGAATCAGAAAATCCATAGCTGTCCAGCTCTGCTATGCATTTTCAATGTGTGTATTTGATCTATTGACACTATCTCAAATCTTCAGCATTTTTGAACACTGTGTTTGGCTGGCTTTCTGACAAATAGAATATATTTGTCTTTGAATATTACATACATTTTGGTATGTGTAGACCTTCTTGTCTCATGAACTACATTAAAACTGGTCCTTGGTTCATATATTTCATATATTTCTGCCTAGACAAATGAACTCTGCCTAGGTTTATCATAGAGGGGTAATGAATTATGTAAGTTCTTGTTATAGTATCAATGAATATGAACAGACCTTGGAAACAGCTGAATTTCTAGATGCACTTAAAGAATACTTATGAGGACACAGCTGAAAATTTGTAAGCTGATTCCTGACATAAGATGTTCTGAGATAGAAGTAGTTTATTATTAAATGACATGGGCTTCTGCCTCCTCCTTATTTGGAGATGTTTGAGAAAGAGCACATAACTAAATGAGAAAGCCAAATGATCAGAGGTTTCTCATCTTATAGAAAACATGGATGTCTTCTGCTTTTATAAACAGACCATGGATAAAGCACTTCAGGAGTTTCATGGGACAAATGAACACTTCACAAACTGTCAGAAATTAGGGCAGATATTGTTCTTCTTGAATATAAGTAGTATATCTTGGACACAAGTCTTCATCATCCTGGGTTTTACAAAGCATCCCCTCTTGAGGTTATGGATTCATTAATTTATGATAAAAGTGTAATGTGTGAACCTTTCTTAATGAAAATAGTAACTTCAAATATGTTGTGTAAAATTCATTCTAATTTGGGATTAGCCTGAAGTCACAATCTTAACAGCATGAGGGAGTCTCCATTTACAGCTTAGCAATGAAAATAGACCACAGAAAAGATATCAATGTCCAGATTATGAATTCCCATATTTGTGCAAAAATTGATAATCAGTCCTCTAGGGAATTTTTCCTCTGGTCTCCTTTGAGGTCCACCACTGTTGCAATTCCTGAAATTCATTCCTTCTATGTCCATGATTAGCTGCTGCTTGTTCCTTGTACTCCAGATTTCACCTCTCCTGAGAGAAATCAAGTGAAATGATTCAGCATTTTTGTTGTTTCAGTGCACTCTGAAATCTCTCTTCAAGTTCACAGTTCAAATCCCTTCCTAGTCTTGTCTGTTGGCTTTTTCACACTTCTACAGCTAAAATCCCTGCCTATTTCTGGTCCATTTTGTCTTTGCTATAACAGCTTTTTCCCATCCTGTGTTAATGCCTCACAACTCTAATTTAGCATGACTTCCTACCATTTACCAAACAAAACTAAACTAAGGAATCAAGCCACAGTGCCTCAAGATTACCAGAAGCTGATCATTCAGGGATGTGATTGGGTTTAATTAATTTGTACCGTGTACAATGAACAATGCTTTGAGATCATCTTATATAAGAATTTGACTATGCTTCCACATGACTGTTAATCACTAGACAGACAAAGGAATGAGTCTCCAATTCTCTCTTATTCAGCTATAAATGGAAAGAGGAAGAAAAGGGAGAATTAACATGCTGCTTCTCGACTTAGGTCTCTGACATTCTCTCTTGTCTCCTAAGAAGGGCAATTTTCTAATCGCTTCCCTACAGCTGCATTGACATTTTTATTTTTATATTTGGAAATAAAAGGTCAAAACCTTCAACAACTAGTTGGTTTAACAAAGTTGAGGGTAAGGGGAATACCTCCCTAAATTAGCTCAGCACAAAGGAAGCTGCTGTTCAGCACTTATTTCCCACTGGCAGATATTAGTATTCCTGAGGGAAATATGTATAGCAAGGAGAAGGATTGTGGATAAAAAGCATTTAACCAGCCAAATACAAAACCAGGACTCAAACTATGGAAAAGACATCCTGAAAAAAACCCCAAATCAAACAACTGAACAAACAAATCCCAGTGTAAATTAAGACTTTAAAATTAAGCAAGCTTAATCATCCAACGCTTATTATTTTCCTTGTTGCCTCCATTATAGCCTGTTTCATAAGACTGAAATTCAAGTTTTCATCAACAGAAGAACCCTGAGTACGGTGCTTCTCAAAGGAGATACGATGACTTTAAAAAGGGGGAAAAAATACATGGTGAAGAAGTGGATATAAAAGCAAGAGAGTCTTCCAAGATTTAAAAAAAGAAGAAATTATGGAAAATGACAATGATTTCCTATGGGGACCACAGAATGCACAAGACTGCATCCATGCGGTATTGAAGATATTAAAGTAAATATAGTACATCTGTTGTACAGCACCAGGATAATATATCACAGTGGGAAATTCCATGATGATTATATATATATTCAGCTCTTCTTCTGTATATTCCAATTCCTCCTCTTCATTATTTTCCAGACCAGACAAACCGCCGTTACGAACCAAGTGAAATAAATACTTTACCAAAGCCATCCATCCTAGTGCTACAATAAAGAAACCAGAAGAATACTGCTTTGACTGTTTCCCATGTCCTTTGTCAGGGCAACTAAGTGTTTGGGGTTTGTAAATTCTCAGAAGTTGTGTTTGTTCCCAAATATCTCACCTATATGTGAGCTCATCCCAGTGCTAATTGTACAATTATAGAATCACTGAAATAGGAAAAGACCTCCAAGCTCATCCAGTCCAACCCTCAGCCCAATGCCACCGTGTCTATAAAACCACAACTTGAAGTGCCATGGCTACGTGGTTTTTGAAGCCCTCCAGTGATGAAGACTCTGCCACTGCCCTGGGCAGCCTCTGCCAGGGCTTCTCCACTCTGTCAGTAAGGAAATTTTTCCTTCTATGCAATCTAAACCTCCCCTGGTGCAACTAGAGGCCATTTCCTCTTGTCCTATCCCTTGTCACTTAAGAGAAGACACCAACACCCACTTCACCACGCCACCTTTCAGGGAGCTGCAGATATTAATGATGATGCAATGATTCTGCTGTGTCTGAGGGGAAAAATGCTTGCTCACTTCTTCCAGAGGAAGAGACATTCGGAAAGGCTTATAGCAGGCATGTTTACACAAAGGTAAAACAAAAGGCAAAGGATTAAAAGACTTTGTGGAAATATGCTGTAGTTCTGTGCTGTCATACCGTTTATGATGTTTTCTTCTGACAAAGATTCAGATTTGCCATATAGGACTCACATTACAAAGAATTGTTATTTCTCTCTCCATTTGATTCAGTAAAGTTATTGCCTGGTGCGATGTAAGACATCAGGTCAGGTAGATGGGGGAAAGGTGGGGGGGAAAGGAAGAGGAGAGAAATATTTCCTGATGGGTGAGCTCATATCTCTTTTGTTGCTTGCTGTCTACTAAGTGAAATACAATCCCAATGTGGTCACCAGTTGCGTAGAGAATGGGATGTTGCTTGACACTAAAAAAAAAAAATACTTTTTTCACTGACTTGGCACACTAAAATCAAGAATTTCAAAACTTCCATTATCACAGGCAGAAGCTTATTATTAATGTGTTTTTCTTTTTCAGAGCCTCTCCACTGAAATAGAATTCAAAACCCATGCTGCGACTCTGCAATATTGTTCACTGCAAGAAACTATTTTGTTCTGCCTCAGAGGCAATACATTTTTATGTTTAATTTTGCCCTGGGTATATACTACACTTGTTTATGTCCTTAAAATGTCTTTTAAAGAGATTGATTTCAATGCATCTCTAGTAAATCCAGCTACGAAGATTTAATTCTCTCCCTCATGCAGCAAGACAGCATTTACATTTTATTTTGGTAACTCATATGTCTGCAAGGTAACAACGGACACAGCATCTCATTGCATGCATAGAGGGATATGCATATATTTGTTTCATGTTCTCAGTGAGGCTTAATTACATAATTTTACTTAAAGTTTTATTACTAGCTTCAGATCACTCTTTAGCCTCAAGTGCTGTTACCAAATCTACCTCAGCAGTAAATTAGGTTCATGTAAATAGATCCTTTTTCTCCAAGAAAAATTTCTATAAATGGTGCATGAACATTGCAAAAAGCTTTTAATTTGACCTAGCGCTACTCCTTTGGAAATGAGCTTAACTCAAGGTTTAACACATGTGTAGGCTTATTGTGTGTCTTGTCTTCTCTGTTGTCATGTAATGTGGAGGTGAGGAAAGCAGGAGCTGGGTTTTATTCCTGTGCCCCCCATGAGCAACATGGACCCTGACAGGAAGTCTGCAGGAGTTTATCAGGCCAGAGAGTTTTGCTTAACATGAATGTTGCTTATTACACACATTTTTTTTTCTGTAAAAGACATTTAAGGGAAAAAAATGCCACTTTTATTTGGGCCTTATTCTGCTTGATTCTCCAGTCCTTCAGAGGTGAGTGCATGGAGTTTATACCTTGTAATGTTGTGGATATTTGTAACAGGAGAAATTTCTCCTCTCACCTTGCTAGGAAATCATTGCCCTTTCCAAAATCAAAATAACACTTTATTCCAAACATACTGGGTGCAAACAAGTCACCCATCAACTTCCAGCAGTAAGTTGGATGTTAACGTTGGATGTTTTCACAGTCATTGGCTCATTGGGCACTGGAACAGGCTGCCCAGGGAGGGGGTTGAGTCACCTTCCCTGGAGGTGTTTAAAAGATGGGTGGATGAGGTGCTGAGGGACACGGTTTAGTGATTGATAGGAATGGTTGGACTCAACGATCCTGTGGGTCTTTTCCAACCTAGTGATTCCATGATTCTATAATGGCCCTATATATGTGAGCATTTGAAAATATTGGTTTAAACCAGGAGTCTGTTTAAACTTGATTGTTTTAAATGTATGTATTTATGTAGTTTATATATCAACTGTAGTTGCTTTTCACAGGGGGCTTTATTGGGCACTGGAACAGGCTGCCCAGGGAGGTGGTTGAGTCACCTTCCCTGGAGATGTTTAATGGATGGGTGGACGAGGCTCTGAGAGACGTGGTTTGGTGTTTGGTGGAAGTGGTTGGACTCGATGATCCAGTGGGTCTCTTCCAACCTGGTTATTCTATGATTCTATGATTCTATGATTCTATGCTTCAAGCAAAGAGGGTGAAACAAAGCTGTATATAATATTGTCAAGCAGAAATGACAATGCCTGCTGTGCATTACTCAGCTTTCACAGTGAATGAGTAGGAAAGACAACCTCCAGAAATTTAATGAGTCTAGAAGGTGAAGCATAAGTAGAACAATTTCAGGAAGATTATCAGCAAAGAACTTTCTGACTTCTTCCGGCCTTTGTTCTGGACAGAGACCATCTGCTGCTGAAATTCTCAATAAAGGCAAGTTTTGCTTGGATAGCTCCATTTTTGCAGATAAGCCCCTGCAGCTGAAACTGCACATTTTAATTTTCCATTACTAGATTGCATCTCCAGATATTGTGAGATGCAAGGGATTACCATTTAGGAAAAATAAATAAATATATCTTTTCAATGAAAACAGAGAAAATAGCAATTGTAGCCTTAAACCCAAAGCTATGCTAATATGCTCATACAATTGTTTTCTTTGTCTTTTTTTACCCAAGTACATTTATCAAATTTTATATATACTGGGACCTGCAATCTGGAATTATTTTGCTATCAAAACTGTTACTCATCAGTGGATAAAATACGTTTCTCTGAAATAAGTGCAGTTTTCAACATACTCCAAAACTAGAGCTGAATTGTGCCATTATAAACCAATTTGAAATGATTCTCCATGAATAAATGTTATTTTAAGACTTGTCAATATAATTTGTTATCAAATTTCATTTTTTCCACTGCCCTATATGTTTGTCAGTTCAAAAAATAGTTATGAAAGAGTGTCATTCCTCCTATAGAAGAAATGATATGATTATCTAATGTAGGAGAATTACATTTGTAATGTCCAAATTTTAAACAGAATATCTATTCTCTTGGGAAAAAATGGGTAAGCAAGAAGCATTCTGTATCTATGCAGAATTGCTCCCTGTGTGCTCCAAAGCTCCTCAAAGTCCAATTTAACCCTTCACATTTTGCCTGTTAAATTTTCTGATACATTTTTATGCAATCATGGTGTTTGGCAGTTTAAGCAACAATATTGGCATTTATTTTGGGCACAGCAGAATTTACAGAATACATTAAGACACTAGGAGTACTAAAAATGGTGGCCAAGGATTGCAGAAGAAGTTGCTGAGAATGCATGACAGGATAATCAAGCTGCAGGTGAAATTCGGAGTAAGTAGAAGTAAAGTAAAGCACATGGAGAGAAACAGTTTAACTTGACTAATAACATGAAGGGCTGGAAGCTTACTGCTAGTACGCTGGAATGAGATCTTGGGTTGGATTAGATAACTCCATGGAAAGTATCACTCTGTACTCAAAGTGTAGTCATTCAGATGAGAGAACACGAATATAGGAAGATCTGTATAAGCAATTCCTAAATAGAGTAGGACTGTAAGGTCTGCAAAACAGATGATTCAAATGTAGTATTACAGAGCTCTACAGAAACAGGAGCAGGTTTGGGTTGGAAAGTACCTCTAAAGGTCATCTAGCCTAACTTCTCTGCCATTAGTAGGCACATCTTTCACTAGACCAGGTCGCCTAAAGCCTTGTCCAACCTAATCTTGAGCATTTCCAGGGAAGGAGCTTCCATGACTTCCCTGGGCAACCTATGCCAGTGCCTCACCACCCTGATCATAAAAAAATGTCTTTCTTATGTCCGATCTGAATCTACTCTCTTTCAGTTTAACGTATTACCTCTTGTCCTGTCACTATATGTCCTGATCATCTTTGTGCCCCCCTCTGGACTCGCTCAAACAAATCCATGTCTTTTTGTCCTGGGTTTTCTAGAACTGGATGCAGTACTCTGTGTGGGAGTCTCTCAAGAACAGAGGTAAATACAGAATAAACTTAACACCAGAACAAAAAGATGTCAAATAAGACTAGAAAAACCCCAGCTCTGAAATAAAGAAAGACAGGTGGCTCTTCATAAAGGATGTAAGTCGGATGTGGAACTTCTTGAAAGAGAAACAGGAAAAAGTGACAGAAATAAAATACAGGAAGAACAAGACTTGTGATGCCAGAAGCCCTAATATGAGGGAAACCTTTCATGCAGAGTATTGAAACTATCATAGGGAATTATCAGTGCCCTCTTGACTTGTTCTTGTTTTGATACTCAGCTATCTGCCGCTGGCTATGGTCAGAGTCTAAGCTAGATCTGTCTCTGGTTTCAGTTCAGTTGCTTTTGTGCATTGCAGATTGAGTCTTGCAGATACAGAGTGAGACTGTGATGGATTTATTGAACAGCGGCTTAATCTGGTATATGGTTTTGAGATGCTTTTCTCAGTCACTGTATCATCAGGTACCTCTTCAAGTTACTTTCACATAAATTTAAGTCTTACTTCACTTACTTTCAAGAATACTCTTTGAATTCCTGCTTTCTGGAGTGGGCTTAGTGTAAAGTGGTTTTGATTGTAACAACATGTTTAGATGATCAGGTATTGCAGCTGACTTAGCTTTTTTGTTTTATCTTTTGATAGCCTTGGATATTTTGATGCAAATCATGCATAGAATTGTTGAAGAAGAAAGAATAAAAAACCCCAGAAAATACCAACATGCCACTTTCTATTCATTACCCTGTTGAAAACCGGTGGAGTCACTTCTCAATTCAATGAATTAGCAGTGATGTAAATTGGTAATAATAAACCCTGATATGCAGAGCTTAATATTTGCTGATAAACACAAAAGAGAAAGTAGTTCACATCTTTCTCCCACATGAAATATTCCTTTACATTCACTGACTTTTTATGGTAGCAAGGTTGATATTTTAGAAAAAAATACCTTTGGGAATAAAGAGCTCTGGAAGTTTTCCTATAGTTAGGTATTCAACTAACTTTGAGAAGGCAATCTGTATCCAGTAAAATATTAATTCTCACATATTCTCAAGTTTACAAGTACTCTAGGTGTAAGTCATTTGTTGAAAATGGATCTGTTGAATGATTATGTCACTATAGGCATTTATTCAAAGAGAGAAAAGAATCATTCCTGCCAATCTAGTAAATAGCCTGTATGTTATAAAAATATTTATGGATGGTAAGCATGCTCTGAAGTGGTATTTACTGTCTATGAATCACTGACAAAATGTGATATGATACATAAACACATTGCAGTTTGAAGTTTGCTTATGAATCTGTCTTTGGCTAAGTAGTTCCACCATTTCTTCTGTGAAAACCTTTAGTTGTTTTGTTCAGCTTCATATGCTCCTTCTTAGAACTTTAGATCACATTTTCAGAAACAAATGAAAACAGCATCAAGAAATCTCTTCAACTCAAATGTTGCAAATTATTCGTTGTCACAAAGTAAGGGGAAGACTTTCAGGGAAGTCATTGGAAATCAAATATTTTGAGCTTGCTCTTAAGATGTATGGGTTATTACAACCTGCAGAAATGAATTCCATTATGCTTTCTGCATGCTGTTAATTGTAGAGGGTAAGGTAGTTGAATAAAATAACATCTTCTTGTCCCAGAAGCTTAAAACTCTTTGAGGTCCAGTGGAGAACACTTCAGTCTCTACCTTCATCTTTCTGGATTTCTCCAAACTTGAACCTGGGCTTTGACTTTTAAAAAAAAAAATAAAGGAAAACATAGGCCAAACCACATAATACTGACTTAGAAAGAGCTAAGTAGGAGATTTGTCCTTTCAGGGTTTTGATCCATGTAATCTCTCAACACAGGCCAAATCCCAAAGTCCTTAATTATCTCAGCTCCACTGTTAGCCTGGCAAAGCTCCCACTGACTTCAAGGTCTGAATTAATACTTCAAATTTGGATCAGAATGAATGAAATTGAGAAGCCATCTGAATATCATAAATTCAATACAGAGCGAGCACACCCGTTGATTGGAGCATTTTCCTCTGTGATTTGATTCTTTAATGGCATCCAGCCCATACGGCAGCTGAGGGACACATTCTTCAAATATTTCTGTTGATACATAAAATTAGATTCTATCAGGTTAAAATGCTTATACTGTACTTTTTCCAAGAATCTTGCAGTAGGTCAGGGTTTTGTTAACATTTTGCCGAATAGCAAACTTCATAAACAAAACAATGTGCCAAAAATCTGTGGATTATAGCTATTAAATACTTGAAGGATGCCTACATAAAAGCTGGCGAGGGACTGTTTACAAAGGCTTGTAGTGACAGGACGAGGGACAATGGGTATAAACTGGAGAGGGGCAGATTTAGACTGGACAGGAGGAATATCTTCACGATGAGAGTGGTGAGACCCTGGCCCAGGTTGCCTAGGGAAGCTATGGCTGCCCCATCCCTGGAGGTTGGATGGACCTTGGGCAGCCTGATCCAGTGGGAGGTGTCCCTCCCTATGTCAGGGGGGTTGGAATTCGATGATCTTTAAGGTCCCTTCCAACCCAAACTATTCTATGATTCTGTGACTAAGAGTAAAAGTGCACACCACACTTAAGGTTCACAAGATTATTGTTACGTCACACTGAAAAGAAGTGCAAGAGTTTCTGCCTCACAAAATTAGTGGAATAACATAAACCATCTCATCAAGATTTAATTCCTTTCTGATGTAGACAACCCCGACTGAGTCTGACTTATTTTATGATGTTTAATTGGAGCTGGATGCTTTGAAATAGAAATATGTATTGTTTACTTTCTACACATTTTTCTTTACACATTGCATTCAAACTCATAGTAAAAGGAAAATTTTGAAATTAAAGACTATTATGAATATGTTTCAGATCTTTAAATTCTTTCAGACAGTTCTCAAGAAAGTACCTAGCAGGAAAGTGAGGTCTTGCTATATGTTAGGCAACATCATCTTATAAACAGTACAATGGTCTGTGGCAAGTTATAATAGAAAAAGAGGATTTACTCTATTTATATCTTACTGTAGATTAGGTGTACAGTTCACGCATAGGAATATACCCTTGGGGAGGACTTCATAGTTAAATGTTACTCTCACAAATAAACTAATATTACTTTTCAACTAGGATACTTTATAAGTTATACAGATAACACCATCCCCACCCCAACTAAATAAGCACGTAGCATTTAATATTGTAATTGTCCTTGAAAAGGAGTGTCCCTACCTATGATATTTAAAAATTTGGTAGCACTGGCCTTAAAATCAAGCTGCTCCACCATGGTTTTCTCTGAAAGTGAAAGTTAGACCTGTTTGTGAACCATAGGTGATGACTTCATTGTGAATTAAAACTTTATTTTTAAAAGATCATAATCTTCCTGAAATTTGAGCTTTATATTTGTAGATGCAATTTTAACGTAAGACTTGGGAGAGGAAATCTTTAAAGTTTCCATTGTGGCACAAATACTCTCAAAATAGAGCTGTTGCGTAGGTAACATTTTTCGTAAGTGAAATAAAACATAACCATGAGAACTGCTTTTTTTGTTCCATTCAAGAATGTCCCTTTTTGTAAGTTGGGAACCTACATCCACTTAGGAAAGCCTTCTTTTGTTTGTGGTCAGGAGTCTAGGAGAAGAAGAGTCCAGGTGAAAAACAGGGAGAATATTTGCAAACAACCCACATCACCGGGTTCTCTGGGCATAAAAAACGTATCTATCAGCCTGGCAATTCATTCCTTCCTAAGGCTATTAATGACTTGAGTTAACGAGAGATGTAGAGTACTATTTATAGTAGTGATGTGCCTTCAGTTCTTCCTTTATAGCACTAATGAGGCATTTCTTAACTGCTGAAGGGAAGAGATTTTAATTCTTCACTCAAAAATCATGGCTGGGCTCGGTAGATGCAGATTCCAGGCATCTGGTAGACGATTTGCTAACTGCCAGCAGCAAAGACCATCTATTTTCTGGATCAAACCACCAGAATATCACATCCTTTTAACTGGGGCTCTGAAAAAATAAAACTTGGAGGGTCATAAACTTTTATTCGGTTACACTACAAAATAGGCTAAATGATATGCACGACTGCACAAAAACAGGGTAGTCTCAAGCCCCTCCTTCAGTGATTAATAAGCTCATTTTCTGTTGCAAATTTAAGGCATTAGGGCAGGCAACTCCCGGAGCTATTCAATTGCTCAAAAGACATTGTTTTTCCCCTTGGTTTTTCAGCTGTACAAGTACCAGTAGAGAACAACTGAGTTGATCATTGTCTAAGGACCCTGTAAAAACATTTGAGTGCTCACTCTTCTAAATAAATTCAGATGGAGGACTACAGCAAATTAATTCTTTGCTCAACTTTTTCTGTGCTGGGTTTGTCCCTCCTCCTTGTTCTACCTACCAGAGGTCCAGCTGGGAGGTATCAGCATCAGAAGTGTAAGAAGGAAAAGAGAGTTGTTATATCTCAAGTTGAGCAGACTACCTGAAAAGTGAATAGCTGGGAATTTCATTTTAGAAAGTGCTTTTTGGTCTTGTCAAGACTGAACACAAGACTTTTCTCAGTTTCATTAGAAACTTTCAGGTTTTGCTGGAATGGAGCAGCTGTGATGGTTTTCCACTTTCCCTGTGCAGATTCCCTGGATCTGATGCACCCTTCCAAATGTCTCTGCCCTCATGCTGAGATCTAGGGCAGAAAACAGCCTCCTCTCTGCCTGGGGAAAGCCCCTTCTGAAATCTGACAGATTCTGCTTCAGAATAGAGATGTAAAATTTGGTATTGACTACTATTTTATTTCTTTAGAAACTTCAGTATAAATACTGTTAATATTACTCTTTGTTTTGCCCTTGGATTGCAACCTAAGGATGAAACTATGTAAGATTTGAATCAGTGCCTTCCTAAAATATTCCCAAGAGCAGATTATCTCTCTACACATAGACATTGTAATTCAGTAACTTAATTTTTCACAAAGCATAGGACAGCACAGACTTGGTCAAACGGATCGCTGATATCACATGAACTTTACCTCTATGAAGTTTACTGTGGATAAATGTTATGCATTACTCTGTGTAAAAATAATTTCATTATTTAGTTAAATGATCAGTTACATTGGTTTTTTTTACTGATAATTCGTCTTTTGTCTGCCAGGATGTCATTGACAAGTGTTTGATCACTTAGCAATATCACATCATAATAGCAACTAACCTAATCTTCCCAAAGAAGCATTTAACACAGCTTTCTATGTTTTTCCTCACTCAAGCACCTCCTGTTGCATTAGCACTGCCAGACGCTGCTTATTGCAGCATCTTCCACTATCAAGGGTATCAAAAGGCTCAATTACAAAAGCGGGAAGAGCAGATCCCATTGGTAGACTTTCTAGTCACTCTGATGACAGGCAAAACTGCCCAGAGTGAGGTCGTATCTCCAAGGTTAACCACTCTGCTGGAAAGAATGTCAGTTGGTTCTTGCTTTTAGAATAATTAGTATGACATACTGTTATTATCCTTATATATTTGACAGTAAAGGTAGGGCAGTATTATCACTTTGCAAGTGTTTCCTTCTGAATGTTTGGAATAAAGAGATGTTTCATTGTTGAACTCAAAATAATACAGTGTACGAGAGAAAAACATGCTTCTTCATCAACTATGAGCAGACACTCTTCTAAAAGTTTGTTAATGGGTATAAACTGGAGAGGGCCAGATTTAGACTAGACATAAGGACGAGTTTCTTCACCATGAGAGTGGTGAGACACTGGCCCAGGTTTCCCAGGGAAACTGTGGCTGCCCCATCCCTGGAGGTGTTCAAGGCCAGGTTGGATGGGGCTTGGGCAGCCTGATCCAGTGGGAGGTGTCCCTGCCCATGGCAGGGGTGTTGGAACTGGACGATATCTAAGGTCCCTTCCAACACAAACTGTGCTATGATTCTATGATTCTACTATTTGATCAATATTTTTACATTATAAACTATATTTTACTAATGGCAGGACATATGAGAACATTGTTTCTGTCAGAAAAATCCTGTGTTCAATCATTACCCTGAAAAGCCTCAGATGTTCTTCTAGTTAATCATAATTTATTCAGGTATCTATTCAGTTAAAGTTTTCACCACAGCTGGAGAAAGATATTTCATGCTTCTCAAAGCAGTCTATCAATATACATTTGCTAAATTACCTATTAATTTAGTCATCATTGGTTGTCACTTGCAAGATTTGATTAAATGAAAATTTCAATAAACTTAAGGCAACTCAAAAGGAAGATGCTAATTTTGCATTTATGTTCATTTAAAAAAAAAGATCCAAATAGATAATGAAACCAGCAAAACAACAAAAAAAGTCACTCAACTATTCTCTTCTGAAAAAGACAAAACTAATATTTATCTCTCTTTTAGGTTTTATTAATACTTTATATCCAACCTTCTACCGTATAAGAGTGGCAATATCATGTTTAATTTGCTTTGCCTACCCAGAAATCTTTCTACAGTTAGACAGAAATTAAGTAACTAAACACTAGGCACTTCATTTGAAATACCAGAATAAAAAGTATTATTTTTAGTTTACCGTTCAGTAATGGACAATTTTGCCTGGTTGTTCACTTTTAATTTTCCTTGCAAAATGGAGTACCCCTTATCTGTCCCATCAGCGTGCCCTTATGATTTCACATTTTTGTACAGGAAAGTTATGTCTCCTCATCTGTCCTGTCACCTCATTCTAATTTTGTGCCACAACTGATCTTTTTTCAAAAGCACTCCTGTAATTTTTTGGCTTTGAACCAATTCTGTTCACCTTGTACTCCTGAAACAGCCCACATGTGATAAACTTTCTGAATTGCTGTCTCATTATCACCAGTCCATTTTGTTTTTTCCAGCATGGGTGTTTTCACATGACAAACGGCCATGTCGGTTTGATCTGAACCTTCAAGTCTGGAAACTGCAACATGGCAAACACAAATAACTCCTCCATTTCCTTTTTCTATTGGGCAGTGATTGTGTTTACTTCTATAAGGCACTTGGCAGAATATCAGCCCCTGTTGTGTTCATTGGGGTGGGGTCTATCCCTGGTGTAAGCAATAATAGATGGGAAACACGAATAACACAAGATATTAATTAGGAGTGTCTCAGCAAATAGAAATTAAAGAAGAGTCAGCATTCGCTTCTTAGGTGAGGAATTCTCTGCATAAAGAAAAGATCATTCTGCTTATGTCAAGTAACAATGATGAAGAACTGAAGCCAATCCATGCAAACTTATTCCCAAGAAGCACCTCGCTGCGGATAGGCACTCTATAAACCTGCTCAAAAGAGGAAGTCATTAGCAAATCATTTGCTTCCAATGAGTTGAATGGGCATCAATCACATTCTGCAACTGGGGCAAATCAACGTAGGGCAGCCCTGCTCGGCTGCTGTTTTTTCGTGCTTGTGCTCCTGAAGGTGCCCGAGGAAAGAACAGCTGCAGTGTGGTGTAGAGGTAGCGTGACGTTTGTCTTGCACGACAGGAGCGTATTTTATTTACTCCCTGTGTGGTTTGTTTGGGTGGTTTTTTTTTTACTGCAGGAAGACAAGCTGCAGTTCCATGATTAATACTGAATCTGTTGCACTTCCAAATCACCCAGCCATACAAATATGATTTGGACCAAAGTGCCTTTCTGTTAAATGAGCCACACCACCCAATATAGACTTGATGTTGTCTTTATGGTCTGACGATGACTTTATGCCAGCTGCTGTAGGACTGGTGATACCTGATCTGTCAGAGAATCTGCTGAAAAAAAGTTTATCCATCAACATTCTTGAACAAATTTGAGATGGTAGTGTGAATTTATAGCACAACAATGCTCTCTATCATTCAATCATGACCTTTGTGATCTGCTAGCAAGGCCTTCGAGACGCACTCACTCTTTTTTCAAATGTCAGGCTCTGCACTGCTCGCCCTTTCCCTGCAATGGCAACAAGTTGTGGTTGAGAAGCTGACTGACAGCATGAATGAAAAGGTACAAAACAACGTGCCTGAGATGAAGCCAACACAAGTCAACATCTACCTCAATCATCATCGAAATTTAATTTACATATATAATTGATTCGGTAGCAGAAGAGCAGTTCCGTCCTGTACAGATATTTCCCATACAATTTAATATACTTACTTCCTCTCCTACTAAAAACTCAACCACTTCAAAAGGAGCAGAAGCAGACACTCTGCTTTGTTTTCCAGTCTGAAAAGAATACATGAGAGGGTTACAATGAGCCATAAAAAGCCATAAATTGGGATTTGAATAACGAAGGGTATCTCAGAAGTACAGCAAAGTCTGTATGTGGGCAGGTGGGTGTTTTTGAGGGGCACTTAATTCTCTGCTGCTGAAAGGTTTCTTACTCTACATTGTCATGCAAATTTCAGCTTGAGGGGGTGAAATGTCTAAATTGGCAGTAGAATATTTTCTGTGCAATGTCTACTTTACTTCCACAGTCAGTGCCTTCTCTCTCCATCACTGCTTTGTATTCAAAAAAAATGAAATCCTGTCAGTGTCTTGTCCAAACAGCAGTGTCAGCATTTGCAACTGAATAAAACATCTGCATTTTTTTCCAATTAGCCAGTCTGAGATTGCATTTCCTATAGTCCTGCTCATGGATGTATGCTTTAAGGGCAAACCTCCTTTTTTTTTCCAACCCATAGTGAATCTCTCAAGTAAAATCTCCAACAGAGTCCACACCTACACCTACATGGAACTCCTGGATTTACATGAAGGATCGACCATACCCAGGTCGTGGGGAACTGGCTCACAATGTGAGACTAATTCTGAAACAGGCAGCTCTTTTTATTTCTCATTGAAATGGATCCGTGGGTTTCAAGTTGTTTTATTTTGAGTTTTTAAATAAATAGTTTATTCGTGACTGACACAAAACCACTTCCCTCTTTACAGCCAGATCACTGTTAAAGATATTCAGTGGCTTTGTTTCATTCAGCTTAGGCAAATAAAACATAAATGTTTAAAGGTGTTTGAAACAGTTACATTTTAAATATTTTCCTTTGTACCAAAAGAAAAAAGGAGAAAACTTAGAGGTTTCAAAAGATTTATAGTCTTTTGTTTTATTTTTGTTTTTTCTCTTTCTTTCAACTTGCTAAACCAACCTCAAAGGCATTAAAAGGGAAGATAACATAAAAGTGCATTTTTTCTGATACTGAGTACAATGCACATTGAAGTTACCAGACTAATAGCCTGGAAAAATTACTTTCTAACTATTCAACAGAAAAGGCATTGGTGAATTCATGTGTGATTGACTGCTGAATCCATGAGCTCCAGCATGCTCCTCTCCAGACCTGGAAAACTGCCTGTGGCATAGTCTCTTTATCTCTTCAGCCCTTCTGCTGAGGCTGTTGATACAAGTGCCTGGGTAGTTGGCAATGATGTGCTCATGTAGGTGTGTAAATCATCTCATTTCAATCTGGTCAGGAAATGCCAATCAAATAATGCACCTTCTGTTGATACGCAGACCCATAAGCTTCGGATTAGTAGCCTAGCAATGGAAAAAGTCTGTAGTCAATGGTCACAAAACATTCTTTACATATGATCTTCACACTTTTGAGGCTATGGAAGACACAGTAACTAAAATGACTAAAAATCTGGATGGCATTCAATGTGCTTATTTTTGTCCTACTGGAGTCTACTAGAACATGCCAGGGAGACACATGGTGGAAAAGGCTGAAAAACTGCTGCCCACTCTCCACAGATCACAGAATCACAGAATCACAGAATAACCAGGTTGGAAGAGACCCACCGGATCACCGAGTCCAACCGTTCCTACCAAACACTAAACCATATCCCTCAGCACCTCGTCCACCCGTGCCTTAAACACCTCCAGGGAAGGTGACTCAACCACCTCCCTGGGCAGCCTGTTCCAGTGCCCAATGACCCTTTCTGTAAAGAATTTTTTCCTAACATCTAGCCTAAACCTTCCCTGGCGGAGCTTGAGGCCATTCCCTCTTGTCCTGTCCCCTGTCACTTGGGAGAAGAGGCCAGCACCCTCCTCTCTACAACGTCCTTTCAGGTAGTTGTAGAGAGCAATGAGGTCACCCCTCAGCCTCCTCTTCTTCAGGCTAAACAACCCCAGCTCTCTCAGCCGCTCCTCATAAGGCCTGTTCTCCAGCCCTTTCACCAGCTTTGTTGCTCTTCTCTGGACTCTCTCCAGAGCCTCAACATCCTTCTTGTGGTGAGGGGCCCAGAACTGAACACAGTATTCGAGGAGCGGTCTCACCAGTGCCGAGTACAGAGGGAGGATAACCTCCCTGGACCTGCTGGTCACGCCGTTTCTGATACAAGCCAAGATGCCATTGGCCTTCTTGGCCACCTGGGCACACTGCTGGCTCATATTCAGTCAGCTGTCAACCAACACCCCCAGGTCCCTCTCCTCCAGGCAGCTTTCTAGACAGACTTCTCCCAGTCTGTAGCACTGCATAGGGTTGTTGTGCCCCAAGTGCAGGACCCGGCATTTGGCCTTGTTAAACCTCATGCCATTGGACTCTGCCCAGCGGTCCAGCCTGTTCAGATCCCTTTGCAGAGCCTCCCGACCCTCCAGCAGATCGACACTTCCACCCAGCTTAGTGTCGTCCGCAAACTTGCTAAGGGTGCACTCGATGCCTTCATCCAGATCATTGATGAAGACATTGAACAGGGCTGGACCCAGCACTGAGCCCTGGGGAACCCCACTTGTCACTGGCCTCCAGCTGGATTTCACACCATTTCCCACCACTCTCTGGGCCCGGCCATCCAACCAGTTTTCCACCCAGGAGAGTGTGCGCCTGTCCAGGCCAGAGGCTGACAGTTTCTCAAGCAGAACGCTGTGAGAAACTGTGTCAAAGGCTTTGCTGAAGTCCAGGAAGACCACATCCACAGCCTTTCCCTCATCCAGTAGCCGGGTCACTTTGTCATAGAAGGCGATCAGGTTAGTCTGGCAAGACCTGCCTTTTGTGAACCCATGTTGACTGGGCCTGATCACCCAGTTCTCTTGCATGTGCTTCATGATAGCACTCAAGATCACCTGCTCCATGACTTTCCCTGGCACTGAGGTCAGACTGACAGGCCTGTAGTTTCCTGGGTCCTCCCTGCGGCCCTTTTTGTAGATGATAATCATCGGCACTTTAAGTGACTCATAACTACTTCTTTCCTCCCTACAATAAGAAACCTTTCATAAAACATCAGAAATTTCCTTTTTGCACCCATCTTTCACATTTGACAGATGAATTGCTGTAAAAATTCTTTAAAAGAAGCATCTGATTAAGTTCCCCCCCTCCATCTTCCATTACCAACATTGCTATGTGGTGCAAAAATTCCCAGAAAAGAAAAGAACAAACAAACAAAAACTGAAGCAAAAAGAAAAAAAATCAATGTAAGAACATCCATATCATCCTTATTTTCTCAAAGACACAGACTTTTTGGGTGGCAGAATATTTAAAGTTAGTAAATCAACATTTGCCTTGCTTTTTATAGCCCACTCAGCCTGGGAAGAGAGTCCTGGGCACAAAGCTGGGATCCAACAGTGAGAAAAGATCATATTGGCTGATGCTGGTCTGTGCTGGGTAGTATTGGACTCCAGACGCTGAGCAGGAATGAGTCCTGGGACCAAGAGTCTCGAGGAAGCAGCTGCATCTTAACATCCCTTAACATCTGAAATGGGTAAAAGCTGTTGGATTTTGACTAAGAGCTCTAAGCAGTGCAAGTGAGTACCTGTATAACCGGCTTTACAGTCATGTTTAGCGGTTTTACAGAAGAAACCATATGCAAAAGGGGATACCGCTGGTATCTTAAATTACTGACGAATATAGAAAAGGTGTAAAATGTATAATCAAACCAGCAAACAGGATTTTGGTAAAAAAAAATCACCCTTTCAGAGAAACAATTCTGATATTGACTGCAGAGGGCAGCTCCTCTGCTCTGTCCTCATGGTATTTGGGAGTGCTATTGTTTCAGTGAAGTACAAACTTAACAGATTGGGTCTTCTAGTCAAGAAGAAAACACAGAACACATGATAGCCTACCACAGGAAAGTATTACGGATGAACTAACAGATCAAAGTGAAAATTATGTGAGCTGAAACTTCCAAAGCCATCCACCAGCCTTATTAATCTTATATATATGAAAGGTGAAAAAGAAATAAAAATTCCAGTCACTTAAAACCCTTGGAAAATCCCATTGGCGGTACTCAATGATTGATAAGGTTTCAGAAGTTGATACTCCAGTGCATCTTCACTGTGCTTACATATACATATATACATTTAGCATAAAATGTTGCTTTTAGAGTGCCATGAATTTCAGTGCATACTCTTGGCTAGATTAGTGATTACTCACCATTCAAAAATTAATGCCAGAAAAACCTGTTTTCACTTCAGGCACAAACTAATCAGTCTTCCTGTCCTCTGACAGGCTGGGCAAAATTCAGAGATCTCTCAGCAGGAGACAAAATGTTCAGTATTTCTTAAGTATGTAACAGGTTTTGATTTCCCATAAGTACAACAAAGTCAAAAAGTTCCATGAATTATCCAGCCCAGTTCTTTAGCAGGAGCGTGAACATGGCCCAATTGCTCTACCTTCTTGGCTGAAATTTATATCCCCCAGAAGATGGTAAACTGCCTCCAACTGTGCTGTGTGATTGCAGGAACATCAGTATCCATGACAAGAATTCATAAACAATTCAATTATGACATCCATAAGGAACTGTGTCACTGCATGCAAAAGCGCTTGAATGTGATTGTCAATAGGAAAGTTTCAAATCGGTGCAGATTTATACATCATGTGCTGAGAATTCTGTGTCACTTTTTAGCAACACTTTTTACATCTTGGGAGTTTTAAATGTTTATGTTGGCTTGGGTCAGAAAAAAACCAGTTTTAAAGTATCAAGTCCAGACAGATAGAAATTCTGGATTTGATATCACCTGGAACTTTAGGAAATACTTTAAAATCTCTGGTATGATCTCATTTGCGCAGATGCTATTGGGGAAGTGTTTAGGAAAAGGGGTGTTTGGTTTTTTTTCTAGTTTGAGACTTTCAGTCTGTGTTGTGGAGACAGGATTTACTTTGTGCTTTTCTTTGAAATAAAAAAACCAAACATAAATCAGAGAACTAATTTTCCCATTGTGGACCCTATCTGAAAGAAGAATCTTCTGGACATTGGAATAATTGGAAAACTTTGATGTTTAGTGCTTTCCAAGATGTGCGTTTGCTGGCACAGAGAAGACTCTCTGGCTGCCACTGCAGATCAAAACAGTGCCACAAGCCTGGGGTTGCCTTTCCCTGGTTTTAAAAGCTCTGGAGAAACAGACACCACTGACAGAGTGTGCTTTGTCAGCAACCCAGGGTGTTTGTTCTCTTTAACAGTAACACATCATTCCCTTTTCCCTCTGAACTTTCTGAGGAAAATGAAAATTCAGTGCTGACAAAAGAAGTTATGATATATACATTTCTGATTGCTTATGTTTGCTGTAGTTTTATTTTGACATTTTAAATAGACTGTTATGATGTGATTTTTATTCATTTATTACTCCTTAATTACTTAGTTAATCTATTATAAATTAAAATATATTCTGTGGTCTCATATGGAAAGAGACTGAAAAACAAACAGAAGCTTGTTTGTGTATACATTAATTTAGAAGTCAGATAATCAATAAAAAGGACATCTGAATTTAGTGCAATTTAAAATACTCATGGCAAAGATATTGAATTGAAGAAATTGCCAGGTTTCTCCGGCAGAAATTAGGCACTTTTCTGTGCTGGCTTATACAAAAATGTGTAGGATGCGCTTGCATCAGAAGAACCTCCGTGGTCTTTGTTGCAGGCAGAGTGCATACACAGTAGGAGACTATCCTTCCTGTGATGGGCTGACAGTTGTGGTTGTTCAGCCTGGAGAAGAGAAGGCTCCCAGGAGACCTGAAGAGGCTACAAGAAAGCTGGCGAGGGACTGTTTACAAAGGCTTCTGGTGACAGGACGAGGGGCGACGGGTATAAACTGGAGAGGAGCAGATTTAGACTAGGTGCAAGGAGGAATTTCTTCACTATGAAAGCTGGGACACCCCGGAACAGGTTGCCCAGGGAAGCTGTGTCTGCCCCATCCCTGGAGGTGTTCAAGGCCAGGTTGGATGGGGCTTGGAGCCCCTGATCCAGTGGGAGGTGTCCCTGCTCATGGCACTGGATGGGCTTTAGGTTCCCTTCCAACCCAAACCATCCCATGATCCTCTCGCCCTGTCCTTTCATCTCTGGACATGAATGGTCCACTGTCCATTCCTGTAGTTTGTATGGATACACAGAGTCTCGTCTGAAAAATCTAGGAATGGATGACTTACCTTACTGGCATTTAGGGAGAAAAGATAGGCTACAGGTTCCTGTAACACTGTGTTCAAGCAGGGTCACTGAGAAAATCTTCCTGATGGCTGTCCTAGCTTTTAAAAGGCAGCTCCTCACAGCTTTTAACATAAAAACTATAATCATGATATTCTAACACAGGACTGATGAACCAAAGCAAATCTTACTCTCTGTTCTGCATCATTTGTAGAGCAGCGGAAATCAAAATGCACAAGTTTTACTGCCCAAAAAAAGACATGAAGGGTTAGAAAGGTCCAAATAGATGTCTGGTGCCCAGTAAACTCAAACAATCATCCTCTTGCTTCACTTAGGGCCTATGCAGTCAGAACATGAAAGATTTAGTGGACACTGTCTGAAATAACTCTTGTAGAAGTGACTAACAGTATTCCTAGCTCAACTGGATTGAAACCCAAACTTATATTTGGGAAATGACATCAATAACACTACTGTATATTCTGAAGATGAGGGAGAAGTCTAGACACCAAATGTATATGCATGTGTATGTGTATGAATTGCTAAACGCTTAATGAAATCACTGGCACGCTTTTACAAAATGCCAAAGATAAACACAGAAAGGAAAATTATAATAAAAATTAAGTTATTCCTCAGGAATGGGACGCTCAGCTAGGGAAAACAATCAAGTAATGAGTGTTTGGTTGCTTGGAAGGCTGAAGAGATACTTTACAGTAAATTAAAGTTCCCTGCAGAAGGAAAGAGAGAAAAAGCAGAGTTAATATTGCTTCTCTTCCCTTCATAACACCTCTGAGAAACAGGAGTTTATAACTGTGTAAAGAACGTTTTGTGTTCCAGAGCTTCAAATGATGGCATGAAAAGTATATTGTTCTGTATGTGTAAAACCTAGAATGGTGCTCATATAGTTCATCATCTAAAAGGTACAACCTTCTGTTCAGATTAATTTTATTTTGGCCAAAAGAAAAATACATTTCCTCTAAGAAAGAGAAGGATGAGGAAATAGAATGACAAAATGATTGTGCACACTTTATCTCTTCTCCCTTCCTGCTTTTATGAGGATATTAAGTGAAAATACCTGAGTTTTGAGAGGATTATAGTCATTTGACTACAAGGAGCACAATTTCTAAGGTTTTTTTACCTTGTGGGTCTGAATCTATACAGAAATTGTGATTATTACTTTCTGTTTTTCATATGGATTTGTTCTGCAGGTCGCGTGTGGCTGCATTTCTTTGACATTTGCAACTGTCCTGTAAGTGCTCCTTTTAGTGTTAGTTTTGTACTATGTCCTTCAGAAGGGAAATAGAACATAAGTAGTATCATCTCTGTCTGCCTTTGGATGCAGGCTGCTCACAACGTTGTTACCAAATTCAGAGATTAACATTTCCGATGCTTTAATCTTTACAACTATACGAAATGTTATCCAAACATGCAAATTAATTTCTTATCATCCCGTGAAAGTTTTATTGACTATTCCAGCTTGAACAACTTTCTTGAATTTTAATGTGAATCCTATTCTATTCTATCAAGACTACAACAAGTACTGTGTGTATAGATTCTCTGATTTGCTCTATGGCAACAAATTCTTCTCCTTCTCCTGGGCCATTTATTTCAGCTGCTTATTTTATGTGAACTCAACATCTTTAGCTCTCCTGCACGGTAGTAGGCACAGACTTAGCACAGAAAAGATGTGAAAGCAGCCTCCTTGACTGCTCACTGTAATTTTTGATGTGGAGAAGCAAGCAAGAGGTTGGTTCCCAAACCACCAAGGTGGAAACCTCTCTAGTCTTAAACCCCTAGTGCTTTCATTAACTGCTACATTTCTATTACTGTTCCTGCAATTTATGTATTCTTCGTGTTCAGACTTCTTTTACCTCCACCTTTTGGTGGCAGATGGCATTCCTAGGTCTGTCAATCGCACACACAGGGTGCCCAAGAAAGCCTCATGTTTCCTCCCACAAGCTCACATTCAAGACATATCCCTCCCCAAGCCCCATCCTGTGATGTTCTTCAGTGATTTCCTTTGTCTTTCTAGAGTCCCATTCCTTCATATTCCTTTTCCTGCCTTCCTGCCTTCCTTTTCTACTTACCTGTGTTGATTTGATGCATAAAAAAAATTAGTCAGCAGGGAGTGAAAGAGGCCAAAATAAACAGAATATACCAGAAGAACTCACTTTTCCCCCTGAGAGAGATAAGAATTTCTATTTCACCAGTGAATGCCTGTTAAATTTAAAAATCTAGGGTGTCACACCACTGAATCTTTGTGATGTTGAGTTAAAAATACATATCAAAAAACTGCTCCCAAAGAGCAAGTACCTTCCAACAACCTACATGCATAGCCTATGCATCACCTGTTTCTCTGTCATTTCCTGCTCAGGAAAAGAACAGGGTATGATGCTTTGAGGGGTTTTTTTTATTGCCAATAGTAAAGCAAGGCAATATAATTTAAAGGAAAAAAACATTGACTTTGGGTGTCTAAAAACTTCTGAAAGTAAAATAATTGTAGAAAATAATTCCTATGGGGTTTTAAGCCTGGTTGAATTTGAATATTTCATTACTGGTTTTAGTTTTAGGGGAAAAAAGGAGGTTTATTGTGCCTGAGGAGAGAAATTGGCTACTGTTAAATTTATCTTGGAGAATGAGGAGATAAATGGGCAAGAACAAGGAATTTCTTTGCAGTTTTGAAGAAAACCCTTGAACTTGATTGAAAGTTCTATAAAACATGAGACCAAAGACCAGAGGACACGGGTTGATATGAAATGATTACTATGTAAACAATATATTGGAAATTACAGGGCATTAATATACAAAATATAAATATTTTTGGGGTTAAATGCAGGCTATTGAGCTCCTTCCACTTTTGTCACATGATTGGCCATAGAAGAACTACTCGCAATTGTTATAAACTAAGATAATGGAGGTTTATGCCCACATTCATCAAATAAGAAACAATGTATTAGAAAGGCAGCAGGTGAATACTAACTTGGTTCTGTACAGACCACTGAAGAGACTGCATATGATCTTACTTAGTTATTATTCAGTATTCATACACTTTAATTTCCATGCATCCCTGCAGAACTACACACTTATCAATAAATGTATAAAGCTGATCTGGGAAGCAGATAGAAAACACAAATGATCAGCATATCAAAACCGAAGAAGGTTCTGTAAACTGCAGCTACATCATAGCACATCACAGTTTGCACACTGGAGATTCCTGAGTTATTCCATTTTTGAAACACTAGTTTCAGTATAAGATAATACATAGTTGGGCATTTTGGAGTTGGGCAGTATTTAGCATGTTAAAAAAAATTAGAAGCATAAACTTCTTTCTGAGGCTATTCCTTTGCCAGGATCTGAATTTAATATCTGCATCTATTTATTCTCCTTTGGCACATATTTATTAGTCTATTAAGAAAAACCCCAAATGGACAGAGAATAGCTAATAATCAGTAGCGAAACACCTTTATTATTACTATCAGATTTTTTTAAAGAATCTTTTAATAGGAAATAGCTACATGTTATTGAAATCCCAACACTTAAGTGTCTTAGCTTGATCACAGGGGAAAAGAAGGTGTCTGAGTGCCTTCAAAACAAGAAATAATTGCCCTCATTTACATCTTAATTTGTGCTGACAGTAGGTGTTTTCTTAAGGTGATTTCAGTATAGTTCATTCTAAATGCACCCTTATGGAGACCTAGAAAGTTTCATGCAGGTTAATTGAGATGAAATATTTTAAAGTTTGATTAGTGTTAAGCTTGTTGAATATAACAGAACTGGTGGTCATTCCCTTGGCAGAATTGGAAGTCCATTAACTGCTGTGGGGAAATAAAGAGTGTCAGTACAATTTCTAGTGTACTGGTAAAAGAGCTAAAGTAAAATGACCATCTCATATCTGATATAAGAAGGACAGAAAAACAGAAGAGATTTGCATTCACAACATTCATATAGAGAAAAATCCAGAAAGAAAACCAGAAATTATCCAGACTCTGTGGCATGTGAGTTGCATGCAGGAGCATCAGAGTGGCCCACGATTAATTAACATCCGTGTACCACCAGAGTTTCTTCAGTCTAGAATGGCTGCTTGAACATGACAACATGCAACAGCTTCACTGTGAGATAACCATGTAGATGAATTTGGCAGCAGGTGTTCATTTCCCCCAGGAAACAGCTATAAGTGCTTAAACCAGTGGGTTATCTACTTAACCTTGCTCTCAAGGACATATTGGAAAGGGAAATAAGTACTTTCTGTTGCATTATTGGGAAACGTTACATAAAGAATTTAAAGGCCCATGCTGTTCATTATAACCTAACTCTCCTTTTAAAACTGCAAGATATCACCGAGGCCAAGAGCTTCGCAGAATTTAGAAATCAATTGGATAATTATAATGATCAATGAGTTGTCATAGTAGAGACTAAACAAAGACTAATTTCCTCTACCTCAATAAATAAACAAACATGCGCCTTGGAAGGAATAATAAATTTTCAACCTTCAGGGCATAAGCAGCCAGTAACTAATGGGGTTTGGGAAGAAATACTCAGGAAGAAAGACTGTACCGAAAACAGACTTAATGGTTACTGGTTTCACGCAGGAATTACAAGTTACTCAGCCATTAGGAATGAGAGTTTGTAGCGGTGTCTAGTGGCATCTTCAAAGTTCTCCCTGGACCCACTGCCCTGCGCAGGAATTCCTTACTTTTACTAGTCCAGAGAACATTTAATTACCTTTTCTACCTTCCTATACAGGAGACACGGAACTTTCTTTTGCTTTTGTGACTACTGCTTGGAAGAAGTGGGTCACTCCTCAGGTGTAGTTAGGAATTCAGTGAAATACGTTGCTGCTAATAATCTCATGGCAGCCAATGCTCCTATGATGTGAGAATATTCCTTCTGATACCACAGTGAGACTTGGAAAGTAAGCGCCGACTGCCCCACCCTTTTGGCAGATAGACTTCCCATTTATGCATGATGCCATTAAAATTAATTACCTGAGAACCAGTTCATAATCTCTACAGATATGGAAATAATAAAAAGTAATTGACTGAAAGTACTCATAAAATATTTTGAGCAAAGGTCATTAATTTATGCTAGCTCAAACCTACAACTGCAAGCTTGAATTATCAAAACGCATGAACAATAAGAAGCATATGAGGTACTTATACAAGAACTGTCTACTTTTTTATACTGACTATATACTTTGTGGGGCTTAGATCCAGGTTCTGAGGGGCATGGCCAGCAAAGCAGAAGGCTGGTTACCTCAATAGGCTCTGTGGAACACACACCCGAGGGAAATAAAAGAGTGGGTTTGCTGCAACCCGAGCTGCTGCCAAGACAAATCATGGAATCATAGTATCATAGAATCATACAATCACAGAATAGTTTGGGTTGGAAGGTACCTTAAAGACCATCTGTTTCCAACCTCTTGCCATGGACAGGGACACCTCCCACTGGATCAGGCTGCCCAAGGCCCATCCTACCTGGCGTTGACACCTCCAGGGATGGGGCAGCCACAATCTCCCTAGTCCTATCACTCCAAGCCTTTGTAAACAGTCCCTCCCACTTGCAGGCTACAAAATGTGGGGGGTTGTGGAAAAAGGCATTCACTTTGCAGCCTTTCTGTGGTCTGTGTTGCAGAAAATGTTTCAGATGTCTGAAATAATTGCTCTACTTATCAACTGATCTCAGAACTACAGGTGAAGTCACAGCAAAATGTCTTAGCACGTCTAGCAGATTCTGAAAGGGACTTTCCAAGTACTCATTGTCTCTGTCAGACTCATTTCTCAAGAGAAAAGAAGACAAGAAATTAATCTTTATGACATCTGCAGCTAGAATATTATTTAAGAATAAAACATATGTGAAAAGATGAATGCTCTGTTTCTTTCCCCACATTCAACAAAGCCATGCTAGCATCAGGAAGAGCTGTTTGCAGACTGGATTTACTGATGAGGCACACCTTGGTACTAAACAAGACCTATTAAATGAATAATTAACAATGCTACTTCTTTTTGAAGAAGCAGATTGGATTCTGATGTAATTACTCAAATGTAATGGAGGTGGGTGTCTACTGAAGTGATGGAAGTTATTTTGTTTTAAATAACTTCCACTTCGGAGCTAACATTTAATTTTTGTGAAATAAGAAGACCAAGATCTCATTTTAGATGCTGAAACCAGACTATTTCCTGGACCTTACTGCTGTTTATTTTCTGCTGAAATTGGCAGAATGTACATTTTATAGCCAATTCAACAACAAAAAAAAGTATTTTTTTCATAGAGAATTTTACCATAGGAAAGTATCCTCTTGTATGACACGTCTGCTCAGGTTACTTATAAGTAATGAGAAATATATAATTGTTGACCTATTACTAATTAATTAATTTCACTCAGTAATCTGTACCTAAAACAGATTTTGCAGGAAGTTTTGTGCCAACTTCAAACACATCAAACTCTATATGAACAAAATGGAATAAGAACCTACGCTCTTTTAAAAGCATTTATGGCTTCTATATACCAAGCATGGTCTTGAAGCGCTAATATGCTCTGGATTTACACGGGCACCACCTGATGTTTTCAGACAATGATTTATTCAACCAATTTCAGGACAGCAACTGCAGTACCTGTATGGTGAATTAATTATACATGGCTACTTGAATAAGTGTATGCATCTTAATAAATTTTATGAGTGTAATAATTAATGGGAAAGGCAAGTCTGTGACCACAGTGGCATTGAGTCAGTAAATAAATCCTAGCATTTCATTGGCTGAATCATCAGAGGTTGATAGTAGATCTTTTTCTGAAGATGGTATATCCCTGTAGCTGAGGTGTAGAAGCAGTACAAGCTGTAGGACGAGATGACTGTACAGCAGTCACTTCATTTATCTTATTTTTCTTTTGGCAGAATACTCATCAGTTCATGAAATGAGGTTCTGATTATAAAGAATTTCGTATAGGAACTATGTGTTATTATTCTTTTAACGTTATTTTTTATCAACAATATACTTTGAGTGCACAGTAATCGCTTTAAGTCCCACATTGATAATAAAAAAAGAGAATTATTTGTAGATGATTTCTTTTGAATGCAGTATAATAATTGCATATAAGTAGGACCAAAACCACTACAAAAGTTTGAATGGCATAGTTTTATGTCTGATGATTGGATATGTAATTACCAAAAAGAGAAGTATTTCTTGGCTTCAATTATCTTCTCTCTAATTTTTCCTACTACTTTTGGTTGGTTCTTTTTCCTAGTAACCAAATATATGTAATCTTAAAACAGATATATTGTTGTAGGGAGTATAATTGGGAAACATGACTTTAAAAAATCTGTTCCTGAAAAGCAATTGTATACTGATAAAATATGTACATTTAGCATTATCATGTTGCATTCTTCCACTGTGCATCATTATAGATGGATTTGTGGATCCCTTTATTAAGTTCCTTCTTTATAATTTCACTATTTCTTTTCCAAAGAAATGATATGATTATCCATTTTCTTTAGCAGTACTTCTGTACGTACCTTCTCTCACAAGAACCTCCACAATCTCTCACTTATTTCCTCTAACGTTCCTGTCAGTTCTTGAAGGAATTACCCATTTTCTTGAAGCTTTATCTGGCTTTAGTGATTTTTAACTTACACAAGCCTTCTTCTGCAATGAAATCCTTTCACTTGTATCACTCAGCTGCTGGAAAACATGATTTCTTTTATTTATACCATTTCACCCCAGATTTCCCTCACAAACATTGAGAAATGCAAAACATTTAATTTTGCCACTATATCCTGTTCTCTTCGTATTAAGTTCCTCCCTAATCCCTTAGTGGGCTAATTATTTCAGTTTCCAGCCCGTTATCTCTTTCTCTTTGTATTTTTAAAGAATCTTAAATTGTTTTCTAGTTACTCCCAAGGCAATAATTCCCTTTTTATTATATTTTTTACACTGCAACATTTTGGAGACACTGCCATCCATCTTTCTCTATTTCTTTTATTAATTTTCAGGGACATTCATTTACATAGCTCAGATACAATTTCTTCTATTATCACTCTCTCTTTCCGGTGCCTCTTCCCTCTGGGCATGCATCTTTTTTAAAGCTGTCCCAGAGCAATTACAATACAATTAGAGGGGAGCCCACTGCAGGACAATTTTAATTTTCTAAAAATATTCCCTTTTTTCCTTCCAAATTTTTTTGTCTCCTTTCTTAATCAGGAGAAGACAGGTCAAAATATTGAATTACAGGATTTCTGAGGTTTCTAGTTCCAGGAAGAGCCATGTTTCAGGCAGGTACATGCTGTCTTTCTGCCTGGTGCTGCTCCTAGGATCAAATCTTCCACTAAACAACCACTTTTCATGTATTATCTTCCAGCTGCTACACTTCTTGTCTGACTTCCAGGCAGTAGAATTTTGGTTTCTTACAACTGCAGCTGTAATGTACTCAGCATGCTACTTCTGCTTGCAATAACAAATTTGGCCCAACAAAATATAAAATGCAGTAACTATAAGATGTACATTTGCTGTCGTACTTATATCAGCAAAATTAGGAATTTCATACTAAGCATGTTTCCAGAGAGATAAACAGAATATGGTTAAAGCCTATACGTCTCTCTGAATACATGTTATATATTTTTATATATAATCTTATAACCACATAATTACATGTGGATAATAGGTATAGAGTTTTTTCATAATTTTGTATGTGCTTTCACTGGAGCTGGGCTTGAACTTTTCAGAAAGATGAAGTTATTTTTCCTCTCCTAGATTTTAGCGTGTCAAATATAATTTATAATGAGGTAGATGAAGTCTGTCTTGCTAACTTAGCTCCACTGTTAATCACCAGCTCATCTTGTTCCACCTAAAAAGTGTAAATAGCAAAGCAAGTTCACTGTGTTTGGAGTTTTTGTTCAGTCTGTTTTCGTTTTAGTAATGCCATCTTTCCTAGGGCTTTCAAATGTTGTTGCTGCATAGCTGGAGCTTAAAAGGAAATGAGTAGCACTTTTTGAGCAAAACCTCTCAATGATTTTGTAGATTACCATTAATTAGTCCGTGCGGAATCCAATCCTTTCCTTAATCTCTAAATGAGTGAGTGTTCTTTGGAGTGCTCCTGACGTTCCTTGTCTGCAGATATTTTCACTGCTGTTTAGCTCATCCAAATTAGAACAAAACCAATCTTAACCTCTGTTAAACAAGATTAATAAATATTCCTTAAAATACAGACTTGATTTCCCCAGTTCATTCACTGTAGAGCCTTACGGATTTTTAATATTCATCACTGTACAGGGAAGGTAATTGGTAGAGCAAAGGAAAAGATCGCTACAGTCTTACTGTACTTAATACCTGTATGATGCACGCATGATACCGGATTTGGACTCCATATCCTGCACATGGCAAAGAAAAGGGGTAGGAAAAGAGGTGAGATGAAAGCATCACCACTTCTCTTTTCATGTTCATGCAAGGGCTTCAGATTCTGCATAAAGCTAATAATCACGGTCTTATTTATATTTATTGAAGCCCATGCAGGTGTTTCAGCAGGTGAACTTCCAAATGATTTGAGAAATATAAAGGTCTGCTTCTAAGCTATTCAATCTCACTCAGTTACCTAGCACAGGCAAGGTGGTTCTGATTGGAAGTGCCATGGGTGAAAAATACTGTCTGAACACTTTTTAATGAGGGAAAAGAAAGAGATGAACAACCCCAGCTTATAACACTTCCCAAAACATTATCATCATGTTTGGAATTGGCTTACAAAAAGACTTCAGGACTGTTTCAGGACAGGCTTGAGTTAGAGTTGCTGTTTTAATCTGCACCCCTAGGAACAGGTTTGATTGTATAGAAACAAAGGCAAAATGAAGACTTGGGAGACTGCTTTGTCTGTGAGCAGAAACATGAGTGCACTATAGCACATCTCCATCAATGCTGGAACAAGGCAGAAACACATAACTTGGACTGAGTTTGAGACGTACTCTGTTTTCAGTATTTGGTTTCAGTGACTAGAATGTGCTCTGGAAGGAGGGTGAGTTAATGAGGCCAATATATTATATGAGTTCTTGTCTATATTCTTCCAGGGAATAAGCCACGTGTCTTAGTTCCCTATGATGATAATTCTTTTAAGGAAAAAGAAATGGGTTCTTGCCACATTCTACAGTGGTTTTGTGGGTTCCAAAGTTTTTCATTTATGTGAGAAGTTTAGAAACCAGCTCATTTTCAGGAGGAAAATAAAGCAATTTTTTATATACATTGGTGAAAGAAGATAAATGAAATTTGTAGATAGCATAATGCACAATTCTACCCATTTAAATTACTCAACTGGTAAAAAAAAGGAGCCTTTTTATATGATTCTAGAGGAAAAAATCCTCTGTAAGTCTATGTTTACAGAATATCCTAGTGGATGAAACTGGAAGTTTGCCCCAGGTCAATCTGTAATTTGGAAACACCAGAAGGTTGTGCATTTTAATTAACTTTCTACTCTTTCTCTGCTGCCTTTTCCTTAGTCTCTTTTCTGCTCATAATGATTAAGAGACAAAATCCTGCCATAATTCCATGCTCAGGAACGCTTCCCAATTTGTTTTCATTAACTTCTTGCTATGCAAACATGTTTAATTATTTATTTGCTTATTTTCACAGGAAATCCTACAGAGGTGCAAGTCTTGTTTGGTAGGATGTCATGTCAGCAGGAGCTGGAAAATGTAATCATCCATCATTAAGTGAAGACAAGTAACGTATTCTCCAATTTCTTTACTGGTAGAAGAAGAGTACTTCAATTTGGGTTAAAATTTGAAGGCCAAAGACATGCTGAATCAGCTGGTACCTCTCTTATAAGCTTCAAGTTGGCTACATGGGGAGTTGGAAACTACATCTTTAAAGACTGTGAGAAAAGAATGTTGCTACAGTACATGGATGAATCTGTCTGTGTTCAGGTTCATGCATGAAATATAAATCATAAATGTGATTCTTTGTATAGGCCAAGAAAACCAGATCCCAGTGGCTAGTGTGGTAGCCTGCCTTATCTAATGACCCATGAAAACAAATTTTCTCTACCCAAAAAGACACTCACAGTGTCCGTGAATGATTTCATGCCCACCTCTGCAGCACTCATGGGACAGGGAAAAGATGTAGAGGTGTTGCAGGTGACAAGGTCTTTGGCAAGAGTGCAGGCAGGTCAAATGGATGGTTTGTCAACAGAAGAGGTTAGTCTTGAGGCACTCCGTACTACATGCTTAATTAAAACCAGTTGAAGCCAGTGGGAATCTCTTTAGTTCTGTCTATAGGACTTTCACTTCAGGGCTTTGAGTTTAGGTTTGAGATCACAGAGACAGATGGCTTAAGACAATCACATTCACATTGACCACCAGAAGAGATTACTCTTCTCATGTCCCATTTCAGTTTTCCCATGCCTCAGCTTTCCTGTCTGGACAGTGACTTGTCCCAGTCTAGGAAAAGCCAATGCATGAGTCACACCTTGGCTGCCTGGACTTTGGCTTGGGCTGCAGGACCATGCAACAATCAGACAAAGACAGCAGTGGGTTCAACCAGCCTTGGGTCAGGCTGCACAAAGCTTGATTTGTCAGCATTTGGTAAACGTCTGCATTTGGTGCTGGTAAGTCACACGCTTGTGATTTTGTTTCTTAGTCACTTTGTTGAGATTGCCATTAACAGAAACTAATATAGAGCCTGTTGATTTTGCAGCTCTGCCTTGGCTGTGTATTTCTTCATACAAGGTGTGGAGATAGTCAAGATGAGGTATAAGTAACCTCTCCTATTCTCACAGGCTTCAGAAAGAGATGAGATACATCTGAGGATGATTTATAACTGTTCATTGAGATACATTCATAAAAATGTTAAAAGTCTAGAATTCAAAGCTTCATGTCAGAGACCTTTATCTAATAGATGGAATTGGGAAGAAAAAGAAGTCTTGTGGCTTATCATCGATCCCACCATGGAATATCATGTTTCATTATGTCCAAGCCACTCTCAGAGAGATCCTGTGTGACACTAATGAGTGCTCTGTGCTGCTCTGGCACACAATGAAATTCCCTCTTAATTTTCTCTCAACTTCTTTTTCTTTCTAATATCTTGGATGCCACTCATACAAAATACACCAAGTGCAGTACACCTGCTGCTCTTCTACTCACCTGTATTCCCACTTCTGGTTCTGACCCAAGGCAAGACATTGAATATGTTAAACATCATCGAAAACAAAGGAAGTTCACTGGCCCTCTCCATATTCAAGAGAGATCCTAGTTCAAGTTCCAAATAATTACTCAGGCAGTGCTCTTGAACTACTCTGTCCTAATCATATAATCAATTGTAATTACAACCTGCAGTAGGCTTTTTAGTCAGATGCCCTATTTATATGATGAGGCTTAACTGAAAACTCCTTTCAATATTAAAAATGCAGAAAACATATAGATGTTCCTCAAGACTTCACTGGAGTATTGTATATGAATTAGATCTGGATCGGACAATCATAGCACAGACAAAGCCAGCTGCATTTAACGGCCCATAACTCAAATATTGGCATTTGAAATTAAGCTGGAAATTGGTTCCAGTACATAGGAATAAGCCATTTAGTGATTCAGGATTAGGACACACCCAGGAGGAAATGGGGTTGTTTTTTGGGGAATAAATTTAAAGAAAGAAAGAAAATGAAAGACAGACTTAGATTACAAAGTTGATGCCCATCTATCCCAAAACCTATGGTGTACTTAAAGTTATTTCCAAAGTGGAATGAGATGAAGAAGAGAGATTAAACTCTCTGCAGTGTGTAGTATTGACTTTTTTGTGTGTGTGCTGTGAACCTTTATGAAGGCAACATCTGCTCCCATTTGTATGTTAATTTTTTTTGGCATTTAAAATTTGGTTTTTAAAATCATTTTCTCTCTTTCCCCTTAGAGTGAGAAGCTGAGATATAAAGCAGGTGTTGTACAGAACTATGAGAGCATCTGAGTTAAATTAGAAATAAAATTCTCTCAAAGGAATAACTTCAGTCATCATAGAAAGTGAGTGTCAAATGCCAAGTTAAGGCATGCTAAAAAAATTTGAACCCACATTGCCAGATCAAATAGCTTTGTGTTCATTTTGTTTATGTTTAATTTTTGACATTAGTCTGCCTTTTCCATTCTCCTTATCATGTTCTCTATTCCCTCCCAAGGCAACCATTTCAGAGGCTGGAAAAAGATCTGATCTTCCATCTATATTGCTCATCCCCCAAGCGCCTGAGACACAGAGCTAGAATCTTTAAATAGAAAATATATTAGATTTTTCTCACTTCATGATCTTACCTTTGTTAAAAGAAAACATCTGCAGTGCCATTACATGACTTGTTTCCATGAATTCATAGATATCATAAGTCCATATTAAAAAATGCAAGTTCAAAGGGACCTCTGGGGGACACGTGGCTTTGTCCAGTTGAGTTTTGAGTATCTCTGAAAGCATAGATTTCACAGAGCAACTGGAGTTAACTACCCACACAGTGTTTTTTTCCCCCTATCTAATCAGATTTTCCCAAGTTCCAGCCTTAAACCCAAAGCTCAGGTGTTTCTGGTGAGGTATAACATAATTGCCCCTTAAATCCTCATTCCTGTGCTCATTGCACCCATTCACTGTATACCTGTCTCAGAGCCAATCAGTGGAAAACTCCAAAGACCAGAAAGTTAAGGCACCTGTGTGCTGATTGACAAAAAACTCCCCAGATGTCTGTTGCTGGTTTTCCATTTGTTTCTTAAACAGAAGTGATGTTCAGTTCAGAAAAAGGAAAATATGGATTGATGTCTTGATATCTTCAAGCACCTACAGGAGCTCTGTTTTAAGAACTGTTGGCAAGACCTATTGCAATTATAGATTAAACATTATTATATCCTTTGGGAGTGAGATCACTTTTGTAGATTGCCTTCTTTCCCCCTTTTTTTTCCTTTTTTTCCCCTTTTTTTTCAGTTTATTTTCATTCTGGTTTGCTTCCTTGATTGCTTTTCTATGTTTAAACGCTTATGGAGACCAGTTAGAGGACTGAGTGCACATCATTCAGTGACATGGTTGGGTTTGTAATCCACAATGGTCTCATCTTCCTATGCCAACTTCCTTGATTTAAGCCTAGGACTCAAGAAAAGCCTTAAAAATATGTTATATGCTCTTTTATTTTCAGTGTTTACTACAACAATGTAGGTATTCTCTTTGAACTCAGCTTCTGCTTTTTAATTCCATAGCAGAAATCTGCTCTTTGGGATCCCAGAGAAGAATACTCATAAAGCTGTGATGCTGAAGCAGCAGCAATTCTACTAATTTATTATTCGGTTAGTCTGTATTTATTGCTTTTACAATGGTAGCAACTCATTATTCTGTTATGAATTGTAATAATTTTCTAAATTCTCCTTTCCATGGATTACTTTTTCAATTTAATGCACTTTTCCTCTCTTTTACAGAAAGAAACCACATTAAATAAACCTGAAGAAAGGTGAATACATTTAAATAAAATCCAAGCTTTTCTTTAAAGAAAATGTGCCAGAACTCTGATCATCTGACTACAGACTGCAGAAGGAATTATCTGTCCTCCATTTCGTATAATGCTTTTTCTCAACAGAGTCCTGCTCTGGCTGGGCATTACATTTTTCTGTAGGATCTTGTTCATTAATAATCTTGTATCAGTATTTGCCATCCTTTTTTATCCTCTTTAATTTGTGCACAGTGTTTATTTGGGGTAAGGTGAGGTAAAGAATACACTTCCTTGCTATCATTTTAACAGTGGAGTACTTAGCTGAAGGAAAAATAATTCGATACTCATACTTTTGCTGTTCTTGCTATTAATTAAGGGGCTTAATTTTCTTAACTCTTAAACTTTTAAGTACTGTCTAGATCCTGCATGACCTAACTTGCACTGAGGCCCTTCCTGTTCTGAGTTAGTTATGACCTTTTAAACTAAAATTTCTCATTTAATAATCAACAACTTCTTGATAATGAGAGCTTTGACTGTCTGAGGTATCAGAACAACTTCATTTAATAAAAATGAAAGAAAACAGCAAGAACGTTCACTTGCAGCTTCTAAGCTGCTCCTTGCTGCCAAACATTGAGTATTTGCTTTTATATCGGTATTTTGACATTTATAAATCGGAGTGTGTAGGGAGAACACATCTTGCATTCTTTGTATAATTGAACCATAGTAAGAGCATTTGGGCACTTTCACAAGTATTTCTATAAAGTTAGCTATCTATTCACTTATTTAAGCACTTCAGATTCACAGAAAGTGAGTATATCACAGCTTCTTCCATCACCCAGTCATCCATAAATCTTGAGAGATTTGTATATGAATGCACATGAAACCATGCAGGTATTGTGGGTTTGTCATCATCTGAAGCTGAAGTACACAGTTAGCCCTGACAGGTTTTTAAAATACACTTATCTAAGCACTGTGTACAGAGGTTTCTTTTATTTTGTTTTGTGATGTTGTTGTGATAAGGCTTTGCTTATTTGCGTTGCTGCAAACATCCAGCTTCAGGGATCAGGGCATTCTATAATGCTTAGAATCATAGAATCTTAGAATAGTTTCGGTTGGAAGGAACCTTAAAGATGACCCAGCTCCACCCCCTGCCATGGGCAGGGACACCTCCCACTGGATCAGGCTGCCCAAGCCCCATCCAGCCTGGCCTTGAGCACCTCCAGGGATGGGGCAGCCACAGCTTCCCTGGGCAACCTGGGCCAGGGCCTCACCACTCTCATCGTGAAGAAATTCCTCCTTATGTCCGGTCTAAATCTGCCCCTCTCCAGTTTATACCCCTTGTCTTATCACTCCAAGCCTTTGTGAACAGTCCCTCCCCAGCTTTCTTGGAGGCCCCTTCAGGCACTTGTCTTCCTTTTGGAAAAACTTTAGTCACAAGGAGAAAAAAAAAGAGAAAATGCCCTTTGAATTTAGTCTGTGTAGTCATGAGTTAAAAGTCAATAGTGAGAAAACGTCTTATAAGCAAGTAATCTAGAATTCTCCTCAACTTCCTAGACCAGTTCTGCACAGCAGTTGAATCAAAAAGAAAAAACAGGGTTGGTTTGAAATAAGTTTCTAAGAACACACATGCTGGTTTTCTTCCCTTTTATTGATATGTCTATTTTTTTCTATGATAACATCACAAATATTATATAAATTCACAGAATTATGTAGAACACAGTCAGCAAAGATTCTTATCATCATTTCATTTGTTCTTTTTGAGAACATGTTAATGTTTGTTATTTTCACTTAATATTTTACAGTGAAATGTTGAAGTATATCTTCAGAAGGAATTTCCTGGAAATTTTATATAAATAAATTTTAAATTCAAATAAAAAGTACATATCACCAAACCAAAGTTTTTGACACAACTTATCTGTTACCCATGTGAAATAAAAATGAACACCATCAGTTCTCCCAAAATGAAAATTACTTTGGAAGGCTGCACTCTGAATTCTAAGTGCTAAGGATAACGCTGAACAGTTTGTGATCCATATCTCTTTAGAAAAATCAATATTTTTCAGGCTGATGTAAACAAGCATTTCAGAGAAAATACAGTTTATCTTCTTAATTTCCTTTAAAATGTATGTGCTGAGTTACAGCAAAACCAAATGTCTGATATTCTTGGATTAAACTGATGCAGTTTGAAGCTGTTAGAACTAATGGTGTATTCTATGTATATACATAAAAATGTGCATTTAGCTGTATCCTTTAATTCCCTCCAGAAACAACACTATATCAAGCCTAATACTTAATTTTTCACAGAAAGATGAAGGCAGACAGCACAGCAAAAGCTGGCTAATATTTAACTCTTTCTCAGGGGACTGGCCCCCCGAGTTTAAGATCACTGGTTTAAGATCACTGTGTAGAAGTCTGGTTTAAGATCTGGTTTAAGATCACTGTGTAGAAGTTAATAACCATTTTCATGCAATGCTTCCTAAGACAACCACTACGTTGCTGTGGAGGGCCTGAACCCTTGGAGGAACATGTTCAGCAATGGTCACAGCCAGTACCGGTGAGGGGTGTACAGTAGGTGACCAGCTTTTGGTGAGAAATGCACAATTTATTCATATTCCATGTAATCATTGTTCAGCTCTACACTAGATGACTGTGACACGCTGCTGTTGCAACAGGCTGGTGATAGAGGCTACTGAGAGCACGGTAGATTAGCAGCTCAGTTTTTCTCGGGACGGCTAGCCAAGAACAAACCTCTGTGAGATCCTAGGACCTGTGACTTTACCTTTCTGATTTAAGGTCAGAGCCTGTGAGCTCATTGACTAGCTTACACTTGTACATTTGCCAAACAGGTCTTTATTAGCTGAGATAATTTAGCTACCTAGGCAAACACCAACTCAATATTCCCTGTTATTAGCAGGTGGAGAACAACTTCACTTATTTCTCCAAAAGGCGGAGTTCAGGCATCTTATTGCCATCATTTTGACCTCTCAAAGCAGAACTTGTTTCAGCTTTTTCTGTCAAAGCTCACAAAGATCAGGAAGAACGCATGTTGTACACAGTACATCAAGGCCTGTTTGATGCACAGTCTCCAAGACACAAGAAAACCTCTGGGACTTTATGTTCTAACTTGCAGCTGAGAGCTCAGTATTGAAAAGTTTTAGATTCTTGTTTTCAGGCTACGTGGTGTTCTCTCTTAATTGCATTCTCTTGCTCAATGAGGGGCATGCAAGTGCATTTTTAGCATGGCATTGCACTGAAAATGGAGCTGGATAATTAGGGCAGACTCAAACTGTACTTAAAGTGTCTCACCATGCTTTGCTTTATGTCTTTGTTTTATACCCTGCAGTGTCTAATCTAAAGATTCAAATACATTTTGTGAAAGCAGAGTTAACACAAAACAACAAAATCCTGTATTCCTTATTGCTTGTTGCTTATAAGTTCAGATTAAAAACCAGTGTGTTAAGTCCTGGAAGAATGTTTTCTGGAACTTGTGGGTTTGCCATAGCTGCTTTCACATCTGTCCTTTGCTGCTCCTAAAACAAAATTGCAGCGTTGTTCAGAAATATCTAATGAGTGTGAAACTACTGAAGTATGGCATCAATACAATATTGCAGCCCCTGGGCTGCTGTGCTCTATCTAGACTATTGGGATGCTTTAGGGCTAATGGAAAATGTCCATTAATTGTGAGATTTGCTTTATGGCAGTGTGCTCCAAAAACAGCAACTGATTTCATTTTAATTTACTTGTGTCTGATCTGTTAAGCTCATATTTTGCAACTTTCATCTGCTGCCTTAAGGGATTTAAGTGCATTTTAAACCAAAGTAGTGTCTGGATTTTTTTTTTTTTAATGGAAACCACTAGGCCGAATTTCAGTTAAAGGTTGTGAAGTAGCTGGAGAGCAAGAACAAAATCATAGGCACTGGTTACACAAAAAGTGTCACCTGGCAGCCTGGGGAGAATGGTACATGTAATGACACAGTTGCCTCTTGCTATCAAGGCTATGTGGCAAGGTTTTGGCAGCAGGGGGGCTACAAGGGTGGCTCCTGTGAGAGGAGAGCAGGGCTGCACTGTGATGGACACAGAGATTTGCCTGCAGTCCATGGTGAAGACCATGCTGATGCCGATTGTCTCCCCACAGCCCACACTGGAGTGGAGATCCACACTAGCCTGCGGAGCATGCCACACCGCAGCAGGGGGATGCACCCTGAAGGAAGGTGCAGCCTCTGGAGAGCCCAGGCTCCTGGTGGGATCTGTGACCCATCAAGAGAAGTCAGCACATGAGCAGATTTTCTGGTAGGTTCTACCTGTGAAGGACTGTATCCCATGGGAAGGATCTCATGCTGGTGCAGAGGAAGAGTACATGGAGGAAGGAGTGGCAGAGATGAAATGCTAAGGACTGATCACAACCTTCATTCTCCATTCCCTGCACTCCTCAGGGGAGGAGGTAGAAGGATCAGGAATGAAGCTGAGCCTGGGAGGAAGGGATAGCTGGGGGGAAGGTGGTTTTAGTTTTGTTTAGTTTCCTATCTTCCATTGATGTTGCCTTTCTTGAGCTAGGATCTCTCCTTGCAGACATGATGTGAGCATCACGTAAGTCTGAGTCTATTGCAATGAGGGATTTGCTAGCGGCTGAAATTTATTATGATTTCCTGTCTTACATAGCAACTGTTACCTGGGTTAAATCACCCCTCATTAACCCTCTTTCTATCAGGAATCCAGCAGAGAAGGAGAATTTGAGTATGGGACACTGGCTATGCCCTATGCGATCTTCAACATCAGTTGCAAGATTGTAGCCTGTATTTTTAAAGCACATATAAATAGAGAAAAAAATAGAGAAAACAAAAGCAAAATATAAAGGTTTCCTGGTTTTGCATAATATAGTGTTTCATATAGCAATTATTGCACTGAGAGGTGGAAATGGAAGAGGATAAATGCCTTTGTTTTCAAAATGCCATGCACTGAAAAGCTGTCCATTCTGGATTTTTACCCTGTCATTGATACAGGAAGATGCAAATCCTGTTGTCTGTGGTGGAGTTTTACAGAATTTGTGCTATAGCCCTTCAACTGGTTTTGGTCTGGATTTTCTTATTTTCTCTTTTCTTATTTTACAGTGCTTCTATTTATGTAACTGATCTAGGAAATTGCTTCAGACATGTTTCTGTAGCTTGAATTTTGAACTTCCATGCATATTGTACATAAATCTTGGAGTTCTTATCCTAATATCCTTTGCAGTCTAGAGGCGATTTTCCAGTAGAAATGTTCATAAAATATCTTCTTAGGGGATGTTTCTAAGTTTGTTTAATTACCTACACAGATTTTATAAGGCTGTGTGGTAGGTTGACGTGGCTGGATGTCAGCCACCTACTAAAGCCTCTCTATCACCCCTCTTCTTCAGGCGGACAGGAGAGAGAAAATATAACTAAAGGCTCGTGGGTTGAGATAAGGACAGGATCACTCATCAATTACCGACTTTAGTGTTTGATAGGAATGGTTGGAATCGATGATCCGGTGGCTCTCTTCCAACCTGGTTATTCTATGATTCTATGACTCATCCCGGGGGAATTAATTTAATTTATTACCAATCAAATCAAAGTACAGTAATGAGAAAATAAAACCAAATCTTAAGAATTACCTTTCCCATACCCCTCCCTTCTTCCCAACCTTAGCTTTACTCCCAGTTCTCTCTGCTTTCTGCCCCTCACCTCAGGGAGATGGAGTCTTGGAGTTGCAGTCAGTTCATCACACATTGTCTCTGCTGATCCTTCCTCCTCAGGGGGATGACTTTTCACAGAAAGAGTCATTGGGCATTGGAACAGGCTGCCCAGGGAGGTGGTTGAGTCACCTTCCCTAGAGCTGTTTAAGGCATGGGTGGATGAGGTGCTGAGGGACGTGGTTTAGTGTTTGATAGGAATGGTTGGACTTGATGATCTGGTGGGTCTCTTCCAACCTGGTGATTCTATGATTCTATGATTTTATGACTCCTCACACTCTGCCCCTTCTCCAGTGTAGGGTCCCTCCCCTCCATCTTCACTGATCTTTGTGTCTACAGAGTTTTCTCTCACATTTTCTCACTCCTCTCTCCAGCTGCAAATACTTAGGGGTTTTTTTCCCACCTCTGAACTATTATCCCGGAGGCACTACCACCACTTCTGATGGGCTTGGTCTTGGCCAGCAGCGAGTCTTTCTTCAAGCTGGCTGTCACTGGCTCCATCAGACATAGCAGAAGCTTCTCGCAGCTTCTCCAAGAAGCACTCTGTGACTCCTATAACCAAACCCTTGCCATGTAAACTCCACACAGGCTGAAAAGACTGGAACCTCTGAACAAATCCACCTTGCTCCCCATGGTTAAATTGTCCACTAAGTAGAAACAAACAGCCTTCCAAATATATCTTTGTCTGTGAGGTGCTGGTAAAACTTTTTAAAAATTATTATTTTTATTATTGGGAATTTTTCACAAAGAGGTTTAAACTCAACATTTTTATGACCTAAATATATTCACTTACATATTGCCTATGCACCATTTTTTTTCCAAACGCTGGCAGATACTCTTTGAACTGCTTGCTCTCTCCATTCTTAGAGATATAAATGAGACAGTGTTTTTTCTACAGTATCGAACAGTATTTAGATTAAAGAAGGTTGCTGAGAAATCAATCTGTATGCTGTCTGATGCTTTTTGCCAGCTTTCACTTATCAGTTGATGCTTCCAATGTTCCACTAATGTCAGTAACTGACAAAGCATAGCATCCTTAACAAGTGATCTATACCTTTATCTCAAGATAGTGGAATTTATTACTTTTAATTAGTTTAACTGCTCACTTGAAATGATGCTTTATTTTCAAGCTTTTTTATTTCTAGCAAAACAAAAAATGAAATAAGAGAACCAACTTTGCATTTTAATTATGCCAATAACACAGAATTTTCTGGTCTTTTCTCCTTCCCTGAAGTTTAATTAATTTTGAGCAAGTAATGAATCGTCATAGCTTTCTGTTCAGTTCCTAGATTCAGAGTGAATACACTTCATTTGATGAAATTAGATTTAAGATCAGTTATCATCTCCATGATCTCCAATTCTTGGCTAGAATTCAAAATGCAAATATTTCACAAGGGCAATTAATGTGTTAATGGTGAGGCCTGCGACAGTGCTACAGCTGGACACGTCCTACTCGAACCGTGATTCATACCATGTCTTTCCAGTCCCATCATTGCCATGATACTACCCTGAGTACTCCAGTACGTTCTTGCAGGGAATAGTCCTCTCTGCTTGTTGTAGTTGTGCCAGAGGTCAAACTGAGACTCTTCAACCAAAATACTCCTTTGTCCTTCAGAACAGCTAAATGCACTAAAGTGTGGTGACCAGTCCAGAAGATCTGAGGTGCTTTCCTTTGCCTCAGGGTCAGTCCAAGAGGAAATACACATGCCAACTGGACATTTATCATTTCCTACTTAAAAGCCACCTTTCTTTGTGTATTATGAACACAATAACTACTGTGCTGTAATGCTGTATGGCCAGTGTTCAGATTTCACCTACTCATAGTTTCTGCTGGTTTATGTCTTACTTTATATAATTCTCCTAAGTAACTAGTGATAGGACAAGAGTTAATGGCCTCAAGTTGTGTCAGGGGAGGTTCAGATAAGAAACATTCCTTCACCGAAAGAGTGATGAAGCATTGGAAGAGGCTGCCCAGGGCAGGGGTGGGGTGCCCATCCCTGGAGGGGTGCAAAAAATATGTAGCTGTGGCACTTGAGGACAAGTTTTAGAAGGCACTGGGGTGCTGGTCTGATGGTTGGACTGGATGAGCTTAGGGGTCTTTCCCAACCTTAATGATTCTATGATTTTATACTCTTTCTAATCTCGGAACCTGCCGCTGTCAAGGTCTGATCATTTTGCCCTGGTCCAGCAAGAGTCTCGGGTGGGCACATCAGTGTGTGCTAGTAGAATCTAATTAGATATGTGTTGCTAGATTTGTGCTTGGCAATCATTACTTCTGATGGTAGCCTCCTTTAAGGAAAAAAAAAAAAAAGAGAGTAGAGACAAATCTGTTAAAGTGGGATCAATAGGCTGAGGACTCTCAAAGTATGGAGTATAATAGTGTATAACATTGGCATGTGAAAATGTAAGGAATGATTAAACCTATTTGCAAAGACTGTAAGACTACTGAACTTGAAATTAGAATCTTTTATTCCACTCAGTAGCATCCTCCAGTTTTCCCCATGCTTCAGACATATAAACCTCCATGGAGCGTGCAAGGTAAGTCAGCGTAATTGTCATTATTATAATATTATCAGTACTAATTTATTATAATAAATGCTATTATGTTATTATATATGCCATAAAATAATACAAATAATAAAATGGAAAGAGTCATGAAGTGAAAAGCTTGGAGCGTGGATCTCTCCCCTCTCTAGCTCTGCCCCAGGCAGGTTGAATACCATACCTTCCACCTTGCACTGTTGAAGAGGTTGAGCTGCTGTGGGAGAAGAAATGTCCACCCTGGGTCAAACTGACAGACTAGCCCACTTTCTAAGGTCAGAGAACTCTTTTCAGCAGGGCTCCAATACTCCTTGTAGAGCTCTGAATTTTACTGTTTGACTGAAAATGAGACAATTTGTAACAGTGAGATGAATAACATTGCACACTGTCCGAGTTCTAAAACTGGAATAAAAACTACTTTACTGAATAGTTGTGTTTCTATATTGAAGAAAATACATTCTGTTCAGAACATGTTGCAAAGGTATTTTGCTCATGTTTTCCTCTCTCACAGTGAGATTGCAGGCAAACCCCATTTTATTGAAAATGGAGTTACATGGCATGATTTTTTTTTCTCCCTTGCTTCTGTCATTCCTCATTTGCACCAGAAATCTTATTTCCATTTCTTTCCATCCAGCAGGGCAGTGTTATTTATTATTTTGCTTCCTGCAGATTATTGATTCCACTCTGCAGAATAGATTACAGTTGCTGGCTGAATTATTTTTTCCTCTGGGAACAGAGAAAATCTTTATAAAAAGAAAGTGTTTAGTAAGCTTATCTCCTGGTCCTTTCAGAGTTGAGATTCAGGCGAGAACTGGCTGGAAATTCCAGGCTCTTCTTGTTGGGTTTTACTTCTAGCAAATGTACTGACAACAGAGTCAGGAGTGCATTTCATCCGTTACTGGCAGCTGAGGTGATGTGTATCTCTATGTAGCTCTCTGAAAGAATTTCTGATTTTGAATATTTTATCCTCAGTCACAGATGTTTTAGCATGAGTAGTGCGTCTTTTTTTTTTTTTTAACAAAGGTGTTCTTCAGTGTACTTTCTGGAACACTGAAGCACAATTAACTCAACTTTTTTGATTTTCAGGTTGCATCACGGGAGACAAAAATGGTGAAGTCCTGCTATAAAGCCTTGGAAATTGTAAGTTAGGAGCCAGTTGTGCTATGTGTGTGGAGGCAGGGTATTGGGGGCAGATCTTGTGAAAAGAAGCTTGGATATCTGAGGTTAATGCAGGATTCACCTATGCGCAAAGATGGGAAGAAAGCTGCTGTTATCAAAGAATGATGTCATATATCCAGTTTTGTTGTAGCTACCTGGGTGTTATTCGAGTCTGGGTTATGACTATGGTTGGGGTTAAGATCTGAGGGAAGATGATGTGAAGGACATATTTTCTATTAGATTCTCCTTAGATAATACAGACAGATAAAAGTTTATTGTGGGGAGTCATTGCCTTAAGTTGTATTTTGCTGCAGGTGCTGCCCATGTAGTTGTAATTATAGCTTTGATTTTGTTCCCTGACCATGGCTGGATGCTGCACGGCTCTGAAATTAGGAAAAGGTTTATGGGGTCTAAATCCTTTCACGTCTTTCAATGAGTGGGTGCATAACCCCTGGCTGAAGCAAAGGCCAAGGCTTGGGTTATGGGAGCACTTAGTTTTCCAGCAATTAAGGAACCTACTTCATTGCTGGGTGATTGTGGGCTCTTCAGTCAGTAAACTGTCTTATCTTAGTTGACAATTATGTTTTTTCTTCCATTTCTTTTTTAGATTTTACTGTATTGATAAGATAGTGGTTAGTGTTACAATGAAGATCAAGTTAGAACAGCTAAATACAGGAGAACCATTTTACATTGTTAGAAGCTGCATGACCATGAGAATTATGAGTGAACTGGATGAAAGTTGAATCCTACTTTTTTATTATACAGATGAAGTTGTCATCTCAACAATTTTTCTGGCAAGGGTTTTAGAATTTAAAGATTGAGGATCCCATGGTATTTGTAGGTTCTGCAAAGCCCTCAATGTTTGGGTAAGTCCTTGCATGGATTTAGGAGAAAGTTCTAGGATAGGCATACAAATCTGGACTATGACACAAAGTAGTGTTACAGTTTGGGGCTAGTAAATACAAATGCCCCGTAGTTTGTTTCTATATACATCTGATTCCCCTAAGTAGGGAGAGAATTATTAGAGAAGGCAGTGATGCCTTTCAAATTTTATCAGCATTAAGATTAGGAAAATCGAAGACAGAAGGTTTATTGCAGCTTTCTGCAAGGGTTTCAGTGTCAGGGAATGGGTTGGTATACACATTTCTTTCTACTAAACCAAAGTGATTTTAAATTCCACATTGTGGGTTAGAGGGCTGGCTGATATTGGTTTTAGACAAAGTTTTATTCTACATTTAATTTTATTGATAAAGATAAGGTTACATTTTATGATTTTGACTCAAAATTGTGTATTTATTTTATACTGCATGCAGAAAAAAAACCCCAGAAACAGAGAAAAGACTAGCGCTGATTATCATTTAAGCCTTACATTTCTAATGAATTGTACTAGCTTTATCATCTTTCATATTTCAGAGCACTTTTTCTACCAGATGCATTTTTGGTTGCACGAAAAATGGTTAATGCCTTATGTTGCTTTTTAATGTAGGTTAATATCACTTGAATATAATTCTAGGTGGATTTGGATTTGGCAATCTAACACCACACAGTCCCATTTATTATTGGGGCTTTTTTATACCCACAGAAAACTGATTTCAATAAAGAACAGACAGATTTTTTGTTGTGTTGTTTAACAGAGGAATATTACCCTGATGCAAAATAATTCTAGGATTTAGATTTGAATTAGATTTTCAAATTTAGAGCATGGCTTATTTTTGCATTTTTCTAAACCCATTGAATTAGGAAGTAGAGTAGGGTTTGTACTGGCTAGTGCCTCATTATTCCATTTTACCCTAGACCCATGTTGCTTATATCTGATTATACAGTGAACTTCGTAGTTAAGAACATCATGGAGTCCTCTAGCTTGAAAATACCTTGTTAACTCCATCACTAAGCTATATCCCTAAGCACGACATCCACATATTTTTTACATGGCCCCAAGGAACGTGACTCTACCACCTCCCTGGGAAGCCTCAGCTAGTGCCTGACAATCCTTTCAGGGAAGAAATTTCTCCTAATCCACAATCTAAACCTCACTTGGCCCAGCTGGAGGTCATTTCCTCTCATCCTATCACCTGTTACCACTTTAGGGAGCTGCAAAGAGTGATGAGCCTCCTCTTCTCCAGACTAAACAGACCCTGTTCCCTCAGCTGCTCCTCAGAAAAGTGTGGCTTATCGAAATGAAATCCTCAAAAACCGAACTCCTGATTGTGTTCTCCAAGACCTACAAAGCACGGAGGTGAGCAAAGACTAAACAGACGTGATTCCTTTTAGTTACTATTTGGTATGGAGAAAAGGTTTCTTGTGTTTTGATTGGATGGGGGTTAGCAAGTGGAAAAGTGAAATCTTGGGAGCCCAGTTTGTTTTTGGATACTCCAGTGACCACAGAGGGAGAAAGAATGCTAGTTTCTTCAGAGGCTTTATATTCTCTACTTGTTCTCTACTTAAAACATAGATTAGGTTACAGCTGGGTTTGGGAAATCAAAGCTCCAAGAGCTCAGTTTATTACTTGATTTTGTATCTCCCACCCACTGACTTAGACAGAGAACTTATGCTGGGAGTGTTGGACTGATGCCTTTGGGAAATAAGCTTAAAGAATTGAAATTGTTCAATTTTGTTCAATGCAATTTTGTATCATAGCTAGAGACAGGAAGAGGGTTATTAGAGCTGGTGGTTTCTAGTGACATAAAGCCTTATGGCATCTTTTAGTGTTACAGTCAGTGTGATAATTTTAATTAAGGTTAGGGGTTGGGAATCTAAAGCTAGCTCTTCTACAGGGCTGAAAGATTAAAGAAGAGGGCCAGTAACAGCAAGCACTATACGTGGTATTTTTGTTGAATATGATGACAGTTACTGTTAGCATTCAGGTCAGGAACAGGGCTGGGGAGCTTAAAGATATTACAAGCCCCTCTTACTGGATTGTCAAAGTCCCTCAGTGTTTCAGAAAGAAACAACAGTTTAGCTTTCCTTACAGCAGAATCTAGAGCCCTGAAAGCAGAGTATCTGGAACTGAGGTTTAGGAAGAGGCTAAATCTGAGTTGCACTTAGATTATCCTGCTGTGATGATGCAAGGTCACTTGTGTTTGCCTGTCCTGCAACTACTTTTGCTTTAACTGTGATGCGGTTGGGAGTTGTTATTAGTGTTAAGGGCTTTTTGAACGATGTTTTATTTGAACACCATTGTTGAAAAAGACTTGCTTTTATTCACTGATGTTTTACATTTAACTACCTGTAGTCCACAGTCCATGAATTTATGAAAAAAGGTTATCCACATTATAATTTAAGCTAAAGAACTGTTTCTGATAGTTCCACCATGCAAAATTAAACAAAACCACTATCTCTTTAAATGAAATCTCTTTGAATCTATAACATTTGTTAAAAACCCAGGAGATGTAAAAGTGTTTAATAAGATTGTCTATAGTGCATATTTCCATAGTATCAATTAGTACTATGAATGGTCCAGAGTTGGGTGTAAAAGAAAGGTCAGAACAGTAAAGCATAGTCAGAGACAATAACATAAGGTTTGGATAATAACCTGAAAAACTGATCAAAACAATGTACCCCGTAGAAGAGAGCCTTCCTTGACTAATGATACAACAGATGCCCCAAATAAAATGTTTGTCAGTGTACTTTGTTGGAGTGAGATGTTGGGGAGGACATTTTGACTAATATCATTATTTGTATAGAATTACAGAGCTATTTAGGTTGGAAGGGAACTCCTGAGATCATCTTGTTCACACACACACACGTGCACATGCTCAGCAGTGTCTCCTAGAGCAGGCTAGGCAAGTCTGCTCCTACTTAGATTTCAAATACGCCCACAGGCAGAGACTACACAACCTTTATGGGCTCGGCAATCTCTTTTAAAGTAGACGTAATTTATCTGAAGATGACATAAAATAAGATCCCATTCCATAGGGGAGGTTTAGGCTAGACATTAGGAAAAAAATTTTCACAGAAAGGGTCATTGGGCACTGGCAGAGGCTGCCCAGGGAGGTGGTTGAGTTACCTTCCCTGGAGGTGTTTAAGGCACGGGTGGATTAGGTGCTGAGGGACATGGTTTAGTGTTTGATAGGAATGGTTGGACTCGATGATCTGGTGGGTGTCTTCCAACCTGGTGATTCTATGATTCTAAGTTTGAATGAAATACCACGCTTACTGCATTACCACCAGCTGTCATGCCTTCTTATTTTCATGAAAGCAAAATCCATCCAGATGGTTCCTCTCAAAGACAGTAGGTACGCCTGAGCAACCCTAAAGGTGTGGGAGAGTGCTTTGAAGAATAGTTTCATAAGTTTTTCTAGGCATTCACTAATGTCCATTTTCAGCAATAAGGCAGATATTGTACCTGGGAGACCTTAACCTTGAGGGTATAAGGCCATTTTTATACCCAGCAATTCTTATGTTTAGGAAACAAATTTGTAGCTGCTATCCAGCTGAGTTAAAAGTACTGGGAAAGAGCCAGGTATTGACCATGAGTAGGGAGAAAGAGTGAAAGACTAAGAATCAAAATGAGTTGGCACTAGAATAAGTGCTTACAGCTAGTGTTGGTAAATAGAAGCAATAGTGCTGCAACAATCTGCAAATAATTTCTGATCTAAACAGGGTATTGTTTGGAGTTTTTTGTGGTTTCTTGTTGTTGCTATGAGTGCTGGAGTATATGAGGAAGGAGTGAAGGTCTGCAGCATCTCTAGCATTCTGTTGGGAGGCAAGAACCACAGCCTACCCACTCTGATTTCAAAAAGTAGAAAATCTTTTTGCTCACTTCTTCCTCCCATTTTTTGCTTATTGCCTGTCTCTGCACAGAATATTTGTTTCTCTGCCTGATCCAATTAGACGAATAGTGTATTGAAGATCCTCTATTAGTCAGAAAGCATCTGCAGGATGCAGGTAATATCAACAGGGTTATAAGGTAGACACAAGGTTCTGGCTCCATGTGTTTAAGTGGTTTCCTCATAAAAATGGTTGTTGCTTCAAAACACTGCATCCTTTTCTTCCTCAATTTCTTTAAATTATGATTCCTGCTGTGCTGCATACTGAGGAGTAACAGATACTCTCTAAACCCTCATACTCCATTCAGCTGCTATGCTTATAAAATCCTGCACAATATTATTACAAAATAATTGATTTTTGAATAAAGGATGGCAAGATTAAATGAATTGGAAAGGATTTTTGACGTGAAGCTTTTCCAAAATTGTGTTTTCATTATTTGCAGATCCACGCTCTTGCATAAAGTCTTTCCACTTACAGGTGTACACACTAAATCTACCACCTTATGCCATTTTGTCAAGTGAGCTGGAGATGTTTGTCTTTCTTACTAAATTAAAGCTTCAGGAAATCTATTGTGTATTAGAACGAACGCTGGCTACACATTTAATAACAACCTCCAACTGAAATGTTTTTCATGAGGACAGGATCCAAACTCTCTCCAAATCAGCACATTTGAATTTATACCCTAACACTGTCTTTTCTTACAGTCATTCAACTTCTTGTTGTCTAAAAATATAACCTGCAAGTAGTTAACATGACCAAGGGGCAATGCAGGAGCACATGTCTGAAATTACCAGGGGGACATTTCACCAAGCACATTTTGGCTTCTGGTTTCCATTCTGTGTTCAAATCTTTCGAACTTCATATTAAAAGGCTTTTATTTTGCATATGTCGCTCTTTTCAGCAGCAGTGAGACATTAACTTTGTGAACATTTGGCTTTTCTCCTGTTTTCTGACATGCACTTAAGTACTTTGGGGACTGCAAATCATCACTGTGTGTGGCAGACGTAGGGAGCAGCCATCAGCCTCTGCACACACATGCATCCTGTCATTTTTGTGTTGTCAAAAAGTTACTGGTTTTTACTGTCTATATATAAACTGGAAACCCCACAGAGTTCAAGTAAGGGAGTTGAAAATTCCTAAACTCTGTGCTACTGCCCTTTGCAATATGTTCTGTCTGTAACTTTTTGAGGTTATTGTCCAAATTTATCACCAAGTTTTCTTTCACTACTCATTATTTTGACCTTCTGGCATAGGAAACATTGAGAGACTTTCCTATTTCTTTTTTTTGAGCTAAAGCATATTTTTCCAGTGCTACTCTGCTAACACATTTATACCATAAGCTATCAAAATAATATACTTAATCTTTTTGTATTGTTTATTGTGGCTTACTGGAAAATATTAATCTATCGACTGAAATATAAAAGGAAAATAAAAGGTTTATTTTAGAGGGGATGAACAAAAAGAAACATATGTGAGAAGACACCAAGGCATATTTTCTTTTCCCAAGTAATAGCAAACAAGTTTTGTGTAATTTATTTTTAAAATATGTTGTTTATCAGCCTTTTTTTATCTCATTCCAAGAAGAACTGAAAGCCAAAGGGGATTAGCTGTCCAAAGACATATTATAGCACTTCTATAATACCATGAATAGATGAGGAAACTTGTATTTTACTTCATGTTTTTCAAATAATTTAGTGTAACTCAAATTAGACATAGAGTTATAGATCCTTGTGACCACACAGCTTGTGTAGTCACTAAAAGTGACATAACATTAGATAGCAGAATCCCTCAGTTCTCTTAATGGACTGCACCTATGCCCAAGGTGACTGAAATTTAGGGGTAAAAACTGTGATACAGGAGCTTTATTCTCTGCAGTTACTTAAATGATTTGATATTTCAACGGAAGCAAATGATGATATTCATTGTAAATGCATTTGGATACTCATAAAGGGCCAGCTATAGCGAGCTGCCCAGGACCATGTGCAGTTGTGTTTTGAGTATCTCCAAGGATGGAGACTCGGCAGACTCTTTGGGCACCTTGTCCTACTGTTTGACCATCCTGTTTTCTTACATTCTGACTAAAGCCTTATTAATTCGTGCCTGTTACCTCCTCTATTGTCATAGAATACCTCTGCCTCCACCTTCTTCACTGCCCTTCCAACAAATATTTATAACCATTGGTAAGATTCCATCTGAGCCTCTTCTCTCCAAATTAAACAGTACCATAACTCTCAGCCTTTCCTCATATAAAAGTTGCTCCAGTTATTAAATTATTTTAACTGGGCTTGCCCTTGTACTGGGAAGTTCACAACCGGACACAGGACTTCAGATGTGGCTTCACTAGCAGTGAGTAGAGTCAGGAGTGGTCATCCTTCCCTTCTAATTTAGAATCATAGAATCACCAGGTTGGAAGAGACCCACCAGATCATAGAGTCCAATCATTCCTATCAAATACTAAACCACGTACCTCAGTGCCTCGTCCACCCATCCCTTAAACACCTCCAGGGAAGGTGACTCAACCACCTGCCTGGGCAACTATTAATCTCTCTGATGAAAAAGAATAGGGAGTCTACCTCCCCTCTGCTCCCCTTTTTTCTCCACAGGGCATCATTTTCTTACATATATTTAGATGAAAAATAAGCAGGGTTTACTTTGTCATTTGTATTGGTGCCAAATGAAGCACATGGGAGACTTTTGACCAGCTGTGAGAAATTTACCTGTGCTTTGAGATACCCCCTTGTCATGCAAAAGCCCCATCATAATGCGAAATGAGTAACCTCATCATAAAGCAAAATAATCTTTGAGATGTAATGGAGAAGTGATTCAGCCAGGTGCTCAGTAAGCAAAGTAAATGATGTAGTTCTAACAAAGAGAAGAAAATGTTAGAAAATAAGCTTAAAAACATAAAGAACATTTTTTCCTTGTAGATTATCTCCAATCTGTAATTCAGTGTTGGTCTCTGGAAGTAGAACACCTTTCACATAAAAAATTTAATTATTTTTTGTTTTTTTTTTTTTAATCCTGCTTTGCTTAAATAATAATCTGAGGTTATTTTTTCTCAAAGCCCTATTTGTTCCACTTCAAGCCTAAATCAAAATGATTCCTGATTACTGGCCCATCGTTGCAGCCAGCTTAGTTAGTCGCAGCTCAGAAAAATCACATCCACAAAAGTACCCTAACTGATGAGCTGCAAGAATTTTAAAATTGGATCTGTTTAGTCAGCACCCTCTGTGAATTTATTTACATAAATATTTACTAAATGTACATAAATTCCCTAAAGCTTCAGTATGAAACAAAATTAAAGTGTCTGCTTAAATTTTTAATTTTATGCTTAAGTGTTCGACTGGGTATTACTAAAACGAGCTTAAAGTTTCCATATGTCACCTGAATCACCTGTATGGTAAATTTTTGCACCATGAGCAAGCAATCTGCAAGAAACTCTTCTTTCAGAATGCTTTCAATGAACAGCAGCTATGAAAATCATGCAGCTACTGAGGGAAATGCTTGCATGAAAGAAAAAGAATGAGAAAAGGCAGTGCAGCCAGTGGTATGAACTTAGATGGAAAACTTAAATTAGACAGGGCTATCTGCCTTTTCATAAAATTACTAAAGTAAGATATCAAGGCACTGATGTACGTGTGGACCTATAAGACAAATTGAGAATATGACTGGGGAATTTTACTTGAAAATGAACTCTAAATGGCATGGCTCGATCTTACCTACAGTATTGAAAGGCACATGAGGACCTGTGAAAGGGCATTATGAAAAAGCAATGAAAACAGTCTTGGATCTAACAGTGTAAAACAATGGGGTTTTGGATCCGACTTTTAGAAAAATAACATGGCTTAGGGTTTCCGCATTCATCCCCAGGGCATTGCTATGTTGTTTACTGAACTCAATTTGGAGTGAGTTTAAATGATTCAAAAGATTAAAAAACATTTAGTATTTTCAATGTATTTGACTTTCATTTGCTTTGAATTGCAATGAGAAAGTACAGCTTTTATCCAGAAAAAAATAATTTGAAGAGGTGTTATCTTTTTAGCTTATTGCCATTTTCAGAGGATATATCTGAACGATAAATTTTATGTAGAACCGAGCAGTTTCTCTCAATATCTATAAGAAAAGATCTGTTTTTCAGGTGAATGCGTTACAATTTAAAAATTAAATAACACTTTAAATCCTGATGATAAGTTGAATGTAATAAACTAGTAAATTACTTTTTTCTGTTGCAACTTTGGGTTTATTAATGGCTTTACATGTTATAATTTATACTAAACTGCAGTCAGTATATTTAAATAGTATCTAACAAAATATTTGTAACATGCATGAAGTGATAGTGAGATATGTACATTATTTAATCACTGAAAATTCAGATAAAAAAGATAAAAAGTGATATAGCTTTTTGTATCATTTGGTATGTGTGAATTTATTGAATTAAATTATGCCTTTATTTCTTCCTAAAATGTTTTCAAAGACGATACAACTTCTTTGGGGGAAGTCAGATGCCTGTTTCATTACAAATCATGAACTTACAGAAGTTTTCTATTGATTTAGGCTTGTAAATATTCAGTCACTTTTTTTTTTTTTTTTACATGTGAGGTTGACCTAGGTCAAAACTGAGCTGCCTTTTGAGAAGTCCATCTCAGAAATAGATAGTGCTACAGAAGCAGGAACCAGGATACAAAGCAGAGGTGTTTAGGAGCTCATTTTCCCTGCAGCTCTCTCCACAACTGTTTGGAATAGGTAGAGGACATCAGGGAGAAGAGAATATGCCTAAACAAAGAGACACATGTCAGCATTAGAGGACTTTGAGGCATTTCTTGCTACACGAAGCCATCTATTGCATAGCTAATCTGTCACACAGAGTGAATAAAACCAGATTTCCACAAAACCTAATGTCGTTGTTCCTTGAGAGCTCCAGTGCTTGGATACTGGGTGGTAATTTTAGCACCTCTTGACACCACAGTCAAAAATCCAGAGTCTTCCAGTGGGATAAGAAATATAGCACGTTCTGCCAGCATAACAACTGTAAAATAACAAACCTTTACAAATTCACAAAATAGACTTATAGCCATTGTTTGTACAAAATAGGTTACACACACACCACCCCCAAACCATATATGCTATTCTTGGAGTAAAAACTTAAATTAAATAACATCATCCCCTCCTGTTCCCTCTGCTGTGCTAGATCCACCTGTCCACTGACCTGCTACAGTGCAGCATTGTTCCTCTAGACGCTTTTCAAGGAACTGATCACAGAGCAATGAAAACGCAGCATTCACTCGTGCCTGTGGGTTCCTTGTTAAGCAGGTCGCAAAGAACTTCCTTTATCTCGGGGTCAGCAGGTTCAAGTCTTGTCACTTTTGAGAGAGGTCATCAGCATCTATCACCTGTAGCTATGAGTTCATGATATAGAAATGATATTTACAAGTTAAACTGGATGTCTTGACTCCTTTTCCATTTAACCTGTTAACTTTTTCAGTGCAAGGAAGGCTGCTGGGTGAAAAGCCTTCTCAGACCATGCAGTCCTCTTCCTTTCTCAATGTGTTCTGCCCTAGCCATGGCTCAAGGGGTTGGTGTTTTGGTCAATTGAATGCCGAGCCTGCAATAAGCTTTGAAATCTTTCTAAACTTCCTAACCTGATTATATTTAAGTCATCTCATCACATTGCAGGTGTTTTCTTTGGCCTTCTGCAGGCAAGGATCCCACAGTCTTGTAGTGTAAATATTTCTGAGATATTCACCTAGAATCCTCTAGTATTTCCTCTAGTATTTTCCGCATCCTGCAGCTTTTAAAAACCTACAAAATACTGAGAAGTGCATCTCCTTTTGCCAATGGGGAGAGGTCTCTTTCTTAGCGCATGCTTAGCTATGCTTAGCTCCTTCATTTTCCTGCTCCCAGATCAATAGAAATTTTCCACTTTCATTGTTTGAAGATGAATAAATGGACCTTGCATAAGACAAAAAAAAAAAAGTAATAGGTAGGTGGTGTGGCAGTCATGGGAAATGGTCAGGAAAGGATAATATTTCAGTTCCACCACACTGGGAATCTGGGAAAATCCTTTTGTCCCATAATACTTCCTTGGCCACTGGCAGCTCTATACCACTTTATTGAAAAGATTTAGTATTAAACATCAGTGAAAACTCTGCTGTAAATAAATTGAGGGGTTTGTGTATGTTTGGTATGTTTTCCCCTCCCTTGAATAAACAAATAGGAAAGCATCAATATAGAATATTTACCAGTTAAAATCAAACTGCTGCTAGGATAGCCTGAAACTCACTGGGCTGCTTCTGAAATGACAGAGAAATTTCAGATCATATTTTAGAGGGCAAGAGTTTTTGCTGGAGTATGACTGAAATGGGGGCCAATTAGACGTAAGAATGAATGGAAAGACATATAAACTTTAGAGAATAACATAGCATGGTGGGAGAAGAAGAATGGTCCCGTATTTTCATGGATCTGCACAAGTCATTTGCAAAGTTATTTTGCTCATATAAAGTTTTACAGGTTTTGAGGTGCTGAGATAATAATAGTCTGGGCTATAATAGTTATCATGGAGAAATTTGCACCTACTGCAGTTGGTGATATAATGGGAGAATTTCTTTTTTAATCTAGAAAATTGTCATTTGTAAGAAGATACGTATCTCATGTCCTGACTTGGAGAGGAAAGATTAAAAAAAATGTGAATAAATACATCTGATACCTTTCACTGGCACTAAAAGCTCATTTAAAAATAATTCTGAAATATTCATTTTGAGGAAAGATTAAAGATCAACTCAAGCACCTTCCCAGAGGCTAAGGCACTTCACTCTGAAATGATAATACTCCACACAGAAAGACATTCAGCAAAGAAATGAAATACACTGGGATCAACAGAGCTCCAACAAGCAGACAGAATCACAGAATTATGTTGTTAAAATGACAGCTAAAATGGGAACTGGTACAGTACCAGTTACAATCTTTCTCATCTTCTGCTCTTATTAAAACCTTCATTACAAGAATGAAGCATTAGCATTTTAATGACTATTTAAAAGATAACCTTTTCTTTCATTTGCTTTCTTTTGGACTATTTTTTTAATTATAAAATAATGACTACCTAAATATTTTGTTAAGCGTATCACCTAGTAAGTATCTCATGAGGTTTTTGAGGTCATTCTATTCATTGTACACCTCATGCAGTATGAGTGGTCAGGTAACTTCGCCTGGTTCCTTCCTCAGCATACTAATTCTAAAATAGTATTGTACTTTAGTATTCTAAGTAGTATTATATTGTGTTAGCAATAATGCACAGGAATTCTTCTTAGATGAGATTTGTTACTGTTAGGGTGGGGAGGCCCTGGCACAGGTTGTCCAGAGAAGTCGTGGATACCCCATCCCTGGAGGGGTTCAAGGCCAGGTTGTATGGGGCTTTGAGCAATCAGATCCAGTGAGATGTGACCTTGCCAATGGCAGAGGAGTGGAACTAGAGGGGCTTTAAGGTCCCTTCCAGCCCAAACCATTCCATGATTGTGATAACTTATCCTTGTCATGAAGTTGCCTTCCAGTGAGAGGAAAGGTCTGGATTCTGCTCCAAGGCACATACAAGACTTCAGTACTCCTCACAAACAATTTACCTTTCTCTGTGAGCCCCAACTGGTTTGATAGAAGATCTCTCACCAGCCTCTCTTTGTCATGGATCCTACAATTATTTATTATTGTGCTGTTGCAGGATTGATACTGGGCTGCTGCACTGAGATATTCCGAAGTGTAGCCAAAACGTGACGGTCTAACGTAAAGGGAAAATCAAATGCATGCAGAATAAAATAAATATAGGCAGTCTGACTGTGAAAACAACTGGCCTCTAAACAGTTTGAATGTATACTGATTAGATAATTTAATGTACATAATTTCATCTACTCAAATGTTTAATGGTATAATAGTATCATGTGTTCCTCCCACTCCCAACTGGGAGAACTTGGAATAGATACAGTAAGCAAATGCACCTTATTTTAATTAGCCTTTTAATTTATTTTTTTTTTACAAATATGGCACTGATGGGTGATTTCCTTAATCCTTTTTTGAACAGAATTTGTTCACTAATTATCAATTATTCTTTCTTGTCCTACTATACCTGCTTCAAGATAACAGTAGATTGTCTCTGGAGGGAAAAGAATTCATCATAACTGTGGCCTTGATTTAGAGACAGAGAAATGTTTTTTAGTGCACCTCATTGCATTTGATGGCTTCCCTGCACTCTTATAATAAAAAAAAAATTCATTGGCAGAGGCACCTACCAGCCCTCCTGCAAAAACAATTAAGTGGGCAAATAAGGGAGCTGTAACTGAGCTTAATCCTTATTTTCAATTCAGAGATCTTTCCTAAGGATGGCCTGTCAGCTCCTCAAGGTGTGGAGCAGGTGTATAAGGACCTAGATCAACCTTCTAGGAATGTGCTTCTAATTAGATGTTGCCATGGGTTGAGGTGAGATTTTGGCCTGTGAAACCTTTTTTCCAAATGGTAAAAGGACAGGGAGGGTCACTGGATCTGGGAGGGAATGGCTTTTAAGAAATGGTATGCAGCAAGGGGAAATGCCAACGATTCAGATACTGCCACCGACAGGTATCAGAACCCTCTTTTCCCTCTGGCAAAGTAGAAAGGTCCCTTCTGAGGTCCCCGAGTGTAATAAGCATGTGCTGAGGTGAAAGGAATGCTGTGAAGAATGAAATGCTGCTATACTGTTAAAGATCTGTTTGTAATGTGCAGATACACAAGGCTCCTGTTCAGGGTTGCCTTGCCAACTTAGATTTTTAGATCCTTAAAATCTGCTTTCTGGTATGTCATTAGTTATCTGTTTATCCATTACAGAGTAGGATGAAAAAACGTCTCTGAATAGAATGCTGCATTTAGAGTTGTTATCTGAGACAATAACACCCGCCTAGCACAGTTCCTAATAAGTAGGAACTGAGCCAAGTGTGCAGTTAACAGTCCTTCATTTAAAAAGCATCTTCCCTTTTGTTTACTTGTCAGCTTCCTTGTTTCCACACCAGCCTTCCAGAGACAAAAGAACAAATGTCATCCTGTGAACAATGAGGGAGTACAGAACCCATTGAAGTTGGCAGCCAGAGCTGTAGCATAAGTAATAAGGTTTTCTTGGTACTGCAACTCAAGGGCATGTCAAAAGGGAGCAGCTTGTTTGCCATGAATGCTATTGACACTTATTTATTATACTTTCTTTTAAAGGAGGTTAATATTTCAAATAATATAAATTAATGGGGGTGTCATTCCTCCACTTAGTTATAAAATGAGCTAAAATGGTCAAGAGGTTTCTCATACATCATTGGCTGGGAATGTGGGCTGCAGAAAGGAGAGAGGAAGAAAATTTAAGAGCAGGTTTCTGTAAGGAATAATTTCACCCTATGGCCATTTGGCTTGTGACCTAATTCACTGACAGAGATGTCAGGCATTTTATGTTGCACCTGGAATAGAGGCACACCACGCAAAAAAAGGTATTTTACTACAAGCAGGGGACAGAAGATATACCTCAGGCTGATGAAGTCTTCTATTTTAGGGATCACTATTTTCTTTTGACCCTCTGAGGGAGTGTATTTCCTTGGGTGTTTTATAAATGTCCTGACCAGATCAGTAGGATGGTTAACACTCCGACAGCTTCCTATCGAAAGGCAAATGTTTACAGTTAATGCCTGAAAAACCATGACTTTTCTGGTGGATCACATCTCCAAAGGCCAGCAACAGAATCACTAGGTTGGAAAAGACCCACGGGATCATCAAGTTTAACTATTCCTATCAATCACTAAGCCAACTACTTATGCTCAGCTTTAATTCATCTTCATAAGATAGTGGCAACAAGTTATATACCTTCAAATACAGGGTTTGGGAAGCTAACTTCAACTGATAAAGTTATGATTAAAATATCTAGTTTTGTAGTTTATGGCATCTGTAGAGTTAATTAACACATTGGTTAAGGAGATGCCAGTTTTATTAAACTAGTTTTGAAATTGTTTAACCTTATTGCACTATACATGATGCTTAGATATTTGTTAGCTATTCATGTTAAGAATTGAACAGTGAAAATGAAATATTACAAATGGGAGACTGTTTTATCAAACAATTAAATTTATGGATCACAGATTTGTGAAAACATTTACCTTTTCATACATTTAAATCCCACTGGCTCTGAATTCTGAGCTAGGGCATATTATAATGATTTATTCTTACTAGGTATGTAATGATTCGGGCAATCTTGGCTGAAGAAAATACATATCAAGTAAAGTAACTGAAAAAATAACAAAGACTGACAAAGGAAAAAACACATTCTCTCCTTTCCTTTTGTCATCCTCTTTGCCCCTCTTCCTTCTCATAGCTGTTAGTCAAACTTCTTTATAAGAAGAGATTGTGTTTCATCACATTGGATGAATTTTGTGTATACCAGCACTCAAAGAAAACAGAATTCAAGAGGTTTTATGGAAACTCAGAGGTTGTTGAATCCATAGTAATAATTCTGTGCTGACATAGAGACAGGCTGCTTTTTCTTTAAAATGATTTTAAAAATGCCAGTGACATATCATTGATTCCTTTACTTAATATTTTACCCTTATTTATGCCTAAAGTTTATGATTTCAGGGTTAGATGCTCTATTAAAAATAAATAAGATTTCAAACTTATCAAAACAGGGCACAGTGGAGAGTAGTGAATCACAGAATAGCAGAGGTTAGTGACCTCTGGAGGTCATCTTATCCAATCTCCCTGCTCATGCAGTTGGCTCCTAGAGCTGGTTGCTCAGAACCATGTCCATACAGTTTTTGAATGCCTCCAGGAATGGAGCCTCCACAAACTTCTGGGCATTCTTTGCCAGTGCTTCATCATGGTCACACTGAAAAAGTGTTTTCTGATGTCCAGAGGGAACCTCTTGTGTTTCAGTTTGTTCCTGTTGCCTCTAATGCTGTCACTAGCACCACTGAAAAAAGCCTGGCTCTGTCTTCTTCACAGTCTCCCTTCAGATATTTACCTACATTAGTAATATCCCCCCAGCCTTCTCTTCTCCATGCTGAACTGTCTTATATGGAACTGTACAAACAAGAAAGAAGAATTCTGTTTACATATCTCGTTCTATAATGAGACTATGACTAATCAGATCAGAATTTGGCACAAGATTCATGTGTCCCATCACAAGTAAATAACACTATATGCTTTTCACTATTTACGAATGGAGGAGAATCAAAGAGGCTGTTGACAGTTCTCCAGTGGAGATGCCACCCCCCTACTGAAAGTATGGGCAGAAAAATTGACACTGTAGGAACATTTCACTGGTACAACTGGGAAATTCCTGATGGAGAGGTGGGACTGTGCTTTCAGATACTTACAAAAGGCCACTGAGAATGGTTCTTTCTGCCCTACACTTCCTGATTCTACGAAAGCCTAAAAAATAACTTAGGTGATTTGCTCCCTGTGTGCATAAGAACTGGTGCCTGAATTCTTCAAACACTGCAATACACCCTTAATTTTGATTATGAACCAAGCTGAACCATTTTGAACTCAGGAGAACTGTGTTCAAATGCTTAAAATTAGGCCTGGCTCATGTGAGCTTCGACTGCTTGGTACATTGACTCCTGGCTGACTGAAAATTTTAATGCTGCACATTTCAGTGGCACTCCCAGAAATGTAACTCTCCTTTCCAGTTTACGACTACTTCTGCTGCTCAGCCGGGTGTTGGTGTTACCTCAAAAATGCCCTGCCTCCTCCAAGAAATCAATAGCAGAATAATTTTAAGTCTTTGGATAATACAAGAGTCCTTAAAAAAATAATAAATAGGGACCATTCCTCTATTTCCACGTAACATTTATTAAAAGGCATAGTCTTGGTTAAGAGATTTAATTACTTTACCTCTCTTGCATGCACCACACACAAAAAGATGTAGCCATCCAGATAATAAGGCCATAAAAGATAAAAGTCAGAAAATAAAATACCTTCTTTTGTTTTCAGTCTTCCCCCATCAAAAGAAATAACTCAGGCAATATGAAGAGAAGATAAAACCAGAATGCAGTTAGAAGTGAAATGAGAGACAAAGAAAATATTTTCTTCCTGAGATATTCCCACCTGATATAAAAGATAAAAAATTGGACTTTCAAGATGATATTGCCTGAAATATTTACCTTATTTATTCTACCATCACACTTTTTGTGTGTGTGCAGAATGTGATGTTCATCAAAAGAATAGAGCTTTCTGGTCTTCCGATAATGTTAACTACTCTTTCCTTGAACTGCGGAAATGGTAAGTCTCACTAACTGTAACAAAAATACTAACTAAAGCAAGTATCTTGCTCTTTCTTTGTCGTTTTTATGCTGGTTTTATCATAAAACTTGCAGCTGTACAGGTTTTTCTTGTTATTTGATGTTTTATACATATTTGATTTGGTGAAATTAGCAGTTAATATGTTTAGGAAACACTGGCATAGATTTCCCAGAGAAGTCTCGGCTGCCTCCTCCCCAGAGGTGTTCAAGGCCAGGTTGGATTAGGCTCTGAACAACATGAGCCGGTTGAAGATGTCCCACTTCCTTTCAGTGGGCTGGACAGGATGAGTTTTAAAGGTCCCTTCCAACACAAACCGTTCTGAGATTCTATATTCTAATACAAGGTGAGTATAAACTGGCATTGTGGAAATTATTGATAGTCTTGGAGGACAAGTTAAACATGCTACAAATGCGTTGTCACAGCAAAGACCAACAGCATCCTAGGCATGTTAGCAAAAAGGTAGTCAGCATGTCCACAGAAGTGATCCTTCCCCACTATTTGACATTTACAAGATTGCATCTGAAGTGTTGGGTTCATTTTCAGCCCCCTCGGTATAGGAATGATGTTGACATACTGAACTAAATCCATTGGTGGGCCACCAAGATGATTAGATGGCTGGGAAGCATGATGGACCACGAGAGCCTCAGAGAAATGGGTATGTTCGGTCTTCAGAGGGTTCTTCTCATTTCTAAATCTAGTTGTTTACTAATAATTTGGTTAATTAGGCTACAGAGGGGCTAATCATTGTTTTCATCTGCATTTTGGATGCTTAATAGATAAAATGGAGTTAGACTCTTCTCAGAGGTTCACAGAGAATAGATGAGAGAGTGTGGTCACGAGATACAATGAAAGGGATTTCAACTGGAAACCCTTAAGAGTAGCTGAGGCTGGAGGACAGAAAGACCTGGAGCCAGTCAAGACAAAGTTGTTCTCCATCCACAGTTACATCTTCAACTAGTAACAAGGCTAGATATGAATTGGCAATAGGTACAAGTACACCTTATGGTTCTGGAGTCCTCAGCATGTGAAGAACAGAGTTCTGTTGGAGTAGATCCAGAGGAGAGGCACAAAAAATGTCCCAAGGGGACACACACATCTCCAATGAGGAAACACTGAGAGAGTTGGGGTTGTTCAGCTTGGAGAAGAGAAGGCTCCAGGGAGGCATTATTGCAACCTTTCAATACTTAAAGGGTCCTACAAGAATGATGGCAGAAAACTTTGTAGAATCTATCGACAAGGCAGAATAGTTTTAAACTTGGAGAGGAGATTTAGACTGGATATAAGCAAGAAATTTTTTACATTGAGGGTAAAGTAGTAAGAGCGGAGCTTCCTAAAAAGATAGACTGCTGGGATCAGCCATGTAAACCAGCAGCCTGCTCACACACTACCAGTCTTTCACGCACCACCACCCTTTTATGCTTCCACTCCATTTCCTCCCTGGTCCACCTTGATCCTTGCTTTTGTCTCTTTACGTCCGTAAAGTCAAAATGCATGCTCTAAATCATGAGACATGTAAAGATGGTTGTGGGAAAATAAGATCGGCGAGGAGGAATTGTAAAACACGCTTAAGTGACCTTGCAGCTGGGATGCATTAAAAACACATCAATTGTGCTAATCATTGCTCAGTCTGGTGCGCTTGGCAAGTAGAACCTTTGTGTTTAGGTAACACAGGCCTGCAATAAACTCAGGGACATCTCAGAAAACATACTTGAGATTTCTGCCCTGCTGTGAGAAAGACCGATAAATACAGGCAAAGTGGGAGGTTTGGGATTTGTACTTTCTAGCAAGGACCAAGCTCCACAGTGCCTGCATTCCCTCTGCCCAGGTGCTGTTTCATTTTCCCTTGTTCACATGACTGGTGCTGCCTCCTCCAAAGGGAAAAGTGAAAAACAACTTGAGAAAGGCTGAAAAGATTCTGAAAGATCTACAATCATCCCTGAACTATGGAAAAGGTGGGAAGCAGGACATGGTGTGTAGGGAGGTGGCACAGTGTAAAAGGCCATATGAAGGTCCAGCTAGAGACTGTGGGTGTGCTAATTCATCCCATCCACAGCAACAACCGTTCATCTCTCAGAGAAAACACTATGAAACAGAAGAGATGGAGGGAAAAAAATAATGAGACTGAGCTCAGAAAACTCAGAGGGAAGCAACTGGCGAATGAGACTCATCTGATGGTTCTCAAACTTCTCCGTGAGAAATGAGCAGATATGAAAGACAAAAGGAGAATGGTGTCCTGCAAATGGACTGAGCATCTGAACTGGAATGCCCTTCTGGGGGGTATCTTTTTTTTTTTTACTGCTCACAGGTTAAGCCTTGGAAGACCATGTACCCTCCTCCTCCTCACAATACTCTTGCAGCAGTAAAATATTTTGAGAAGTGCAACAAAGCATACACCTCCTTCCCTGTTTATTTAAAAATCGTCTTCCATTTGACTGCTAAAACCAAGTTTAAGACTGTTCATCTATGAAAGCAGAGAGACCTTTTGTTCACAATGTGCTAATACGCAACAACCTATTAAGTTGCACCACAGGCACCGTTGTGTGCATAGACACAAATTACTGAGAGAAAATGTTATAGTGCATTTCATTTCCATGTATTCAGTTGCAATATCTTTACAATTCTGTGGATTCTGAGGTAGATGTAAATAAGTTTCCCCCTTGTATGTAAGTAAGCACTTTGTAGGATATTTCCTTGCTGATTGAAAGTAAATTGATAGCAACATTACAGTGCTGTGAATCATAATTTGTGCCTGGCTTCTTGGATCATCAATTTCAAAATATATCAGAACATATTGTTATAGAATAAACAGTTCGACTCAGTCTGAGGCTCTCTTGCTCCTTCAGGTGCTCAAAGTACTGCAAAGTGCTCCAGAATTCAGTCAGCTGCCTCCCTTCAGAGGGGCTAATAAACCAAGGTTCTCACTCCCTCTCTCTGAGATTAGGCTAAATCCAATTGCATCTTTCAAAACAAATACAGCTGCTAGTTAAACATCCTTTCTGATGTATGAAAAAAATAAGAGAGGCAAATTCTTCATGTCTTACTAAATCCACTTAAAACACAGGTGCCTCTGAGGTCTCTAATCTTATACCTTTATACATACAGCAAACTCCCCTAAAAGCCAGAAACCAATTTCTGACACATAACATGGGCCCTTCCCCCTCACCCTTTTAAAAGGCATCAATGTTAAGAGAAGTTTTTTCTAGGTCGTTTTAATCACTAAACCAAGAGCAACAAAAATTATAATTCAATTGATCTGCTTTTGTTGTCTCTAAGTATTTGCATTACTGACTCTCTTTTCAGCTTAAGCTGAAACAAGATCATCCCTGGTCAATCTTGTTGACACACACTCCTCCACTAATCATATTTAATGAAAATTTCAGGGATGTTAAAATCATTTATGAGATACAGGGAGAAGAAAAAACCCTTCTCACCAGGGACCAAGGACAAAACATTACGTATCTAAGAGGCATTGGCTACATCATATATAAAGCCAACATATTTTTAAAGCTTATTTCTTTCTGTAGAGCGGAGTACACAAATAATGATTACAATTTAAAGTATGTCAGCTTTAAAGAAAGATGTGGGCCAACTTATTATATGCATAACAAGGAATGCATAATATATAGGAAATACTCAGATAATGTTGTTTATAGCATAATTTTACACATTGCTTCTCAGAAGCATATTTTTTATGGGGAACAGTCAGATATTCTCAGTAAAACTAATGGGCTCCTATGAAAACAATTAAATTAGACTGCCAAAGGACACTTGTCCATCACTTTTTAATTTCTTCTTTACATCCAAAGTGATAAACTGGTCAATATGCTTCAAAAGTAGTTTTCCACTTTTGTTTTGTGATCGTTCCCACAGTAGCTCTTTCCCAGCCCATTCAGGACATTTCTGGAGTGTGTAAACAACAGTTTCTTGACACAAGTAATCAACCAGATAACAGCATGGGACAGTCTGCTGGACCTATTATAAGCAAGCAAGGAAAAACAGATCAAAGATGAGAAGGTCAAGGGTGACTGTGGCTGCAGCAACCCTGAGATGGTGCTGGTTTAAAAAGCTGAGAGAAGCAACACAGCAGAGCCACAGCCTTGGACATCAGGAAAGGGTGTTTCAGCCTGTTGGCAGGATCCAGTGGGACCTGGAATAAAGGACCCAATACACCAGTATGGGAAGGGTTGAGGTACTCAGTGTCTTTTTGCACTTAATCTTTTCAGCCTAGAGAAGAAAAGGTGACCTTTACAATGAGGGTGGTCAAATGCTGGCACAGATTTCTCAGAGATGTGGAATACCCATCCTTGCAGACAGTCAAAACTCAACTGGAAAAGGCCCTGAACAACCTTCTATAACTGTACCTGTTCTGGCCAAGAGGTGGACTAGGTGACCTCTGGGGATCCTTTCCAACTTGTAATTTTAGTCTGTGTCTTCAAGATACGGCAGCATACTTGATGAGTGTAATTGTTTTTCCCAGATGGAACAGAAAAGAAAAGGGAAGAGGGAGATTTGTTATAAGCTATATATGTCTGGGTTACCAGTTCTTTGACATTACCTTTCAATCACTAGCCAGAGACCAGCATTGCTGCTTCTCCGAGTACCCTTGATGTGTACAAGAAAAGAAAAAAATACAGTGCCTAAAATGTTTTTCCAATGAGAAAGTTTGATGATAGAAGGTCACCTCAAATTGTCCTTGTCCTGATTTCTTTCCTGTGAAGTTTCTAACTTCTCCTACTTTCTGTTTTAAAACATCTATGAATTTGTCCAAATTTGACAGAATAAGCTGGTTTTAAGCTGTATCTTGTCGAACTCTTTCAAGATCATGAAACAAAAAAACAAAGAAAGACTGTGGCTTTTTCTCTTTTCTAAGTCTAAGAAATACAGAAATTCTTGCAGAACAACTATAGTAAAGTTCTTCCTTGACAAGAGAGTTCAGAGCCTTAGGACCTGAGAAGAAAAATTCAATAACTGCATCTGTATCTCAAATCACAGCTGAAAAATTATTCAAAGGAAAGTTAAATCCATAAGTATTTTTTTTTAAATTTATCTAAGGATGATTAAGAACCTGAAAGTGCCTAACTTTATTTAATATTTTACCCACTTCAGTCTTTTGCTTTTCTAAGCAACTGCTTGTACCAAGATCAAATCCTCCATCCTTGGAAAACACATTAACTGTATTAGTAGAACAAAAAAGAAAACTTAAAGTTAAAAGCTCTTCTCTCTTCTTCTGCACACACACACCTTGACAGCTGTTGACATGTTTGGATTAGAGCGTAAGTCTAAAGCACATTAAAACTACACATCTGGCATTTTTAATGAGAGAGTTTCAGATGACTTGATTAACTCTGAATGACAGCTTTGAATCATTGCCTTAATGGGAAGCTGATAGTAAATTAGGCTCTTTAGATCTGACAGAAATTATCAAAACTCTGTGTTAGCAGAAGTTTTTGCAACTGTATTTTACTATGTTGTCTGAAGACGTGTGGAACATCCTGTGATGCAATTGGCCACATTTTCTTTAATGTCAGCTAATTTTTTTTAAGATTAATTGTCTATTTACTGGTGACTGTAATTGTTCCAACAATTTGCTTGGACGTACAAAACCATTGTGCCCCATCCCATGGATGGATGGGAGGCCTTCTCAGAAGCTTTATGATCCCTTTATATCACTGGTAGCTGTAACAAAGCCCACAGTGGCTGTGATGGCTTAGTGCCTCCATGTGGAGCTTTGGTGCTCCCAAGACAATACAGTTCCTAACACTGAGTTCACTCAGCCAGAGCTATCCTGGCCATCTCTTCACTGTTGTACAGAGGATGGACATATCTAAAGAAGCAGAACTTGCACTGAGTGGATAGCTAAAGAAGTTAGACAGTTTTACACTTCCCTTATCTTAGTATTTTCTGAGATTTTCAGAAGTTGCCAGTCTATGTGTGCCGGATTCTTTGCACAGAATTTTTAATGGAGAGCAGAAGGATGTCATAAAGACATGGCCTTATAGCTGCCTCTAACGGAATCACCAATTAGATATGGAGCTCATCCAATCCTTTTATTTCACTTCTTTTTTTCTTTAAAGGATGGATAAAACAGAACAGAGACGAGGACCTCAGCACATTTTCTAGTGGGGCATGTAACTGCCCATCACAGCGGGTTGGAACTAGACAATCTTTAAGGTCCCTTCCAACCCAAACTATTCTATGATTCTCAGATTTTCCTCTTTACTTCTCCTGGTTCTTTATTACTTTACTGACACGTGCAATAATGGTATCAATGGACCTTGCCTAAAAAGTTAGTGAGAAAAAAGGTCCATGAGAATCTGCATAGTGCTTAGATAAAAACCTGTTTCCTAATGATTTACACCACAAAAACAGTAATAAAGAAACTGCCCAAAATGAGGCCAAGAATGACTACGCTGTCCCGATATGGCAATAACATGTGCCTGTAGATAAGTAAAGTTTATGGTGACAAAACATGTACATAGGAATAGTAATTAATTTAAAATTTATAGTGTAAACAATAGAGAAGTGAAGGGTTTCTTTAACTGCAGTCTATGTTTATGGAGCAGAAACTGACAGTTTTGACTACTTTGTCTTATGATAGATGCAGGGAATAATAGAGGTGCACGTGACATTCATAGAATCCTAGAATCACAGAATGGTTTTGATCTGCAGGGACCTTAAAGCCCATCAGTCACACTCTCCTGCCATGGGCAGGGACACCTTCCACTGGATCTGGTTGCTGAAAGCCTCATCCAACCTGGCCTCGAACACTTCCAGGGATGGGGCAGACACAGCTTCCCTGGGCAACCTGGGCCAGGGCCTCACCACCCTCACAGGGAAAGATTTCTCCAAGATCCAAGTCCTTCCTGCATTGAGGACTCCAGAACTGAATGGAGGACTCCAGGCTGAGGTCTCACAAGACCAGAGTAGAGGGGCAGAATCCCTTTCTTTGAGGTGATTCATGCTGTTTTGTTGCTGCATCATAACCACCATTCCACTCCAAGAAACAATAACTAGAACACTCCAACAGGTTCCAATCTTTTAAACATAACTTGAGATAAAAGTCAGTTCTGAGTTCTCATTATTGATTTCATCTGCTCATTTATTAAATTCACTGAGAAATAAGGTGGTTGTTTCCATGGTACCCAACCCCGTAAAAATGATACCTTGATCGCAGCACAGTTATACATGAGAATAAAAATTAATAAAATCATTCCAAACCTACTAAAGTGCATGTTTGGTTTGGATTTCTTGCAGATTCTCGTCACAACAAAGATGAGCATAGAAAAGAGGCCATCACACTTTTTTTTTTCTAGTATATTTTCAAGTGCTTTCATCTAGTCTTGTGTTTTTGTACACAAGTACAGACTTGTAGGATAAGCACAAACAGTATTAGTACATGCTTCATGTCTTCTTAAAAGCATGTAAGTGCTAAATTCCAGGTCCCTTCCTTACTATCAAATGTGTCTATCAATCATTTTTATCTCCATGAAGTGCTTTCCTACTAAGATGAACGCATGAGGAGGTGCAGTGGGTTTGCAAGTATATAACTAGTCTTTAAATTGTGCTCACATCTATGTTTAAACACTTGGCAGTTCCACCCTCTGAAAGTATTACAGCATTGAGAAATGCCCCTCACTTTATTTCTCTAGCTTCGGTACACAGCCCTGGCTCGCAGACAAAATGGTTTTTAGAGAAAGCATATATCAATTATTTTATCCTTTATGGAAAGAGTATCTAGCCATAGCTCTTCTTATAAGGTACTAGAGAATGCCATTAAGGAGTGACACTAAAATGCAATGTAATTTTGTAGACAATAATTGTTAAAAGCAATATTAAGAGATTGTGTTTCTTTTTTGTATTTCTCTGTCACGAACCCAGCAATTTCACCACTACTTGGAAGAAAAAAAAAATACAACATTTTTATATTTTTCAATGTGACGGGCGCAAAACTGTCAAAACATGGAGAGTAAAATCGCAAACACAGATTTCACAGTTGTTGATACTTTGCAGATGGACTGATATTTTTAATTCTTCGTTGAACGTGTGTCAGAAGTTTTTGTTGCCAAAAATGCCTGAATTTTTCTATAACACATAAAATAAAGGACTGGATAAGAATTTAATCTGTGCTGCTAAAAATACCAGCTGTAGATCAACCCATGTGTTCACATATACCCATAAGTACATTTTCATCTTGTCCCTGCTGTGTGTAACCTCACATATCTTTCCATGTAACCAAAGTTTTTATAGTTGCCATAAGGAACATGTGACAAGTGACTTCGGGGACTGGAGAAAGAAACCATCCACAAGACAGACTTTGTCTGCCTACACTACAGACGTGTTTGCAGGAAAGTAGGTAGAAATGTGTAAACACAGCTGAGATAGCTGGAAGAGATTTTACATTGTGCTTCTGCATCTGTAGGATAAATCTGCCATTATGTATTTGGCACACCTTGTACTCTTATATGTCTAGCTCCAAGATTAGAAAGCACATGATCATGGAGCACTTGCTTTTCTGCTAGGGAGAATTTTGGGAGAAAATTTAGGGAGAAAATTGCCATGAAGATTAAAGGTGGGAGAGGGCATTTGGAACTAGCAGAGGGATTGGAATTAGATGATCTTTAAAGTCTCTTCCAGCTCAAGCCATTCTGTGATTCTATGATGTAAATAGGGAATTCTTTTATGGACACATACACACGCTCACAAGTAAAAGCTGTATTTTGTTTTAATACAAAATTCTGCTGGAGTACATAAATTGGCAAGCATTTGCACTGCTTTATTGTTACAAATGGTTGTTGTCTACTTTAATATACCAATAAGTATAGCAGTAAGGATACCAATAAGTCTGCTATACCTCATCTGCCTTTAGATTGGTGTAAACAGCAGGAATACACTACCTTCTTCCTGCATACTGTGATTAAACAGCTTCTTAAAGCAATTAATGCATGTCTGTACGGGAGCAAAGTAACAAAAAAAGAATTAAAGAAATCTCCCCCCCTTCTTTCAGCTATTTGCAAGGGACACTAAGGATGGAATATTGCATTTTCCCAAGAAATAATCTCCTTACTATAAAAGGTAGCCTGTTTCTTTAACCAATCCATGGATTTTTTTTTGATAGAATCTTTAATTATTATCCCCTTTTCATCTGAGGCATCTTGTGTGTGTGTTATATATTAGGGTATGTGCAAAATACACACAGAAAAAGTCATCCGTAAATAAGTAAAATGTAGGAGCTACACACAATAAGTGCACACCTTTTACTCCTAATTTACTTATTACCACAGTCTGATAAATAGTGAACCAGTAACATTTATGTGAATTTTCATGCAACTCTTCCTTTGTAATTTCCACAATTCATATCTAGCATTCCTTTAAAATATATGGATGATGGCAAACACCTAGGAAGATTATTCTTTCTGTACTACAAGGGGCAACTATTTTTGTTGAGGGGTCTTCCTGCTTCTAAAGGGACAGAGAAGTCAATGTCCTGTGACTGAGAGTTCAAATCTGTCTGTCATTTAAAAATGTGTCCCAATGATAGGAGTAATTCCCACCTTTCTGTCTCTTTCCAGAAAAGATTATGGATAAACATTTCATCATATTTATTCTTCGAATTCCATATAACTTAAAGTTTTCTTTAAAATCACAGCATTTTCCAGACTATAACAACACTTTATAAACAATGTCTCGTAAGAACTTTCTCACTAACTTCCACATTCCTATTTCACTCGCACACAGACACCTGAAGCCTCTTCCCAACTTCTGAAAGGAGGAGCGAGGCCTCTTTAGAAATAATTATCCCATCTTACATGAGGATTAAGAACATCCTCATTGCAAACATCTCAGCACTTCAACAAGTTTATCCTGAACTTTTCAATTGTGAAAGCAGGCTGCTCTCCTGCTCTGTTTCAAACACAGCTCAGTACTTCATAGAATCATAGAATAACCAGGTTGGAAGAGACCCACCGGATCATCAAGTCCAACCATTCCTATCAAACACTAAACCATGCCCCTTAGCACCTCATCCACCCGTGCCTTAAACACCTCCAGGGAAGGTGACTCAACCACCTCCCAGGGCAGCCTGTTCCAGTGCCCAATGACCCTCTCCTTGAAAAGTTTTTTCCTGATGTCAAGCCTAAACCTCCCCTGGCGGAGCTTGAGGCCATTTTCTCTTGTCCTGTCCCCTGTAACTTGGGAGAAGAGGCCAGCACCCTCCTCTCTACAACCTCCTTTCAGGCAGTTGTAGAGAGCAATGAGGTCTCCCCTCAGCCTCCTCTTCTCCAGGCTAAACAACCTCAGCTCTCTCAGCCGCTCCTCGTAAGACCTGCTCTCCAGCCCCGCTTTGGTTACAAAGGAAATAGGAAGCATAAGGGCATGGATGTTTTCAGAACACTTAACACACAAAAATGTTACTTTAGAAACAACTCGGTAAGCGGCTTATGTAGAAGGGGAAACTCGTGTAATCTTGTAACTCAAAGAAACGCTGTAATTTCTATTGCAGTTGCTCTCTAGATTCTTCTATTATTATACACTCTTGAAGAACTTATAGAGGTAGGGACAAGCGTGTTCTTTCCACCACTTACACAGGGTGGAACTCCACCATTTTAGTTCCAGGTGGAAACACAGCCATGAATTTAGTAAAACTACAACAGGCAATTGAACTCACCTGGAGTATTGCATTCAGTTCTGGAGTCCTCAGCACAGAAAGGACTTGGATCTGTTAGAGAGAGTCCAGAGGAGGCCACGGAGATGATCCAAAGGCTGGAGCACCTCCCTTTTTTAAGGTGGCTGAAAGAGTTGGGGTTGTTCAGCCTGCAGACGAGATGGCTGAAGGAAGACCTTAGAGCAGCTTCCAGTACTGAAAAGGGCTCCAAGGAAGCTGGGGAGGGGCTCTTTATCAGGGTGTGCAGTGATAGGATGATGGGGATTGGTTTTCAGCTGAAAGAAAGGAGATTTAGATAAGGTCTTAGGAAGCAGTGTTTTCCTGTGTGGGTGGGGAGGTGCTGGAACAGGTTGCCCAGAGAAGTTGTGGCTGCCCCAGCTCTGGAGGTGTTGAAGGCCAGGTTGAATGGGGCTTTAAGGAACCTGATGATCTTTAAGGTCCCTTCCAACCCAAACCATTCCATGATTCTATAAAAGACAATTATTTAGTTCATCTCCAAAGCCTATATGTGAGCAGAACACTAGCCTAGAAACAAAAACCTTCCTTCTGGACACAACAAGTAAAAGGATAAGCTGTATTTCTTTTTATTAATCTTCCTTTCCTTCAATCTATAATATTAGAAATTCAGAGATCCTGAACTGTGGTTTTGGGACATACTTTTTCATTAGCTACTTCTCACTCCCAACCAGAAAACTCATTTTCCTAGCATATGTTACAGCATTACCAGATACCCTGCAAGGCTGAAAAGTAAAGATCATCCAGTGCACAGCTTAAGTAATTTCCTATAGTCAATCAAGCAAACCTTGCATATTTGGGAGGGCACGGTTGTTTCAGAGCATCCAAACACTGATAAAGTAGGTAGTTTTACATCATCTTTTAAACATACTCCTTATTAGGTCCCTTAAAAAAAAAAAAAAAAAGGCTTACTCCGTGCATCCATTACTGTTTTCCCTTCTTTCCACTACAGTGATGCAAATTAGTCATTTTGCTACAAAATGTAACATTCCTCATAAGAAGTCAGCAGTTTTCAGATGGAAAGAAAATATAAAATCTCACAAAATCTAATAAAATCTGACCATTATTAAAAATCTAATAGGTTTGTTAACAATGGCTTTCCTGTGCTAATGGAGGCTTTGCCATTCAGGGGCATTAACAGGACATGCATTTAAGCTGTTCCTGTAATCAATTGCTCAGTGGTAGCTGATTACAATCTTAGCCAATTAGAACAGTGGCAAGTAGATAATTATTGGATTTTCAAGGAAAAAAAAAACATGCCTTAGTAAATTCAAGCTAATTCAATCTTCAAGTATATTCAAGCTTATAACTTCAAGTTTTCTTAAAAGCTATAGTATTTTCTAGTTTACAACAATCCTTTCACTCACAAGTAGCCTCTGCACACATTTTCTGCAGAGCAGAAAAGGCTGGCAATGTATGCAGGGGATAAATACATGCAGAACAAAACTAAGAATAACAAGAATTCATTCATGGTAGATGCTTCTGAAGCTTAGTTGACCCCCAACCCTCCCCAAAAATAACACCTCCACCACTAGCTCATTTCACAAAGCCTCAACAGTAAGGACAGATTGCAAAATACTAAGATCCGTAATCACTTGCTGACTCAAGAGGTCTCCAGTTCTTAGTATGAAGTTGAAGGACACTTCCAAACCCAGCAGTTTCAAGGTCTTCTTTTCTTTGCCTTTCTTACAAAGGAGACAATACTCCTTCAGGCTGTGTGGTGCATTATTTACAGTCAGATTATTTGTTGCATGGATCGATTGCTGGGGTTTAACTTCACCAGTTAATATATTTTGATTTGGCACCCTCAGAATCTGCCTCTGAAGCTGCTAAAACTTATCAAATAAATACATAAATATTTCCATCATTAATTGAGGCTTTCAACTCCTGACAACAGAGGAAAAATCTACTCCCAAATGCACTTTTCTTATAAACCTTAGAACTTCTGAAACTGAGACAGAATAACAAGCTTTTTCAGGAAAAGAGGAGAAATACAATGTAACAACCTTTCAATTTTCAGAGTCCTGGTAATCTAATGCTGGGAAAATGCTGCACTGAAGTGAATAAAGTAGATTGTGAAAAACACAGGCATTCAACATGGTTGCACTCCTATAGCCAAATTGGTCATTGCACCAGAAGGCTGGCCCAGATGAGGGCAAAATAACAGAAAAAATAAACATAAAAGGGGGAAAAAAAAAAAAGACAAGAATCTAAGAACTTTTCCAGCCGCTGAAGTTTGTCTCAACCACAAAGCTAGATCTCTACAGTAATAACATTCTCATTAAAACTGTAGTTTGCCAGACCTTAAATAAGTGCTTTTCATGTAAGTATAAGGATTAATACTTTTTGTTATAACTTTCAATATTCCTTGTTAAAGAGCCACCCATATGTGACATTTATAAATGTGTGTACACTACGTATTAATTCAAATTAAGCCCTACAGTGAATAATGCTAAAGCCCTTGGATTAAACTATTTAATTCCTCTCCTCATCTAATTGCTGAGACTATTATTTAATGTCTGTTGTTTTTCCCTCTATTAATCTGTTTGCTTTACTAAATTGCTTTCTGTTTTTCAACTCAGAAATTCTACAAATGAAAGGGAAAGTAAAGGTTTTTAATGCAGGAGGGATACATTTATTTGGAAGAAGAAGTAAAAGGTGGTTAAGGAATGGTCCAGAGTGTAGAGTCCCTGTCACAAGTGGTAATTTACAAACTAGGGAAGAGCTGGAAAGGTTCAGTGAGGTGGGAAGGCTCTTAGTAAGTGCAGAAAGGTAAGTAGTCACTTCAGTGGGTTTCAGAGCCCACAGCCCCAGGGAAGCTGTGCTTAGGCCTGAATTGTGAGGTCCAGCCAAACCGATGGACCAGAGCTGACAGAGATAAATGGCTAAAGCCAAAAAGACAAAATACTGCGCTTAACATTTTAATTTTAAGCCCAATTGTGTCACCAGGCTTCTCACATGCTGCTGTAACTAATGGCTATGAACAGGCACTGCGACAGAGAAAGGTCTAAAAAGCTTCTCCCTTTCGGTGTTATCTGCCCAGGTCACTCCGTTTGTGAATTATTGCTTGCATTTAGCATACAGTTGTGTTTTTTTTCCTTTGTTTCCTATCTCCTGAAGAAAAGAAGCAGAGCAGAAAGGTTACATGGAACAAATACATGGTTCCTGCTCATCCTGTAGCTTTCTGATGAAGCTGTAATGCTCTTGATAACACATTGTATCAGCCTGTCTCTGACCACTGATGAGGACTGCAGAGCCCCACTGAGCACCTCAGAGAGGACAGACAGGTCTTCCGGAACAGCTCTAAGGTATCGTGCCTGCAAGGAGACCTTAGATGCGCTGCTGTACATTATAGATAATTGGTGCGAGAAGACTCAGCTCCTAGGAAAACATGGCAGGAAAAATTTATTCCTGTGACCTGCTACCTCATCGGTCTGTATGATTTTCCATGGCAGTGATAGCCATTATAAATATGAAATTAAAACTTTTGATAAAAAGCAATTTACTCAAGGAAGTAATAATTAAATAAATCAGGGCTTATTGTGCTATAGTATCAATGGCTTTAAGATAACCTGCAAGAACTGAATCCAGTATTCCTGTAAGTCTGTACACGAGGAACATGAACGTAGTATTTGAAGTTCATGTTGTTCCTGGCATGACTAAAATATCCTGTGCAATAAGCAGGTAAAATAATTGTATCATTTCTGCAAATTGGATCTCTGTTCTGGAATGAGCTATGCTGCTGCAGAGAGACTTGCATTATTTTCTGTATTCACAGTTTCTCTTCACACTGATAACTGGATACATGGCCATTTCCACAATATTTTTTCCTGTCAGCTCAAAAAGCACCTGATGTTTTTGCCATGACATCAGTCAGCATGGACACACAGCACAAAGAGCAACAGAAATAGTGTTAATCCCTGCTTTTAACTGCAATATGTACAGGTGCCCTAGTGGATCCTGGCTTTCTTGGGAGAAACAACACTGCTTGTGGTCTGAGCCAAAAGACAGCACAAAATGGCCCATTGCCCTTTAATGTTTACACCAATCACAGTTCGGGGAAAAAGAAGGCAAACATTTCACAAAAAGTACAGTTTTATTTTCAGATTCCTTCTAAAATACATAATCTTGACAGATTTTTGATTGATTTACATCAATCTTCTGTTTTAAAATGGACAGACACATTCTTTCTGTAAGCAAATAGTAGAACATGAACAGTACACAAGCTCTTTGGCACCACTGGTGCTGGTGTCTGTCACATTTTCTTAATGCTGAGCTGGTCATTCTGTCTACACAACCGAACTTTGAGGAGGATAGGAAAGAAGGAAAAAATAAATGTTGAGTTTCTTTCTCCCCATTGCTAGATAGGATTTTCTTTTCTTTCTTAAATGAGTGCTGTGGTCCAGGGTTCTGTCCCCTCTGCTGGATTTCCACGAGACACCAGCCACAGTATCACTGACAAAAATCACACAAAGGCATTTAAACAGCTAAAGAAAAGCAGTAGCTCTGTGTCTGTCTGTCCACTTTGCTTACCCCAGAGGCATTGGGCAGACTGGACCTGTCGATTGAGTTTGCCCCAGAGAGAATTTGAACAACTTGGCTATTTAATTTTTGTGCATTTTTTTCTTTAAATCATTTGGATTTTTTTTTTTCTTTCCTTAATATGCGCAGTCTTCTTTCTCCCTGTAAGCTCCAGCCTATTTACATTTCTGTCAACAAGTGTATTCCAGTCTGGGTAACCTGGTAAAACCCTATTAGCAAGGTTAACACCTTTCAATCGGGGGGTTGCTTTCACAGATATGACATTTTTCCTGGCACAAAAGTAACTAGGGATGAACCATTCGTGCATTTGGGTCATCCACATCTGATTTTGTCACAACACTCCCAGAGGGACCTAACATTAAAGCCCATTCTCTGCAGATGGTCTATATTTTGTTGTACTTTAAACAACCAAAGGTAGCCTCTGCACAGAGGGCTCACACATTTTTTATGGTGATATCTGATTCAGTCATGGAAAATGGACAAGTTAAATTTGAAAGCTCTCAACAATCCATCAGCAACTGCTCATTCATCCAAAAAGCAGGTCTTTGCTTGGCATTCAACACCTTACTATGCATCGTAATTTTGAGCATTTTTCTTTTCAGCCATTACACAGAGGGGGTCAAATAGCTCTTAGAGTTATAGAATGGTTTGGGTTGGAAGGGACCTTAAAGCCCACCCAGTTCCAAACCCCTGCCATGGTCAGGGACACCTCACACTGATCAGGTTGCTCAAAGCCCCATCCAGCCTTGCCTTGAACACCTCTTCTTCCTCTGGTGGAAGGCATCAGCACCAGAGGGGTTGCTATCACATAAGGTTTAAGGAGTATAAAGAGGCGCATCTCTACAAATGATGCCAGACATCAATGTACTGAAAGAGATCTACAGAGATGAACATTTGCATTGTCATCACTCTCTTCTACATGGATCGAGTGACAGATCACTGCTGCCATCTCATTTCTGTATGATCTCAACATCTCCTTCAAAACTTTCACATCTTGTTCTCAATAACAAAGTTCTTTTGCAGGTCAAAAATCTGTTTAGGATTAGTTGTGTGCTACAGCAGGAATTGCTTTTTCTCCTGTGTCCACCCTAAAATACATAGGCATGGGATAGAGTTCTGTTTGTCAGTGTGGTGTTAAAAATAGAGGAAATAATTGAAGTATGAGCAGTGGAGAATGGGGACACAGTGCAATTGGTTACCTCTTCATCTGTCTCCAAGTAGTCTATTACTTTCAAAGGTTTCTGTTTGCGTAACAGTAGTCCTGGGCTTTGCTTTAAAGACCTAAGCTTGTTGGCTCTCATTCGAGCTATGATCTTCTCTACGTTATTCAGAGACTGCAGTTACAGACTAATCTTGTAGTCAGAATCAATCTGTTACAAGCAGAAAACTACATTTACATTCAAAAGCTATTTTTTAGGATCTTGGAGCTTTGCTTACTGAGATCCTAAGAGTAAATCTGATGTCTAAACTTTTCCACACATTCGTTATTCACTTCATGAATTTCCCTCCAGAGCATTCTCTGTTGTCCCTGATAAAATATGAGATAGTGCCTCTGATGGCCATGAATCTGAAAGAGTAATTGTTTCTTATATTTTTGTTTTGTTTTATTTTTTTTTTCCTGTCAGCTGGTAAATCTTTAACTGGAATCAGTGTGATTATAGAAAAGACAAATCTGGTCCACCATATACTGAAGCGTCCTATGCTTGCAAATCAAAAACCTTATGAACTAAAGTTAGGAACTGGTTGAGTGTCTGTGAACCGAGCTACATTGTTCCTTTAACGTCAGTTAATTCATTTCAGCAGAACTCAGCCACTGACTGAGTTTATCGGTGTGACAGGGAAGGGCTTTATTACTGTTGACTTCGGTTAAGAGAATGCACAATGAGATTCTTTAAATTAGTTGAATGTGTTTGGACAGCTAATATCTCAAAAAGTCTACTATCAGTATTGACTACAACACTACAGAATGTTATAAAATTAATTATATTCTTCCTAGCTTTAAAATGATTGCCTCATTTAGTAATATAATTACCTATCATTGAGGTTTTCAGACAGAAGGGATTTTTTAGGAGCATATACAACTTAGTTTGCCAAGCTTCATTTAAATCCCATGCCTCCTCCTTCTCCTTCTAAAAGTTTGATATTTTAGGGGACTTTTTTTTTAAATACCAAATTTTTATACCAAGTATTTAATGCCATTATACACAAAGGACAGGTTGCCACTAAAAGAGCAGCCTGGCTAATAAAATAAGAAACCACCAAATCATAGAATCATGGAATCATAGAATAGTTAGGGTTGGAAGGGACCTTAAAGATCATCCAGTTCCAGCCCCCTGTGATGGGCAGGGACACCTCCCACTGGATCAGGCTGCCCAAGCTCCACCTGGCCTTGAACACCCCCAGGGATGGGGCAGCCACAGCTTTCCTGGGCAACCTGGGCCTCACCTCCCTCATAGTGAAGAAATTCCTTCCAATATCCAGTCTAAATCTGCCCCTCTCCAGTTTATACCCATTGCCCCTCGTCCTATCACTCCAAGCCTTTGTAAACAGTTCCTCCCCAGCTCTCTTGTAGCCCCTTCAGGACTAGAAGGTCGCTTTCAGCATTTTATGGATGGTCTGCAATATAATAGAATAGGAGAAGCAATGCCCTCTTCCTTAAGATTTAAAAGCAGGACAAATTATTATTCAGGAACAAGAATTATGATTCATCTCCAAATGGGTCATTCAAAGTAACATAAATAATAAAAACCTGGCAGTATTTTTCCCAATTTCCCAAGAAAACGGTTTCAAGGATTTATGTTCTGGTTTAAAATTATTCTAGGGAAACACAAATATAGTTCCCACAGACACAGCAAAACCAAACCCACCAGGTTTAGCCCGATACAAACCGTAATTTCTACGTGCAATAATGCACTGGAAGAGAAAACTGTTGCTAAACATTGTCAAGCGTAAGTAGGCAGAATCTTTTGTGGATGCTCAGTTATTCAAATCATGGCAACTCTGCCATCCTGCTTCCAGGTTTACACCTCCTCATCCAGTGAAGGAGTCGAGAAATAATGCCCAAAGCAGAGAACACATTTTGTTACTATTATTTTTCCTGTAGACATTATTCTTTCTCCTTGATAGTATCAGAGATCATCATTCACCAGAGCTATTAATCTGGCATGTGTATTGACATTGTGTGATTGTAAAAGGTACTATTTATTTCCTGCTGCCTTAAAGCTCAAATAGAAAAGAAATACTGAGATGGCCCAAATATTAGGAACGAAATAAGAAGAGAGAAAAATGATGAAGTGCGATAATTTAAGTGCAAAGAGATGAGATCCTAATACTCAAGACATAGTTTTTACTTAAAATATACAGGTGTGGGGTTTTTGGGTTTTTTTTGTTTTCAAGTTTAGCTTAAAATTAGAATTTGGATGGTCGGATTGCAGCCAATTCAGTAAGCAAAACACTACTTTCTTCCAAAATATATTTTAAATAAAAAACACCGGTAAAAAAATGATGAATCAGTAAAACACATAGAAAAGCGTAACGCTGCTGTAGCTTTATCTCACCTCTCATTGTTGTAGGTGATAATGTGAAATATATCTGTAAAATGAACACAGGCTGGTTATTACAGAGACACAGTAAGTCAAAGCAAACAGCATAAATCTTTGTCTGAAAGTAGAGCTTTTTAGCATAACCTCTTAAATCCAGAATAAAATATGACACTGCACACGGGTATAACATCACATATATCTCTGATCACATCACAAACACAGCGCCTAAAGATGTACCTACACCAAATGTTTTAATACATGAACTATAATGCCTGTAGAACACTTTATCTTTTTACCTACATAAATAGCTGCACACTGCACAGCTAATCATCCTGTTAGGGCACATGTTGTATGTTCTGGCTACTGGTACATATAGGTTTCTTGCATCACACAGCTCTTCACTGCAGTCTTCTCAGCATCCTGAACCATCCAAGACTATCTTCTTCTGTAACTTGCAAGTTTTTCACTCTTTCTGTATGCCAAGTGCGTTATCCTATTACTCCTTATACCCTCTGAATGAAATAAAAGCTAAGAAAAAAAGAAAAAAAAATAGTTTCAAAATTTTTAATTCAGACAATGTTTCTTCTCACCTAGTTTTATCAAAAAGATACCAAAAAGTTCCCAAATCCTGTCAGTGTCTGTTCTGAAGCATCTCTTTCTTGAGTTTGTTTGCAACTGGTCTTATCAATATTGCTTAGTAAGTATTACAGATTTTTTTTAAAAAAATATTTTTATTGCAGAAACACCAGAAGTTTCAATCCTGGCCTGAAAGCTATTCTTTTACTGAAGACATAAGAAAGGAGTTTGTGGAGTGGAGGGTGCTGGCCTCTTCTCCCAAGTTACAGGGGACAGGATGAGAGGGAACGGCCTCAAGCTCCACCAGGGGAGATTTAGGCTGGACATTAGGAAAAAAATTTTCACAGAAAGGGTCATTGGGCATTGGAACAGGCTGCCCAGGGGGGTGGTTGATTCACCTTCCCTGGAGGTGTTTAAGGGATGGGTGGACGAGGTGCTAAGGAGCATGGTTTAGTGTTTGATAGGAATGGTTGGACTCAATGGTCCGGTGGGTCTTTTCCAACCTGGTTATTCTATGATTCTATGAAAAGACAAATAAATTAACTGCAAGAAAGTAAAGCATATCATCCTGATGGGGATTCCTCGGATAGGTAAGGTAAGTCTGTAGCTACTAGTGAGCTCCAAACTTTAGATTGTACCATAGGTCTTAAGCTCAAAGCCTGACCTTTCCTCTCTCCTTAGTGACGCAGAACACCTACTCTGCTTGTAGACAACAGAGTGCTCTAAGGTGTATAAGATCACCCAGATTCTCTCTTTGTTTGGAATAGCATGCAAATGATGGGGGTTTTAATTATTTAGTGGAAGCTAAGTGCTCTTGCCTTATGATCACAGCACACAGTCACATATCCTGGGGCACAGAGTTTTTATATATTGCTGGGGAGGTACAATACTTATGCTTCAATATTATCTTCTGTACAAATAATACTTATTGGAGAATCATGGAATGGTTTGCATTGGAACAGACCTTAAAGATCATCCAGTTATAGCCCCCTGCCATGGGCAGGGACACCTTTCACTATATACATATATGTATATATGTATACAAACAAACACACTCATTTAATACTACAAGAAAATTACTCAAATGCCTGATGTAGTTTGGAGAACAGAGGCTTCTCATTTTAAACCACTGAACAGGAAAGCAAATGCTAGACATAATGCCTGTGTGTGAAGCTTATCACCATGAGTCCTGAAAGCGCTGCGAAGGTATAGTTTTGTCAAAAAAAAGGGGAAATGAAGAAAGATAAAAGATCACAAGATGTGTAGAAGCAGTGTTGTTAGTATTATGGGAACTAAATTCAGACTTAATACTACCCTAAAGTAACAAAAAAGAAAACATCTTTTCAGAACTCCACACAATGCAAAAAAAAGTAATTTAATCTTGGATCAATATTTGAAAGTGGTGAGTGGAAACTGTAGCTCAGTAAGAATTTTGGATCACACAATTCCATTTCATTTCGCTTTCAGATGGTGCAAGTCTGGCACTATATTCCAAATGGTGGATTATACTCACACTACTTTCTGCTCTGTGTTAATACGTTGTATAACATTTATACACCATGTGGTATATATTCAATCTGATATATTATCTGTGCCTATAAAACACATGGTAATTGTTTCAAGCATTGATATACCAGACCATGGATTCACCTGTGAAACAGAGATTATCACAAGCTCAGCCTCTGCCAGACTTGTTTTGCCAGTTGGTGAATACGAATTTTGTCCTCACATGTGTTGGCTGTTGTCCATCAGCATCTCCTGCTATAAAAGCAATCTGGACTCTGTGGTGCTGCCCGTGTTGCACTGCTTCAGGCAGCGCCAGATTTCTGAGACCAGGGAGGGGTTAATCTTAATTACTCAAGTGAAAGGTGCGCTCTCCTAAGACCTCACCTGGAGCCCTGCATCCAGTTCTGGAGTCTTCAGCACAGGAAGGACCTGGATCTGTTGGAGCAAGTTCAGAGGAGGCCACGGAGATGATGCAAGGGCTGGAGCATCTCCCATGTGACGACAGGCTGAAAGAGTTGCAGTTTTTCAGACTGCAGAAGAGAAGTCTTGAGAAAAATCTTATAGTGAACTTCCAGGACTGAAAGGGGCTCCAGGAAAGCTGGGAAGGGACTCTTGGTCAGAGAGCGCAGGGAGAGGACGAGGGGGAATAGTTTTCAACTGAAAGAGGGAAGATTGAGAGGGTATCTTAGGGAGAAAGTTTTTGTGTGAGGGTGGTGAGGCCCTGGCCCAGGTTGCCCAGGGAAGCTGTGGCTGTTCCATCCCTGGAGGTGTTCAAGGCCAAGTTGGATGGGGCTTGGGCAGCCTGATGCAGTGGGAGGTGTCCCTGCCCATGGCAGGGGTGGGACTGGATGGGCTTTGAAGTCTCTCCCAACCCAAACAATTCTACGGTTCTATGATACAGAACAGCACAGCTATATGCAGTGTTATGCACAGGGATTGTATTTGCTGCCACTTGCTTTAGGCTCTCGTGCATTACTGGCAACAGTTTGACCCCAGAGTGGGGCAAAGTAAGACTTCCTTTAAACAAGGAGTTCTCAAAGCCCCCTCAGCCTATTTGTTCTTCCTCCTCAGAGACTGAATCACAGTCCATCAGGGTTGGTGGGATGAGTCCTACTGCCTGCGCTGGGGCTTTAAGGGAATCCTTGAGATTATTAAAAGAATCTGTAAACCACATCGAAAGGAGGCAGCACCTCCTCCCTGCCAGTGTTGTGGATGGAGGCACATCTACTGCTATGTGTCCCAGGTTTCACTTCAGCTCATCTTCTCCACTCCCCACCCCTCCTCACTCTTCCATCCTCTTCTTCATCTGACCTGTGCATGCAGACTGTAAGCTTTTCATCTGAACTGTGATTTTGCAAAAAGCCTTTGCTTTTTCTCTCATAGGAAGAGATTCTGATAGAGACTGAACTCTGATTCTGAACGGAGGTTCTGATGCTGATTGTAAGTAATACGACTTTGCAAATAATAATAACAACAATTCTAAAAATTACATAAGTAATTAAGTAAGCAAAAATATAGATTCATAGAATAGTTTGGGTTGGAAGAGACCTTAAAGATCACTCAGTTCCAAGGCCTGCCATGGGCGGGGACACCTCCCACTGGATCAGGCTGACCAAGGCCCATCCAAGCTGGCCTTGAACACCTCCAGGGATGGGGCAGCCACTGCTTCCCTGGGCTACCTGTTCAAGGGCCTCCCCACTCTCATGGTGAAGAAATTCTTCCTAGTATCTAGTCCAAATCTGCCCCTCTCCAGTTTATACCCATTGCCCCTAGTCCTACCACTCCAAGACTTTGTAAACAGTCCCTTGCCAGCTTTCTTGTAGCCACTTCAGCTACTGGAAGGTCACTAAAATGTCTCCTCGGAGCCTTCTCTTCTCCAGCCTGAACAACCCCAACTCTTTCAGCCTTTCCTTGTGTGGACAGTGCTCCAGCCCTCTGATCATCCTTGTAGTCTCCTCTGGACCCGTTCCAACAGTTCCATCTCCTTCATATGTTGAGGATTCCAGAACTGGACACAGTATTCCAGATGAGGTCTCAAAGAGACCTATAAAAGAGAGATCTATAAAAAAGAAGTCTGATCTTGGTTGGTTGGGTTTTGTTGTTGTTTTGGTTTTGGATTATTTCTATTTCTGGTAGTTATTAAAGGGAAGTAAACAAAAAGCAGACTAATGGCTGGTTTGACTCACTTCACCCTCAGCTCTCTTTGTTCCTCAGTTTGGGAACGGGAAGGCAGTAGCACATACGCTAGAGTCAGCGGGCAACAGGACAGACTCCAGAGGTGAAAGTATAGGACACGCACCATGCAACAGCTACAACGTGGAGGTGTCAGAGCTGTGCCAGCAGTGGAAGAATTTGCTTAATGAAAATTTTCCCCAGACATCCAATAACGTCGCTTGTGATTTCCACTGAAGATTACCCATCAGTTAGCACAAATTTGCTTTTTAATTGGCCTGCATTGCACCTGCCACACTCTGACTCCCCAGTCTCTGAAGCACTGGCAAAAGAGGGAAGGTAGATATCTGGGGGGGATTTAATCTTAATACATTACAGGAAGGGCATGCACAGCAACAATTAATGTTTAAAAGAGAAGAATAATGTGCACTAGCACGAAGTGATGAGGAAGAGGGAATGAGACCTGGGGAGTAACTAATGAACAAGATTAATTAGCCACAGTAGAAAGATCTAAAGCTCCAGTGAATTCAGTGGGAAGCTTTAATTCTGTTGACTTTTGTGGGTCCTGGGAACAGCCCAAGGAGGCCAGAAGTAGAAAATCCAGCAGCAAGGCTGCATTTATCCAGGCTTATTTTTAAAAGAATAGCAAAGTTAGTGTATGCTGAAGATAAATTGCAAAGAGCTGGGAGAGTTAACTGCAGGTAAGTGCAACACAGGAGGCTGAGAAGCACAGAGCAGTGAGTGTGTGGGGAGACAGAAGCTCCATGTGCTGCCTGACCGCAACCCAGCTACCTGGTTTTGTTGTTTACAGTTGGACTGCTGTTGTTGGCTTGCTTTTAGGTAAGGAAAAGAACACAAATAATAAAACAGAAAAATAGAGGATGTTTTCATCTAGAAAACAATGGTGTAGAGGTTTGGCCTCAAATCAAGTCTGATGCGTTGCAGAGTGCACAAACAGCCAGTATGTGGCATTTTCTCAAATCTGAACAAAGGAAACTAGGAGAGAAAACAAAACAGGAGCACAGAAACAGGGCCACACTAACCTGATGGAGCTCAGAAGGAGGCTTCCAGGTATCCATGTGCAGAGCACTGCTCCAGGTACAATACGCTCCAGGTCACCATGTCCCATCTCAGAGCACAATGCAGCTGACTCCACACTCGTGGGTGTTACCAGACATGCTGGCATCCTGCAAGGTTAACCCATAGCAAAGGCAACCAGGTTGGTACTTTGATACTCCTGGAAACAGTGATGGAAGAAGGCAAAACAGGTGACAATGGTGATGCAAGACAAGGGACAGAGAGGAACGAGGGTCCAGGAGGACAAAAAGTCCTTAGTTTTGAGTAAGCACAGAAGGATATCAAGGAAGCAACAGCAGAGCCAGAGGAAAAGGGCAGTAAACCATCTTATTCAGTTAAGTGAGAAGGAAAGGGAGGGACTGAGAGCCTCTCCTATCCAGCATAATCTAAACAAAATACTCATGATTAAAATTGCACCTTTTTGTGAGATCAAGTAAGAGCAGTTTTCCTCTAAAGGTTGTATAAAGCTTGTTATTGCATTCAAATTCTTCCCCCTCCATTTAATGCAATGTAATTTGAATATTTTTACTATTTTGTCTCTCTTGGCTCAAATTTTGTGCTTAATGTCTTTCCTTTTTGGGCATGCAACAGTTTTGAGTGTTCTTACTGTGTGGTGTTGGCTGGGTTATTGAGAGCCACAGCCTGCCTGCTGCACCCAGGGTAAAACAGGCACAAGCCACAGAGACCGAAGCCATTAGGAGCTCTCCTCTTCCTCATTTTTCTAGTGGCCCCTATCACTGGTCTCAGTATTTAGATGGATGGTTTGGGGGTTGGGTTTTTGTCTTTTATGGTGAAATGATAAACTTATATGATTTTCTTAAAAGCAATACAAATAGAACTTCTAAGGCAAAAGTCTTAGATTTTGCTCAGTCTTCCTGACAGTTTCTTCTTTTTTTTTCATAGGTTCAAACTATTTCTTTTTCTCCCTTTCTTTCAGAATGATTGGATTCTCATTGCTCAGATTGTTATGTATGTCTGAGAATATAAGTTAAATAAAATCATTTAGTTTGGAAGAGACCTCTAAGCTCATCCAGTTCTACACCACTGCCAAGGGCAGGGACACCTCTCACTGGATCAGGTTGCTCCAAGCCCCATCCAACCTGGCCTTGAACACCTCCAGGGATGGGGCAGCCACCACTGCTCTGGGCAACCTGTTCCAGGGCCTCCCCACCCTCACAGGAAAACGTTTCTTCCTAAGATCTCCTCTCAATCTCTCCTCTTTCAGCTTAAAAAGCAGGTATGTAAATGTGAATAAAGGGATACCAGGAACTGTGGAAATGGGAGCACAATAAAACTTCTCAGGGCTGACACATGGTGTGAATGTTGGAGTTTTCCTGTGCAGGGATGGGAGTTGGACTCAATGATTCTTTTAGGTCCTTCAACTCAAGACATTCCATGATTCTAAGACCTGTGTCAGTCCAAAACAAATACATTTTTTGATTTGCAATTAAACAGGAAATTGAAACAATGGAATCCAGGAAATGCGGGGATTTGCTTTTACTGTTTTAAGCTCCTTTAAACTTTCAAAACATAAATGTAAATTTTCACTGATTTATTGAAGGTTTTCCTAAAACTTACAACATTTCCTCACAGCAGAGCTGAACAATCAGCTTTACCTGAAGGATTCTGCATGGCTGTGAATGAGTAGCTTCTCGTCCCCTCTCCCATGTGCCGCTCCCTTGGCTGTGTCCTCCAGTTTGTTTCCTTGGAGTGGTTAAAATAGCTCCACAGACATGTAGTGAGTCGCGTGAGCCGGCAGAAAGCAAATTTTTCCCCTCCAGAATTAAATTTCAGAATTAAATTTCAGAATTAAATTTCAATCAGGTCAATGAACCTGCTGCAGGCAGAAGGAAGGCAGGATTGCCTCTAGATTCTATGGGATGTCATAGTGTTTTTCACTGATCATGCACTTTGCATTTATTCTTTATTGTTCTTTCCCTTCAGCCCCGCCCCGTCCCCTTTCCCCAGGTGCCTGCTCTCCCTGCTTGTAACCATTTATTGAGTCCTTGCCTTATTTGCAGGAGAAACAAAGTTATTTAATAAAGGCATTCAAAATAAAGATATTCATATAGTAACCATATAAATAAGTCTATTTGAAATTGTATCTTTGCAGTGCTATTTTTTGTTGCAATATCCGTGATATACTGCTGTTCCCTTGACGTTATAACAGATTGTCTGTTATAGAGGCAAAATTTAATAAGGGCATGTACATTAACATTATGGCATAATATCCTGGTTGCCAGACAGGAGATATTTTGAATGTTAAACTGTACTTGATATGTTAATATATGATGTAAGCACCAAATGGGGCTCTATTAACATCACTTGCTAAAACATTTTCTAATTTTCCTGTTAAGTTGGAAAGGGGAGGGGAGAGGTTCTTGGTTCAAAGCAAAGAGATTGGGAGCTATTTGATATACTTTAACAGCAGCCCAGTTGTTACAGTTAGTAGTTATCCGCATGAAAATCAAGCCAGCAGGAGTACACATCTTGTTAATGGTATAAGCACCAGCAACGATGAGTCTGCACACAGCAGCTTTCTACTCAACAAAATAAAACGAAAAATAATTGTCATCATGCACTTGTTCAGCTGTCAGAGTCATCATTCAGAAATAGATGGGCTCTATGAGGCCACCACTCCACCTTGCCTCTTGAATTTATGCTTCCAAATGATCTGCATATTTCCTTTTTATGTAGCATGTGCAATGTGCTGTTGAAAGGAACTGCAAAAGATTTAGGCGATTTGAGGAGTGCCACAGCAGCATAGATCAACAGCCTTAGAAGCTAGCTCTAGCTCTCCCAGTGACCTTCATCTTAACTAGGGGCAAATGGCTTCTTTTTCCCCAGTAGCATCTGGTTTGTTTCTATACCACTTCTTACACCTTTTGGTTGGATATCCTGTATTTTGGGCTGGTAAAATCTAGACGAGATGAATTTAAAGTGCCCTTTGGGGTTTGAGGCACCAACATTGAAGTAATTATCGTCACTATCACTGCACTAAGTAAGGGTAAACATAGCTGCTTATGCAAGCCTAGAAAACAGTAACTTTTTACAGGTGTAGATTAAGGCAGTTTCTCTTTTTTTTTTTTTTTAATAAATCTATGGGTTAACCAGGTAAAGGGCAGTTGTATCTATCTTCTAGTCCAAAGTAGAACAAATATTATAGAGCCTAAATAGACATGAGGAAACCTTTGAATCAGTCTTCGTTAAGCCTGAATACTAGGTGCAGCTCAAAGGCAGCTGTATGTAAACTGCATCCCTTATATTACTGCTTATATGTATATACGTATGCATAGATGTATGCTTTTATGTATAATGACTAGAATACACCTGTATGACTAAGATATAGCACAGTCTTGACACTGTCTGTCTTGAGAAGGGTTAACGGCCAGGGTCTGAGACACTGCTGAGGGCTGACACTGAACTACAGCAAACTGGAGACTTGTCTTTGTCAATCATATGTGACATTTAAACTCATTTTCCACCTTTGTACTTTTTCTACCTTAGGTGCAGCAATGGGTAATATCAGCAGCAGAGCACAGGGTATTGTTACCAATCAAAAACGCAGCAGAATATGCCTTCTGCTCAAAGTCATTGAACCAAGTATTTCTCTTTCTACTCGGTGAATTGTTCAGACACCCTGAAAACAGCTAAGCAAAACCTGAAATCTGTCATGCTTTAGTTACAATAACCGCAGAACCCACTCTATCTGCTAGTGTCAAAATTGTCTCTCCAAAATCAGTGAGAAAACTCCCTTGGTTTGTTTATAAGGGGTTCTATAAGGGTCTCTTCCTGTTCCAGCTGCAGTTTAAAGAAACACTTTTCAATCACAAATACATGCCAGAGATTTAAGACCAGTAAGAGCATCAACATTTGCAAGTGGCAGTCAAATCTGATCTGTATTTTAGAAATACTCTAGGGATTTTCAGCTCCAGAGTGCTCAGTTGTTCTGTCCTTGGCAACAAAACTACTTGCAGAGGACTTGAATAATTCCTCCCTGCAGGCTGCACGTGATTTCTGCCTGTGTAGCGTTTGATTCCGCAAAACAGTTAACAATTAGAATGTCAGGGTGATGGAGGAGGGGACACAAATAGAAAGAACACAGTGTTCTGAATTAGAGATAATCTACTCCAATAATACCTGTCCACTACTAAATCATGTCCCCAAGCACCTCATCTACCTGCCTTTTAAACACCTCCAGGGACGGTCACTCAACCACCTCCCTGGCAGCCTCTGCCAGTGCTTGAACAACCCTTTCTGTGAAGAAGTTTTTCCTAATGTCTACTCTAAACTTCCCCTGATGCAGCTTGACAAAATTGCCTCTTGTCCTATCACCTGTCACTTGGGAGAAGAGACCAACACTCACCTCTCTGCAACCTCCTTTTAGGTATTTGCAGAGAGCAATAAGGTCTCCCCTCAGCCTCCTTCTTCTCCAGACTAAAAATATATGCATTCAGGAATCAGTCTGAATCCAAGGATATAAAAATGGAGATGTGAATGCTCTGCTTCAGCAGGGCAAAGAAAGATGTAAGAAAGAGCAGAAAAACAACAAAATCCTGTCAACATACCTATTTTACATGGCATTAGGCCTATAAGGATTCCAACAGCTGATATGAGTCAGTTTGCTAGCTACGCCCACTACAGCTTACCCTACTCCTTCCCAGTCCTATGAACTTCATATACTTCATGCACCTCCCATTAGAAAGGAATGCCCTAGGACATCCTCTGTAAAGAAAAACTCCATCATAATAGTCAGACTTTCCGATTATCAAATTAACTAAGTGCAGGAGGTTCTCCACCATTGCTCTTATTCTAGTTTTCAGTAACTCCCTAAATAAGCTATTAAAAACTACTGTGGTGTGATCAATTCTTTTTAGCAGCCATTGGAATGCCTTACAAGAAAATTACTGTTGGGGAGTTGCAGCAAAGTTATGTGATTCTTTTTTTTTAAAAAAAATAAAGTTCTTAAAACTTGTCTTCACAAATTCTGAAACTGAAACCAGGCAACTGAGTATGAGTTTTGACAACACTGGAACCACTCTGCAAAACCAGACACTTCTTTATAGTAGCACAGACTTTGAAAACTTACAGGCTTTTTTTCTTCACTCATCTAATTTCTGCAAATTTCAGTTTGTAGTTTGAAATAATTTGGAGCAATTCCAGTGCACAATGCATCAGTCCCAAGACATACTGTGAATTGATGACATTGGCTGTTGGAGAAGCAGCTGCTCCAGTCTGGAGAAGGAGAAATGGAAGTTAGTTGAATGTGGTAAAAAAGGACTAAAGACTGGTTGCAGGAACAGGAGGGAAGGGTTGCCAATAAAATGGCTCTTTTCTGTAGGGTTGATCTTTGTACACTGTACAGACACAGGTTCCCAGAAGATTTGCCTCACCATGCTGTTCAAAGTTAGGCATAATTTCCTATTGATAAGAAGATATTTCACCCAGTGCATGTTCAATATCTGAGACTCACTGCTACCTCAGAGGTTTTCTCAATTTTGGTTGTCCTTATTCCACTGAACTCATACGAGGACACTAACTACTCTTCCATAGATTTGTAGATCACGAAATTGTTAAGCTTTTCAAAATCAATAGAATATGACCCAATTAAACAGAATAATTTCCTAGTTCTTTTTGACACACAAGGGGAAAAGCAAATTAAGCAAAAAGTAAATTTCAAGGAAAAGTAGATGAAAAGCGCTGAGGCAACGGACAGTAGTGATTATATTTCTCATATTGTGACAGCCAGATAACCTGCAGTCAATGCCATTTTTGTGTAGTATCTCTTCCATAGTGGTAAAAGGCTGCTGTAGAAGTAGTATGAGTACAAGGTTATGTTGCACTTAATTTGGACGAAGTGTTGCTGGGGCTGAATAATGACCCGACCTCCACATCTACTGCACTCGAGGGAAATAGGGAAGAAACTTATCACCATGGGGACCACAAGACCCCAATGCCTATCTTTTCTTTCAGGAAAACAACAAGTGATAACCCTATTTCATAACACAGACACCCCTGTAAATTGATTTCTTTTAGGCAAATTCAAAGATTATCACTTACACAGCATTAATCATTTCATAGAAATAATTCTCTGCTGATTTTTCACCACTTCAATGCCAGCAGACATCCTGGTTTCAATCCGATTTCAGCTCGGCAATGCTCTCAAACACATTTAATTCTTAGGAACTGAGCAATGCTACTGGATTCACATGGACTTCTCACATACTGAAATTCATATATGTTAAAGTGTCAAGGAACGTTTAAAGCTGAAGAGTATCTAATGTCGTAATTGTGATCTCAATGGATGAAAGCTAATCAACCTAAAAAATGGAATTTAACAAAAAAACAGAGTTACTGGCTGGTCAGTCCTGAGTATGAGCTGTGTGTATATGAATACTTGGAACACAATATGCGTATGTGTAAACTACCGCAGACAGCTCTCCAGCTGATGGAGAATCAGTTCCTGGTGAGTTCATTTCGGTTCTTAGTGAAAGCGAGTACACAAATTTACTGAATCATAGAATCACCAGGTTGGAAAAGACCCACCAGATCATCAAGTCCAACCATTCCTATCAATCACTAAACCATGAAGGACATAAGGCTGGATTTTTTTCTTTTACTTGTTTTGCCATGCTAGGAGAGCATTCAAAATATCTGCAAGAGCATTAAAGGTCCTCTTTAAAGTGATAAATGTCTTCCTTTAAAATATGCTGAGTTATTGCTGGTTAATGGGAGGTACTTGCAAATCCTGCTCCATAGTTCTCTGTATTCAACAGAAAGTGTCACATTCATTTAACTTCTACACTTGATCATGTCCAATATGACTAGGTCTCATGGCAATGTCTGAAAACAGCTTTATAACTTTGCTTCAACCCTGATCTAAAATGACTTGCCTTTTTTTGTGATCACCCAACTGGGACTGTACACCTCGGTCAAACTGCAGAAAAAAAAATTGTATAGACTCTTAATAAACATGAGAGATTGGTGAGACGGATAATTGCAACAGAAAACTACTCAGAGTAACTGACAAGAAAGAAAATGATGAGATTCAAAGACATCATATGTATTAAATCTGTTTCAGTTCACGCATTACTGAAATCATTCCTTGCCGTGGTCAAGAAAGGTAAAAAGTTTTTGATAAACTACTGGATATTACATATCTCTGAGTTGTTTAACTTTCAGATTCAGGAAAAGCAGTGAACTTGATTGACTTCAGAGTATTTGATATAAAGTCACATTCTGAAATTATTGATTAGGGTGAAGATGATGAAGATGGTCTTGAGGTAGGTACAGAAAGAGCTAAGCCTTTAACGACTGAGCTGTAAAAAGACATGCTGCTATGGGAGCTATTCGAAACAGAGCCTTAGGATAGATTTTATTTGTTATTTTCATTGACAAACACACACAAAAAAAGGCTAAGAGTAAGTGAAATGCAGTAAGCAATTCAATGGCTAAGTTTGATTAATTTAGGAAGAGTTTTGTATGATAAGAACGTTTTCTGGGATAGCAAATCCCAAGGCTGTTCTTTGCAGCCCTACATTGTTAAATTGAAATCTTTGTGACCAAGCAGTAACCAACAGTTCTATTCATGTCTCAGACACTGGCTGGGTATCTTGAGAGTTATGTAGCATTGGAGTGAAGAAGCCAAGAGGGGCAGTTGTGCCCATATTCCAGCCGTGCCCACAGTTGCTCCTTCCAGGCAGGCGGTGGCCACCATTCCCATAGCTATGGCTCTGGCTCACTACTGAGGATAACACTTCTAAAAGTCACCATTAATGTTTGTGGACACTCGTTGGAGACCAGGGAGCTTTGTTTGTTTCTTTTGCGTTTTCCATTTTCTCCAACTTCAGCTGAATATCGCCACTTCCCCCCTCATCGCTATGATGAACGTGCTGTCCTTTTCTCTCAGCTCTGATATTGTGGTCAAAGGAACTTGGTGCTTCCTGAAGGTCTGCCTCATTCTTTTTCCTGAGCCTTGTCCCATATTTATCAGTGTAATAAAGCAGCTGCAACCTGCCTGGCTGCCTCCACAGACATTTGTTTGTTTGTTTGTTCATTGGAGTTTTTTATATAAACATGCCAGGTGATTTATTTAAGACTTTTCATATCATGTTCACCTGACAGAACATTGCTGTAATAATTTGCAATCTGTTTCCATTTATGTGTTCTTTTCAGCACATCCTGACAACAGAAGACCACTAATAAATGGGAGATGAATTATATTAATCCTTTCTGCCATATATAGAAATGGGTTTTTTCCCCTTCATATTTCAGCTCAGTCCCTAGGCATATCATTCTCTGCTGAGTAATAACAATGTGAAGAAAAGGCCTTTTTAGAAGTAGTAGTGATATTCTATTTTTTCCTTACAGGGACACCAAACTTCTGGCTTCAAAGATAATGGCAGCAACAATTATTTGCATCACAGCCCAAACTAACTTGATAGCTGAAAGCATCTGGTTTTATCTCAGCCTCCTGACCTGTCACCGTACAAAATGCTTTGCCATTTCTCTCTGTGGTACTAAACTTTATGAAATGCATATGAAGAAAAGCGGCTGCAAAGTTGCCTTCTGTGTTTGTTTTACATACATAAATGACTTGTACAGGGTGAATCTAAATAAATTAAAAAAAGCAAATATTTAAATATTGCTTCTCCAATAAGAAGTGCAAACTCCTAATAAATTTTCCTAATAGACTGTCAGTGGCTCAGAGGTGTTGCCTGTAGAGGGGAATCGCAACCTTAGAAGAACAGAGGTAATAATGAGTCAGGTTGTACTTATTCATTACCAAGAGAAGGATCCACAGGGTGAACGGCTCCGATATGCAGTTTATCCAAGTCATAGTTCTGCCACTTCTATTAATGTGCTCAAGCATAAAATATTTACTTGGTGGCATTTGGGTACTACTTCCCAATGCCGCGTAGGCAGCTGCAAGAAAGAGCTGCTGCTAGACATCCTGGTACCCTATGCACATTGCAGGATCCTTTTGGGCTCCACTAGCCCTTCTGAGCAGCTTCCATCCCCTGCCAGCCTGCCCTTGGGGATGGGAGCTGCATAAGTTTAGAGGATAGGGGCAGTGAAGAGACACTTCACAGCCTCTTTCTCTCACCACCCATTTCCTCCTCCCCGATACTCCTGCAATCTCTGCAAAACAGTGAGAAAGTCAAACAGGTTAGAAAACATTACCTGATTCTCAGACTTTGTGGTTTTAATAGTTCATTTGTGTAAATTACACTCATCAACAAGATCTTCTATAGGCAGGAAATGGAAGTCATAAGACCCAGATGGGACAAGCTACTATTTTTGGTATTGTCTCTTGACCTTTCCATTGCCTTCCTGAAAAACCTCAGTCCTGACACAGCACTCTGTCAAACAGCTCCCATAACTCAGACACAATGTACACTTTCTGAGTTTCACCATCAAAAAGCTACTGCCATTATTTTTCCAGACTGCTGTTGGATGCCCCTCCTTTAAATTCTTCAAGACCGTTCAACCAACATGGCAATCACCCACATGCACATACTGGTGCCTCTGTGGGTGTGTGTCTATAATGTCTCCAAGTTGTATTTTTAAACAAAAATATCTTGAACTGGCTGACATAGGTTATTTTGCTTTATAAAAGGAGCAATTTGGCATAAGCAAAGCTACATTTCCCTATGCTGTTATCAACAATAAATAGCTTCATCGTCACCAATGCTTTCACGTTGTCAGCTGTTATAACACCAGTGTATATAACCAGTGCGAGCATTCTGTCACACTATTTATTTTATATATCCAAGCACGGGTATATCTCAGCTATATCTCTCACTGCTCCCTTATTTCCGATACAGATTTATCTCTGTCCCCTCAGAACTATCATTTGCTCCCTTTCATTACTGTGAAATATTTGCACGGCTATAGCGGAATCATAAAACACAGGTCAAGGAACAGTACCCTGTGTTCACAACATGCAAATGCAGTTCCTCTCCTTTCCCATCTCTTTCATCTTTGTGGATATACAAACATGTCTTGTTTCCCTTTCTCTGGCTTCTTGTGCTGGGTGATGTTTCTCATATTTAGAGCTTGGCAGGCTGAGAAATGCAATCTTGGCTCCAGCAACAGACTGCAGTGTCTTGGCACAGTTGCCCTCACAGATGCAAATATACTGAAATTACCCGTTAACTGAAAAACCCTTAGCTCTTCAAAAGCAAACAAACTCTTTTTCCCCCCCCCTTCTTCCCTCTGCACTGTGCTTCCATTTAAAAATAAAGCAAGAGTACCACTTTAGAAATACCTTTCACATATAACAAAGATATAGCAAGGTCACAGCCTCTGATTCATCTCCTAAACATCCCACACAATCCCCAAATGCTCTTACCCTGCATCTTTATTGTATCCCATGTCCCTGAGCAATGAGGCCCCTCAGTCTGTGAGATGGGCTGGTGAGCAGTGACTCAGCAATGGGGGCCACCTAACCCATGGGTAGACAAACTCCCAGTACAGCCCAGTGAGGGACTGGATCATTGGGGTTCATCCCACAACGCCCCGCCTCGTGCCCCTGTGCTTCTTAGTGTGATGGAGATAAGCCTTTTCTCACATAATCCAAATGGCTGAAAACAATCCCCAAGTTTGGAGGAGTTTTTTGGTGCGTTGTCCTGAAAATGTTACTGGAGGTATTTCACATCATCAACATTCTTTGTTACAGACAAATGCTGAAGGTATTTCACACAACACTTTCTGTTTCAGACAAATGCTGAACAACCTTCGGAATAGAGGAGTTGAAAAGAATTCATTCACCAACCAGAACATAAATAACAACAAGGCTGTCTAGAGATGAAAGGACTGACAATATGAGAGATGGCTAATGCTGTTTTCATGGCCCTGTGCTCTAATAAACAGAGAAAAGAAGTAGCCAGCCTTGAACTGAGGAACAGAGAGAGCAGGAGCAGAGAGCTTAGGAGGGTGAAACAAAGCTTCTGTAGATCTTATTTTTACATATAATGTATACGTATAATGCAGAGAGGAAACTGAGGCTAAAATGCTCTTAATCTCTCTAGAGCATGAGAGAGAGCACAAGGTCCTTGAATCCACTGTGATTTTCCAAATGCAAGTTGAACTGAGCTGAAAGGCTGTTAATCAAGTAGTAGGAAGAATAAAGCTCAGAACTGGGATCATACTAAAAACTTTGTCTGCTGACCACCTTTGTCTTAACTGCTAATGGTCTAAGTCACGTTAGTGTTTCAGTGGCACTAGAGGAAACAGAACGTGCTGCGAATGTTCTCCTTGCCTTATGTTCTTATTTTGTTCTCCATCCAAGATGATCAGAGAGGAAAAGGAAACAGCAATTAGGAACTAGCATTAACAACATTAAACTTTCTGCCAGAAGATAAAGCTTTGGGAGCAAGGCTTCAGGTACTTAGCTAGATATTTCATTTCAAAGTACCTGACGCATGAAACAAACTCAACAAAAAGAAATGCTTTGTAGAAAAACGAGGATCAATGTGACAGCACCATTGTGCATCCTGGTTCCCAAACTGTTTGAGTCTGGGGATGATTTTCCTAGCCTTTGGCATGCACAGAAATAAGTGCTTCTTTTAAGGATAAAAGTTGACAGCTGTTTATGATGAGCAGAAGGCTTTTTCCTTCAAGATTACCAGTACACCTCCCTGAGTTAAATGATTTTTCTCCTGGCTCAAGGGTAGATTTATAAGCACCAGATGCAGAAAAATGGTAAGCAACCTTTTTTCCCCTGCATGAGTTCCCACAAAGCTCAACAGTCAAGCCCAAACAGGGCCTCAGAACACATAGCGCTTGTGAAGCATAACATAATTTGTAAAATGAAAAGCATCCAAGCACACGCAGAGACTCATTGATAGAAACAACACTGCAGATGCTGTCATCTGCATGAATGTGGCTTAACAAGGAGGTGGCCACAGGTCTGGGGGAGCAGGGGTAAGTTTATTTTCTAGATTTTCTTACCCACATCAGAAGCCCTGAGGGAACTTCAAAGCCATTCATAGGGTGGAAACCCATGTAAGAGGGATCCCTGCCAAGGTGGCACATTAAAGCTGCTGCAGAGGTATCTAACGACATTTATTTTTTAACTACACTTTTCTTCATTATTTGCAAAACCCAACAGTATGTTCTAGTAGTGACTGGAGGGTAAGCAGAAAGAGGACAATGAGATCTAGAGATGTAATGATCCATAGGAGGAGAATAAGACAGACAAAAGTAGGAGGAATTTGTTGGACAAAATCCCAAATGCCTTAATTACCTAAAAAATATTACCTTCAAATCCCTGCCATGCACCACATGATACAATTAAGCTAAAAAAAACCAATCCTAGACCACCAGTCTGACAGAGGCTGGGGGCAAACTCCAATCTCTCTTCTTAGGCTGTTTGGTGATTCCTACATGAGGGCTATTTACATACCACAAGCTGGTTTTATTGTTTTCCTTGATCCTGTTACATGCTCTCTTCCACTAAAATTTCAAACTCGGGAATTCCTTTTTTATTTTTTTGAATAGTTTCATTCATAAAATTAAAGGAAAGGAATACAAGGTCCTACACAAAACCACAAAGAACCAGAGTCTGACTCTCTAGCTCAGGAACCAGGATTGAGTGGTCTTCTGGATCCCTGATCTATCATTCTTAAAAATAAGGCACTTTTTTTCAGGTATGGATGAGACCTCAACTTATTTCAAGTTTTGGGATCTGTAATTTCTGTAGTGTTAGGATCTCTGATGATGCCAGGAGCTCTAAATACTCTCCTTCTTAACATTGCCTTTAAAATGTTTGCTACTTCATATGGAGAAGGTGCAGCTGGACTCAGTATATCTCTGTCTTTCTGACAAAAAATTCACTCAGCATCAAGCTAGCAGAAAAACATTTTTCTCTTTTGAGAGGTTTGAGGCGGAGGATAATCTGTGGTTTAAAAACCAAGTTATATGTTTTATACAAGATTTATTATATAGTTATACTATTTACTCACTCTAGATGAATATAAATAAAATTCTTAGTAAAACAATTTTGGCTTCATGTCTTTATTGCTTTCATCCCTTTTCTTCTAATAAAACCCCTGGAGTTTTTCACTTCAAACTGTATTTGAAGTGGTGCATTCAAGGGATCATCTTTCAGAGGAGATCATGGCAACTTGTATATTTAGCCAGGTAATTGTACAAGGTAAATAAACATCCAGGTAAAGCTTAGAGGTAGCTGCTGTACAGAGGGGAAAAGTAACCTTTATTTAAATTCCTAATTGTCCCTCTGGAATTTTAAGGGCACCTGTCCTCAACAAAATAAAGAAAACAAACAAAAAAAAAATCAGAGGTTTTCTTCATTCAGTTTTGTACCAGTTTTCCACTGGTGGCAAGTTCAGCAACTCTCTGAAGTCAAAGCCAATCCTAACAATTCCATTAAAGATACATCTTTTGAGGGACTTTACTACTAAATCCAACAATCATTCATGGGAAGAGGTAGCTTGGGAAGAAAATCCATGCTTAATTTAAAGCATTTTTTGCTTTTCTTCTTTAGAAGGAGGATCAGGAGATTCCAGGGATTGAATCGGGACTTCTTTTTCTCTCTTTACTTCAATTAACTGCTAGCTCTGCACTGTATTTGGTGATCACCTTGGTCTTTGCATCATCCAGTCATGGTTAATCCCACCGGCACACTCTGTTTCATTGCTGAAAGCTTTCAGTCCTCCTTTTCCCAGGCTAACGCAGCTTTCCCCTAAGTATAGCTACAATCCTGCCTTTTGCCATTTCTGCTTAAGTGTGCACTCTTCCTGCTATGCTTACTTAGCCACTCCAGCAAAGACTATTGTTTCCTTGGAGAAAGCAGAGCTGTCCAGGCCAAGTATCCACTTGTGAGGCTGTGTGTAGTTTGAGATTGAAAGAGGCCAAGGGCAATATTCATCATACAATGACTGCAGGTTGCAACTATGTCAACTTTTGTCCATGTGCAATATTTTTTTTTGTTTTTAGGTTATATAGAATCATAGCATAGTTTGGGTTGGAAGGGACCTTAAAGATCAGCCAGTTCCAACCCCCCTGCCCTGGGCAGGGACACCTCCCACTGGATCAGGCTGCCCAAGGCCCATCCAACCTGGCCTTGAACACCTCCAGAGATGGGGCAGCCACAGCTTCCCTGGGTAACTTGGGGCAGTGCCTCACTGCTCTGACCATGAAGAAATTCCTCCTTAAGTCTAGTCTAAACCTGCCCTTCTCCAGTTTATACCCATTGCCCCTCATCCTATTACTCCAAGCTTTTGTGAACAGTCCCGCCCCAGCTTTATTGTAGCCCCTTTCAGGAACCGGAATGGTGTTATAAAGTCTCCTCAGAGACCTCATATATTTGTCCCCATGGTTCAGAAGTACATGGAAATGCCTCTCAGGATCCACCCCATTCTAAAATAGGGAGGATATCTTTCTGTTTTCCAGTTCTGGGGAAAAAAATTAATTTAAAATTGAGCAAATGCACGTGTTTTCACTCAGGTTGTCCACTACTGTAATGTTTGTTACTCCTGACTCATGAGTTTGGGGCCCTAGACATGGTCATGAAACACAGTAACAATGTCCTTCAACTTTGTAAATCCCATTAACACCACTGTTTTCTTTTCTCCATGACTGGGTTTTTAAATCTAATGATTTATATTTAATGAAGAATATTTCATTTCACTGATATCTTTCCATTTTTAATTTTGACTTCCAATTTTTCTACCTGGATCAGATTTTGTAGTAACATACCATATGCATTTTAATTTCATTTTATTTAACTATTTCACTGTAGGGGTAAAAATAAAAAAAAAACTAAAACATGCTTGCATTTGTTTTGTTACCCAGGAAAAGCGATTGTGCCATGCACTGTAAAGCCACCAGATTTTACATTTGAGTTGTCACATCCCTAAAATCCAGCTGTCAGGATGCTAAATATTTATAAGAAGGAATTGTAAATATGGTGATTTAAAAACAGAACAAAACACCCCTCACACACACACACTTTTTACTCAATTTGACCTTATCTGTCAGATGAAACAAAACAAAAAGTGCTGTGACCAAGGCATCTTGCTGGTGTGTTGGGCTCATAACAACATAGGAGTTCTTGCCCTATATTGAGCAATCATTTTCACTTATAGAGGTCAGCAATCGTTTAAAGACTGTGTTGAACCATGGCATTTGGTGTTTCACAGTGCTGTATATGCAAAAGGCTCTGAAGGTTCAGGGAACCACAGCTGGATGGCAAAGGTGCGTAAGCGACCTGTTGCTGCGGTGCTGTCTCCAGCCTATATCCTCATGGGAGGAGAAAGAGTATGGAATGGAAGCCACAACAGCAGCAAACCTAAGAGATGCGCTCTTGTCAGGAGTATCTGGTATTCAGGCTTTTCTCTTCTCCCCGCAGAGAGTAAAAAGATTAAATAATATATCAGGAAAAAAAAAAGTTTGGGAGAAAAAAGTAGCTTTTTGTCTTACTGTCTTAATGGGTATCTTGGTGTTGCCGAGTGACATTTACCCCTTTACACCAGCAGGTAGAAAATCAGAGCGATTCTTTACCTATTACCTCTTTTTTATAAAGCAGTGACCTACATATCTTTCCTGACTCGTACAGATAGAATTCTCATCCGAGACAGCGATATTAATTACTTCCCAGATTGTCATGTTTCTTCACAATAGAAGACAGGAACATCATCTTAATTAGCGTAATTGTACAAAAACAGAGAAAACGCAAATAAGAAATAGAATGAGTCTTAGAGCACTGCAAGCTATTAAACATGCTCTGTCACTGAAGGCACACTTTCAAAACAGAAACCAACAGAATAAAATACTTCAATAAAAACCACCATTCTGTTTTATGCCCTCTGGAAAAGTAAGTAAAAGCATCTCTCTTATAACATCTTATCCTTCACTCTTTCAGACATTTCTTTCTTAATTCAGAATTGCAAAACGAAAAATAATTACAAGCATTACAGAGTATTACTAATCCTGTTTTAAAAGTACCCTTACAAACTATTGTGAGCTTTGTAATATTCCTTCACATTTGAACTCAACATGAAACGAATGTATTTCTCTACAGGAAAAAAATCAAACTGATCCAAACTTTTCATTTTGACAAAATGAAAATTCTTATTTTAAATGCTAATGATATCGGAGAGTTTCAAAGCAAAAATTGTTTTCACCAGAAAAAAAAACAAACACATGGCTGGATAAATACCATTACACACTGTCAAATCCTGCTTTTTTAGTCCTTTACTACTTCTAACATCAAGGCTTGCTAATTGAAATCCCACCAAAACCATAGAGAAAGTGGACTCACCCTCACAGCTTATACTTTCAAACTCACATAACCAAACTGAACAAAGTTACTTGCTGAGGTCAGTGTGGGAAAACTGCACTAGATTTGGTAACACCATGTGAAAAGAGATCCATAGATCCATAGCAGAACAGAGACAGCCTTTAAGCCATTAAACCTTTCCCCTCCCTCCTACATTTAGCCTTTGATTTTCACTTATGCATTTAGTTGGATGAATGCTTTCTTTTTTTTTTTTTTTGTTGCACCATTATACACAAGAATAGATTGATAACTTTGGTGCCTGGGTTGGTAATGAAAGGATGTGTTATTTTGCAATGTACGTTCAGAAATGATGGCAAGAGTTAGAATTTTCAATCCATTTTTCCATACTCCATATAACACTAAGGATCCTTTAGGACATTTTAAGTCCCTCTGCACGATGTGTCTCTAGCCTTTTTGTAAATTATTTTTTAATGCAGCCTATTCATCCTGTATCTGGTACTACATCCTGCTTATTATGTACGATTTCCATTGGCCAAAATGGCTCCAGCTGTTTGATTTCAGATTGCACCCAGAGCCATGCCTATGAGATAAATTAATTGCCTGCCCTTTACAGATTCAAAAGATTTCTCTCCCTCAGTCTCTGGTTTTGTTCTCAGGTAGAGATATTAACCCTCCCTCAGAAAATATAACCCCCGTCACTAAGGTGGAATACAAATGAGCAATTAAACACAGCCATATACTTTCAACCCTGGTTTTTTACCACCTGATCCTCTAACGGTGCTTTGACTTGATGAGATATACATCTTTACCCTGTATGGAGCAGAATTTTAAACCGAGTTGTAACAAGTGGAAACGACAGGAGAGCTTTCTCAGAAAGTAAATGGCAGAGAAAGCTACATGGCACTACCTGAAAGGCCATTAATGTCTGTCAGAAAAAGAAAGGTTATTTAATGCCAGAGGAATTGATACTGCACTTAGGACAGCCCAAATGCTTATCCCACTAGCAAGATAACCTTCTATTCCATGAATTAATTTATGAATCATCTTTGAACCTGGAAAACTTCTCCAATTACCGTTTCTGGCCAGGCACCAGCAGCCTCTCATTTGAGTAGCTGCCTAGGAAGAGAAAAGTTGGATAATTCTGAGTTACTGTTGGAGTAAATTTGTTTTTCCTATGTCCCATGTGAAAACCCATTTTAACATATTTTGGGCTTTTGGCACTTCCTGAGGTATCGTAGACACCACTAAGAAAACATCTGGATGGGTCTCCTGCAGGCATTCCACGCCACATGCTCAGACACCTGCTGCAAACATTTTCATCCTGTCGTTATCAAGGTGCTGAGAAGTCAACACTGCAAAATTCTCACCCCAGTTCTCACTTGCTAGGTATGCCCACATACAGTGCCGAGCACGAGGGAAAATTAAACCCCAAGATTACAGCTGAAAACAAGGCTGTGCTACAGAAATGATATCTGATTGGCAATATCAGACTGTTTCAGAGCTGCAAAGTGTTCCTCTAGTGGACTCAGCAATAACAATAAAGCTTCATTAGGATCTGTACAGAATATCAATACTTTTAAAGTGAAATATGTTGCCTGAGGCTGGTGTAACTGAATTTGCGCTGAAGCCACCTGCCAACCCGGCAGCACCAGGGAGTCACGGCTCTTCCCACTTCTGACCAATGGAACCGATGCCAAAGAAATTCTGCATTGAAGCTTCACACTCTGATAAAAAGATGCCTTGCATTACTTGGCAAGCTACCATGACTAAATAGCACATTGAGTAGCCAACATATAGAAAGAGAAAGAAAAAAAGGATGTCTGCTATCACAGAAACGTTCTTAGTATCTAAACCTTTTTCAAAGACTACTGATAGCAACAGGAGTTTGTCCCCATCGTAACCTAGGTGTATCAATACAAATCACACTGGGATGAAATTACTTGTTTGTATCAGGCTTTAATGTGTGTTAGTGGAAACTATTCAGACTCTGAGGCTGTCTTTTCCTTTCTTTATATGCCCACCTGGGAAATATGGAGGATGTAAAACTCTGCTAAGATCAACTTTCCTTGGCAGAAATATTTTTATTATCCCTCTGTTTCTTAATAGCCAGCACAAATGTTGGGGAAAACTAGTTCCACATAAAGAAACTAATTTGCCTCCTCATCGTTATATTCACAGGGATTGCATTTCAGCAGTCAGAAGGAAGTAAGGGAATATTAAAATCTTTAGATAACTGTCAACAATTATGGGAGTCTGGAAATATTGCCTATAAAGGGAGGAGGTCTCTCGCACCGCATTGTTTGTGACTGCCCAAACAGCACTAGGCAGGTGTAATGCCTGAGTCTGGATTCCCTCATCAGTACACCCGCAATCAAAATTCAGCAGAAAACCTCTACAGCATATTAGATACCAGTATTCTCAATTAAGGACAATTAGCAGTGCCACTGTGCATAGGAGTGAGACAGATTATCAAGGCACCAGAGACAAAACAGATTCAGAACAGGAAAGAGAACACGGCTTTAACATCCTGAAGTGTTGTTTATGGCAATTCATAAACATTTTGCGCCGTGTTTATCGGAAACTGAGGATGTTCTGAAGCAAAATAATGAAACCTGCCAGAAAGAAAAAACAAAGTACTGAGAAAAAAAAATAAATTAAAAAAGAGAACTATCCCAGCAAATAGAGCCAACAATCTTACTGCTTAATCAGGTTATTACAAGAACTACATTTCCAGAAAACAAATGAGAGCCGAGAGCAGCTACCAAAGCCAAACCACATCTCCTGCTCATTTGATACACAATAAAAAGCCACTAGAAATTAATTTGATAGTGAATTAAAATATTATCCTATTTAAAAGTATTTTCTTCTAGAAGTGAGAACTTTAAAACCAGTCAGCATCAGGTTGAGATGAGGGTTCAGATCTAGATCAGGACTGGAAAAAAGGTAATTCAAGAGAATTTCTTGCTATGTGTTTTAGGGGTTACTAGTTGGAAAGACTGTTTTCTCTGGCCCAGGCACCTCTTAGGGGCACTGCTGGCTCTGCCCTGGGGAAGGATGATTGCCAGAGCTCAAAGGGAATGCACCACCATTTACTCGTTCCTAGGCTGACAAGGCCATGAAGACACATGTTGTCAATCATATCCAGGAGACAAAAGCTTACTTTGAGGACAAAGCAGTGCCCTGGAATTTTTTTGTTTATTATTGCTTATTTCCTATTGCCTAAACAGTGATCTCTGACATAAATAAGCTTCTCAGGTACCAGGGTGACAATCCAGTGAATAGGATTAAATAATATCAATTCCCTCATTACTAAATGGGTCAGAGCTCTCTGGTGCTTAAATGATAGGGCAAGATGACCATTTTACGAGATATTCTTACTACTGTTATTTCAAATTCCTGAATTCTTTACTCACACCAAGCTTTCAGAGATTGCATAATTTATTCCATTTTTATGAATGTGCCTTCTAGAAGAACAAACCGCGTTCACAAACTAAAGGAAAATATACTGAGGAACAGAAGATGTTTCCCTAAATCATAAATTTAACACAGAAAGTCTTACATAGGCTTTGAATTTCACAGAGGTGTGACTAAAAAAAACCTGAAAATAGAACTAACCATCCTTTGTAAATGCATTCATCTGAAAGCAGATCTGAAGCCTTCAAAAAAGTAGTGCTCCTGTGACCCAGGGTCCTCCATCACATCAGTTGCTGTTTCCACATCTGTACCTTTTATTCTGCTTTAATTGAATGCAAAGAAAGTAATGCTAGCTAAAAGTAACCACAAATCTCTGTTCATGCAATTAATGGAGAGAGAGAGAGAGAGAAGACGAGTCTCACAGGGGGTCGTGGGAGTCTCTCATACACAGAGAGGCTCAGGCGGAAGATTAGAGTGCACAGCTTGTATATCTGACAACTGAGAGGATTGCTTGTCACAACTCTCAGTTGTCTGTGTGGACAAAGTTCGGTAATTATTGCTAGACCACAGTGCCTTTCTGACAGCTCATTGTTCTCAAGGCAACTCTTTATCTGATGGCCTTTTCAGAAAGAGGTGGATTCTCTGCCTGCAGCTTTTCCTGCTCCTGGTGCCTCTCATTGCTGTTGACTTTGTGTACTACGTGATCCACCTCAGCCATGGGTGCCTGACAGCATCAGTTCTGGATGTTCTCATGCAGTGATCCAAGCACAGCATCAAGCCCCCTAACTCACAAATGACTTAGCATTAGACGTGAGTGGGCATTAATCACATGGAATTTTCTCAGTTATGGGTAGTTTTATTTGGATAGTCACACACACACAAACACTCAAACTTCTAAGATTTGTCCTAATTTTGTGGGTCCAGCACACCAGGCATGATTCAGCCCAGCCATTTCAATGGCATGGTTCTTTCTATTGAGAAAACACAGAATATAGCCGCATTGTCTGTCATTCCATCTTTGATCATTTTTTCACAAAGGCATAAGATCTTTACTAACTATTTCTGTCTCAGTTAAAAAAAAAGAAACCAAAAAAAAAAAAAAACCAACCTGAAAAACCACACAAGTTTTTCTTCATCATCTTTTAGGCGATGATGACCCTAAAAAATTTCTCATTGAGTCAAATAAGTCAGAACAGCCAAAAGCTTAGCTTTCATCCCCAAGGAAAATGTAAGTGGTGCTTAGCTAGGAACCTGTTAGAATCATAGAATAACCACATTGGAAGAGACCCACCGGATCATCGAGTCCAACCATTCCTACCAAACACTAAACCATATCCCTCAGCACCTCATCCACCCATGCCTTAAAAACCTCCAGGGAAGGTAACTCAACCACCTCCCTGGGCAGCCTCTGCCAGTGCCCAATGACCCTTTCTGTGAAAAAATTTTGCCTAATCTTCAGCCTAAACCTCCCCGGGCTGAGCTTGAGGCCATTCCCTCTCATCCTGTCCCCTGTCACTTGGGAGAAGAGGCCAGCACCCTCCTCTCTACAACGTCCTTTCAGGCAGTTGTAGAGAGCAATGAGGTCTCCCCTCAGCCTCCACTTCCCCAGGCTAAACAACCCCAGCTCTCTCAGCCGTTCCTCATAAGGCCTCTTCTCCAGCCCCTTCACCAGCTTTGTTGCTCTTCTCTGGACTCGCTCCAGAGCCTCAACATCCTTCTTGTGGTGAGGGGCCCAGAACTGAACACAGGATTCAAGGAGCGGTCTCACCAGTGCCGAATACAGGAGAATAACCTCCCTGGACCTGCTGGCCATGCTGTTTCTGACACAAGCCAAGATGCCATTGGCCTTCTTGGCCACCTGGGCCACTGCTGGCTCATGTTCAGTTGGCTGTCAACTAACACCCCCAGGTCCTTCTCCTCCAGGCAGCTTTCTAGACAGACTTCTAGTCTGTAGCACTGCATAGGGTTGTTGTGCCCCAAATGCAGGACCCAGCATTTGGCCTTGTTAAACCTCATGCCATTGGACTCTGCCCAGCATTCCAGCCTGTTCAGTTCCCTTTGGAGCCTCCCTGCCCTCCAGCAGATCAACACTTCCACCCAGCTTAGTGTCGTCTGCAAACTTGCTAAGGGTACACTCAATGCCTTCATCCAGGTCATTGATAAAGACATTGAACAGGGCTGGACCCAGCACTGAGCCCTGGGGAACCCCACTTGTCACTGGCCTCCAGCTGGATTTCACACCATTTCCCACCACTCTCTGGGCCCGGCCATCCAACCAGTTTTCCACCCAGGAGAGTGTGCGCCTGTCCAGGCGAGAGGCTGACAGTTTCCTAAGCAGACACATCTGGTTCTATATGTTGTTTGTACTTGTTCAATTCTGTTAGAGACCACTCAGCAGACACCGCCATTCACTATTTTAATCTTCTTGCTCAAAACTGTACTTGTACCTTTTTTTCATTAATGATAACATTTTCCACAGCATGTTTTTAGGCGTGTTTGAAGTGTCACCTTGGTTTCAGTTACAACATGATGCATCATTTCTTCAGGTAACATTGAAGGCCACGGCATAGCAGTAAAGGTCACTTTCACATTTTGCCAAGTCCCTTTAGGCCATTCTCATTTCATTCCATAGATGGTTCATCATCTGCATCATGAGATTGTTCTTCAAGTGAAGAAGGTGAAACACTTCCCAGCTTATTGTTCTATACTTGAAGATCTCCCCCCACCACATTTACAAGCAAAACAGCCTTGTTGAAAAATCTCATTTGGCATTTCTTTTTGGCAGGCTTGGAGCTTTCCTACATGTCTTCACATTCAGTTGATTTGCAGCTGTGCTGTCTGCAGAGTGGACTGTAGAGAAAGCACTGGTGATAACACCACATTTTCTCCTGTGATGCCACTGTGCCCATACTTCATGAATAGGAGTGACGAACTGAGACAGCATCCATCCCAAGCTCTTCTTGTGTGCCTGGAAGGCAATTTCGGGGTCCTATTCTTATTTGCACCAAAACCTGAAGAGTGTAAAATCTCCAGATGACCTCTGGATCAATAAGAGGGTTCACTTACTCTCTTCTGTCAAAGCCCAGAAAGCTAGTGACAATTTCACCCTACATTAAAAATGCAGTGGATAGGATAATTAGCTCACAGAAGCCACAATTAATCTTCTGAGGTGTCCTCCAAAACCAGAGGTAAGATGCATGCCTACAGTATCTGGGTCATGACACTCTCTCAAGCACTTGCCCACATCGTCTTGTGCTTCATGGTTAATACTGCCTGGTATGGTCCATGACAGCTCTGTCCCAGACAACAGCCAGGTCTTGACAACAGGATGGTACCGTCTGGAGGTGATCACTGCGGTCTGAGGGGAGGAGAATTAGGGTAGATAGCGCTTAATAGGCTGTTCTGCCTGATGAGATTTCACTGGTTTTATTTAGTTGCATGTGGGAAGTGGACTGTCTCCCAGAAGGCATAAGCTCCTGCCTTGAACAAGAGAGGATGCATAATCTTACAAGACTAAAATTAGCCTTTATGAACACCTCCATTACTAATTTATCTGAAAATCAGGCAGTGACCAAGCTTTTCTTATAAGCCTGCTGTGACAATGTACCATAGGTAGCAAGTATTAAAAAAAAGAAAAAATCCCTTTTTCGCTAAACTGTTTGATGTGACAAGTGGCTCTTTCTGTTGCACTGCCATGTTTGGTGAGCATATTAAGTGCCACAGCAAGATTTCTACATCATCATCACCCATTTGTCTTCCAGCTATATGTTCATGAATTTGTCTCTCGGTTTGCTTGTAGTGTCTGACATGAATGCTTTTATTGAAAGCCTTGTTATGTATTCCTTGAACTACTGCTATTGGGCACCAACAGACATCACTGACCATCTTCATTTTATAGTGTATCTATCTCGCTCTTTACTGTCTACTCACCTACTCTTTCATTTATTACCATATACTTTATCTCTGCCTCGTTTTGCCTTATTCAACTGCATGGATTCCTGTTTCTCAAACACATTTGAGAAACAAAAGTTTCAGCAGATCCATCTCAGTCTCTCATTAACCACAAAGTCACTTTTTATTATATTCAGCCACCTCATTTTGACGACTTGCTGTTTAGGCAGAAAGGAAGCTGCCAAGTCCAGCAGGCTTTGGGATTGAAAATCTCCCTCCTTCCTAGCCCATCACAGATGGGCACGGAGCACCTTCCCACCCAGGAGTTTCTTCTGCCCTAGCCTGATGGACATGGCTGCTGCTGGCTCCCAGTCCCATTCAACACCCCTCTCTCTATTTCCCCAGGTTCATTCTTCTTCAGCCTTGACTCCTGCCTTTCTCCATTGTAACAGTCACCCAAATAAACATCCTGCCTCTATTTACATTTTCTTTGTTAGTTCCAGCTTTGCAGTATCAACACCCAAACTTGGTATTTCAGGTATTGTTACCAAAGTGATCATGGCTTTACCTAATGCTGCTGATAGGTTACTGATGCCTTGTTGGTCTTGCAAGATTACAGCCTCTAAAAGGTCTCCATCACACACCTCCCACTGCTGTGAAGCCTGGTTGTCTCTCTCATGGACCCCTGTGCAATGCAGCCATCCTGAAGAGCCCTGCCTGTACCTTCTGCACAACCTCACTTTGTTACACTATGTCCAGCAATTTTTTCATAGAATCATAGAATAGTTTGAGTTGGAAGGGACCTTGAAGATCATCCAGTTCCACCTCACCATGGGCAGGGACACCTCCCACTGGATCAGGATGCTCCAAGCCCCATCCAGCCTGGCCTTGAACACCTCCAGGGATGGGGCAGCCACAACTTCCCTGGGAAACCTGGGCCAGGGCCTCACCACTCTCATGGTGAAGAAATTCCTCCTTAAGTCCAGTCTAAATCTGCCCCTTTCTAGTTTATACTCATTGCCCCTTGTCCTATCACCACAAGTCTTTGTAAACAGTCCCTCCCCAGCTTTCTTGTAGCCCCTTCAGGTACTGGAAGGTCGCTCTAAGGTCTCCCTCTCTTCCCCAGGCTGAACAACCCCAACTCTCTCATCCTGCCCTCATATTGGAGGTGCTCCAACCCTCTGATCATCTTTGTAGCCTCCTCTGGACCCATTCCAACAGCTCCATCTCCTTCTTACATTGATGATTCCAGAACTGGACACAATACGCAGAAGAGATCTCAATACTGCAGATGAAGTCATGCTCAGTCATTTCCCAGGGTCTACCGATTTAGCTAAACCTCAGACCAGGGTCAAGGCATTTGACTGCACACCTTTTGAGCTCTGGTAAGTGCTCCAATTAATAAGCCTAGCTCTATAACATCCATGATCTCACTGTGTCTTCAATACCTATTTTCATAAACTGCATTATTGTCTAAATCCCAGAATTAGTGTCTGACTTTGCCTTGCAATTTACAGTTCCTCCTGTGCTCCCGTAGGAAGATGGACAGCTCTTTAGTGTCCCTGCATTTTGCACTGGGAATGACCTCAGCTGTTCTGATGTCTCTACAGTCCCTAAACATTGGACACGCCAGGTTGTTACTTGCCTTTGCCCGGCAGGTTTGTCCCCACAGTGAGAGACATGTAATTTCTTCCATTTTTAGTGAATAATTTGGTTCACGTGCAACACCAACTAACAAAATTATGGATGTAAGTCCTGGTAAGAGACAATCAGACCTTTTATACCTTACTGCAACATCAATAACATTGTGGAGCTGTGAGGCGATTAGCAGAGAGTTACTCGTGTGCCTCCTCTCTCCAGAAATTATTAGAAGATGCACACAAACTCACCACACTGAATGCTACCAGCTGCTCACATTTCCCCATGGTACATCAAGAAATGCTTTGGAATCTAATAAAAAGGCATATTCTAGAAATGGAATTATGCAAAGGCCACCTTTCTTTGCACACAATATTAGCCAGTGCCTAGTTAATTCTGTTAACATTCTGATGGATTGTCTTAATATATTACTGTGTGGAGTATTTCAAAATTAATATTTTGCTAAAGGGCCAAATGCTTGTATTAACCTATATATTATAACAGATTTTAGCTTCACAATTATAGATTCTATCATTTCCCTGAATCACAATACTAGGTCTTAGAAAATGGTACTGTGCTAATTCATTTGCATTAGAATGTGTCCTAGGACCAGATGCATTACCTTCCTGCATTGCCTTACAACAGGCCACAGCCAAATTAGAAATGGATGCTTTTCAATTCATTTACTTTCTATGCAAAAAACTCTACCATTTTCCAGAAGTTATTTAGTGAATACATTTATATCCTCCACAGAAAGCAGTTGTGACTAACTGCTATTGTTAAAATGCCTGGATGGCAGAACTAGCTTCTAATTTTAGAAAAATAAGAGTCATTATCTGGACTCAACAAACTCAGTTCCCACAGAAGTAAGTCTGATAAATTGCTTCAAACTGTCTTTTCTTAGCACTTGCAGGCACCCAGTTTGGAAAGAAATGATACATAACATCCCAGGAAAAATGTATCTAGGTAATATATTGGTGCATGCATATATGTAAGTAATTTATGTACATAAAAATGTACATAAATTAATATACACCATAGATACCAAAGTATATACGTATATAGGCAGAAAACGTGTTTATCATAACCTAATCACTGAACTCAGTAGTGCAGTAGCTGCTCTCGCATGCATGGAATCACTATATTCATGGATCTCATCCTGTGACTGACACTGGATCATTTGGTTTTTATCAGGTAAGGAATGGTCCATGCACATTAAATAAAATTTATTAAAACACACATATAGAAGTTCACACAGATAATATTCAGATATTTCCACATGAGAAGGAAAACCAGCCTTTTCTGCTTTAAACAGATTCATGTATATGAAATAAGGTGCAGAAGTACAGAGAATGATTCAATATTTAAACAAACATCAAGATTTGTTGCTAGCTCTGACTCCAGGCCTCATAAATACTGCATAATTCAGGTGGATGTGTACTCTGTGGTTCACAGAGAAAGTGTATTGCAAAACATGGCATCTGCCCTTCTTTTGCTCATTACTTTATCTTTCCTATTAGACTATTTTATAATACATTGGCACGTACCAAAATTCTAAATAAAGAAAAGCAGACATCCAGCAGGCACATCTGTCTTTGCTTTTTTCCTCTGTCCTACATACCTCAGCTACTCTTATCATCCCTTGCTTTTGTCCTCTCTAAAGCTTTTCATCATATAAGCTTCCTCCAGCAAATCCAGCAGTCACTGTTCTGTCTGTAGCTGTCATCGCACACCCTGTCAGAATTGTGTGACAAGTTCTTTCACCACCACGCGCTCTCTGCAGCCACTCTGCATTGTCTCCACACAAGTAACACCCTATATATCCTCCCTTCATGGTCTGGTAGTCCTAATTAGCATTACCTGGCCTCTTTGAGCTGCTATTCCACAAAACCTACCCACATCTACACGTCTTCCTGTAATAAACCTGACTGAACACAACACTCATAAAAGCAACAGAATTAAAAAAGGGGAGTGCAAATGCTCAAGATGAAGATTAATTAACTCAAGAGGATATTAAAACTGCTTATGGCATCAATGCTTAACAGTCTGCATTTTTCCAAAGCCATATATTGAATATCTTAAAATAAATAGTACCTGTGTGCTTGTCACATGTCTTGTTGCTCCAAAGCTGGCATGTTATAACCCAGAGCTAGACATCTCTAAACCAGCAGAGCCAGTCCCATCTAACATGAATCTGAACACCACTAGGGGTTAAGAATTACTTTAGTAGGTTGCTGGATTTTCTTAATGTGGAAACTACAGAAGAAGAAAAAAATTGTTTTGCTGAAAAAATGTTAAAGCTGATTTTAATCTTATGTTCCACCCACTGATTGCCTGCATGCAATGAGAAACCTTCAACCATCCAGTCACTGTCGCAAGCCTTCCACTTTCCTATTTGTGCACTGACACAGTAACACATACCCATATAAAAACCACCTATAAACAACTACGGAAATATTTAAATTTTTTTAGGAAATAAAGTGCCAGAGCTGCTTCAGTTTCCACAATGACCTCTTACAAGCACCAAATGAGTTTTATTTACCTTTCTTAAAAATAATTGGAGAATAATCTTTTATGATATGAGTGTGTTCTCATTGATCCTTTGGCTTGCTGTGTTGCAACACAGCTAAAGAAGAAAACCCTAAAGTGAGATATACACCCAAGTGGTGCACTGTAGTGGCTATCCTTAAGAAAAAAAAGTCTTAAAATAAAAAAATGAGATTGAACCTGCTTAGCCTTCATTTAATGACTGAATCTACACAATCATTGTTTTTAAGAACATTGTTACAAAGTCAAATCAATCTAATTTCTATTTCATCTCTCCGTCTGGCCACTATTCACTGATGTTTTCTGGCTGATACATCTCTTCCAGGAGAAGGGGGATAGATGTTTTCCTGTGAGGGTGGGGCGGCCCTGGCACAGGTTGCCCAGAAAAGTTGTGTCTGTCCCATCCCTGTAGTTGCTCAAGGCCAGCTTGGATGGAGCTTGGAGCAACCAGAGACAAGGGGATGTGTCCCTGTCCATGGCAGTGGTGTGGAAGTGGATGGCCTTTGAGGTCTCTTCCAACCCAAATCATTCCCTATTCTATGATTCTTTAGTCAGTACATAGGGAATCACGTGCCATCATAAGGCAAAAACCTCAAAGTTCTGCAAACCAATCCATACATGATCTAGAACTCTACTATAGTCAACTACATATGATATTCAGGCAGTTTTAGCCATAAAAACATGAAAAGTCTGGGAAAAAAATTAGAGAAGTTTTACAATAACACCTGTGACAAAGGAATTAAAACAGAGCCCAAAAGTAACTTTCAGTTGAAATTATTTTGATGTAAGGGAGGTCAAAAATCAGCTTAATACCAGCAAAGGAAATTAGCTATGAACTGTGAGGAATCATATCCTATAGCCCTTATCGATGACTACAGCTATTGGCTGAGAAAGAAATGCAGCCACCAGTTACAAGTAGCAGCCTCACATATCATGGGTAAACTTGAGAAAGAGGCTTAAAACATTAGTGAAAGGTAGTCGCTAAGAAAAAGTGATGCTGGAAAATCTGGAATGTGCATGTTGTGATGAGACTTTCACTCATATTTGTCCAGCCCTCTAAGAAAGGAGCTAGAGATAACATCTAGAATAATTAAATAGAAACCATAATAGTCCATATTCTAAGAAAGGTGTTGTAATCACTGCTACATTCTCCTCCTTTCAAAGGGAAGTAAAGATGTTACAAAGTATTTATATTTCAACAGTATCTAAGGAAAGAACTGGTTTGATTTCAACCCAGTATATGGCAAACATCCCATGCAACAGAAAGTGTCCTTCCATCAAGCAATATTAGAGAAACAATTCTTGGAGCATATAACAGTCTGATAGATGCAGCAATGAATTGAGACACAATGGGGTGCTGGAGATAACATCACACTGAAAAGCCTTTGTTAGTACAATAGTAATTCTAAATATAAGAGAATGGATGGCTAAGAACTGTAAAGAAAAATAGCCAAAGAAATAAGGACAGCAGAAAAACCACATAGCTAAGATCTCTGCTCCAAGCAAGTCTGTTGCAAGCAGTTGCTCACATAATTAATATTGGATTATTTATCTGTTTATTCCCTCACTCACTAATGGACATCACAGCTGCTGATGTCCATTTTGTGTTTCCCAGAGCTCTAGTTTTATCTGACAGGGCTGTCTAGCTAGGGTTATAAAAGAAATATGCTGGCTCCCTCTGCAGTAGAAGTCACCCAGCAGATTTAACAGCCAGTGCCCCTGAACTACATCCCCTTCCCCAGCTCCATTCCCTTCTCCAGACACTCTCCAGCCCCTCAATGGTGGTATTCATGGTCTCAAGGGTTACAGGCTAGGAGGAGAGATGTTTAGTAAATAGTCTAAAATTTATGACAGTGAACCTTCAGTTGTTTAAGGAATTGGTGGACAGGACCCCCTGGGAAACCATCCTCAAGGATAAAAGAGCAGAACATACCTGGCAGCTATTTCAAGACATTTTTCTGAAAGGACAAGAACTCTCAATGGTCATATGCAAGAAATCAGGCAAGGAAGATAGGAGACCAGAATATCTGAGCAAGAGCCTCCTTGTAAAACTGAAACATGAGAGAAATACATAGGGAGTGGAAGCAGGGACATTGGTCCTGGGAGGAATGCCCAGGAGCACAGTCATGGGCTCAGGAAAGCTAAGGCACAGCTGGAGCTAACAACAAAACAGCAAACAAAAGGCAAATTATCTAACAGCCTCATTCATACCACATTCATTACATTCTAGTTTAGAAGCAGAAGGAAATACATGCAAACAGGAGAAAATGCATTTAAAGTCAATCCATTTTTCTTCTGCCAAACCTTCTCACTGAATCATTTCCTATTCTGACTACGACATTGTCTGTGCACAGTAAGATATTTGAAGTTGTTCACTCTTTTTCACTCTTATTTTCCCTCTGGCATGTCTTAGAAATCACAAAAAAAGAGACAGATAATGGAAGCGATGTGGTCTAATGAAAGTATGTGTTGTGCTGTTGAATAAGTTCTCCAAAATACACTTAGAACCAATACGTACCCACACAGAATGTGCCTTTTTCCTCCATTAACTCCTTGCTGCATTGCTTTTTGATCCTACAAGCTTTTTAGTTGTAATGAGGGAAATTGAGGCTAATGAGTCGAAAGGGCAGCAATGATTGATTCATAATGTAACGCCTGACCTTCTGCAGGGCAGCCTTTAGTAAAGGCATTGACAAAAATAGGCTAGGCTGTAAGAAGGAATTTGAAGGCAGCAGTTTGAAGCCATTCAGGAGGCAGAAGATAGGCAGGCTATGCAAAGGGTATTTATCTAAGCAGTTAACAGCACTCTGAACACTTGTTGATTTGAAAGCAGCTGGTTCACAGGGAGAGCCTGAAAAGAAAACCAGCTAAAACCAAATTTTCTTTATCTATATATAAGATGGAGTATTTCAGAAAGAGACTTTCACAAAGCACTTTAAAGATTCAAGAGTTGCAAGATGCCATGCAATACGCAGACAAATGTTCTTTGGAGGTTTAGGTTTCTTTGTGTACTGTAGTGTCTCAAATCCACCTCCAGTCATTTGCCTCTTCAGTAATGCAGTCAGGAACAACCTCAGCAGGACCTGTCCTGACACTTCATCACACTTGTTCTCTTTTAAGAGCAATGGGGTGAAAACAGTACATATAGGGGCATCAAGAGGAAGAAGGGATGTCAATCTCCATACAAGGCTAATTCCCTTTCTTCATACTTCTTTAAATATCTATTAGTGCAGCATCTCTTGGAGTGTGCTACTATTTTACATTTTACGGGGATGTCATAAGAAGGAGGAAGCTGCCCAACAAAGGGAGGCTGGGCTCCAAGGGAGATCCACAGCCTGGTGCTGGCCCTCAAACGACTGCAACTATTACAAAGAGTATGGACACATCCCTTTTCCCAGAGAGATAAGCAAGGAGGATTTCCCTGATGCTAGAGGACTCCTAGGAAGCTAGGTAAGTATCAGACAGAGAGGGAAAGAGCAGGGGCATATTAGGACATTACAATGCAGCTCAGTGCTAAATAATAAAATTACAGCCACAATAACAAGAGTTTAAACAAGTTGAAAAAACCTATTGCAAAGATTACCAAAAAAGTAGAGTGTTTTCTCTGTTTCTCTATTCTGAGAGACGAAAAACTTCCATTTTGGCCAATATCTCAGAGAATGAAAAGGAAGATAACATCCAAAAGACTGTTCATAATTATTATAATAGAATTCATTTTTCAAATATCAAAATATTTGTTTTGCTGCAAATGGAAGAAAACAACCACTTCAAAAAGTCAGATACCACTGCCCTGTCTGTTCATTATTGCTAAATTGGTTCCAATGGCTGATTTGGGATAAAGAGATGTAAATATCTATGTTCCTGGAAACTCCTTTTTATGTTGGCATGTAATGCTTTCAGCCATCACCAGCATATTAAAGTGTCTCAGCTTAGTTCTGACAGCAATACCTTTTTTTATGGCCAGATGTTAATTTACAGAAAAGTAAATGCAGGAAAGGTTGAGCTGACCTCCTAAATGATTGACTGTCTTGACTGGGAAATGTGTCATGAGGCTGCAAATCTTTAATGGACAGTCACTTTAATTATTTAGATAGAAGTGTCAGCTGAGCAGCTCATACAGTGCCTGCTCACAGTTTGAAGTCAAACAGAAATGTTCCCAGAATTATCTCACAGAATTACGAGATGAGCAAATAAGGAAGAAATACAGTACGGATCAATAAACATGCAGAAAGAACCCAAAATTTCAACTTTAAATTCAATATGTTTTTCTTAATGTTCCATTGTCTGATACTGAGGAAAGAAATCTAATTTTTTTTAATCAAAATTTGGCTGAAATCCTTTATGAAACTGTTCTCTAAATATCGGGGGGGAAAGGCATAACCTAAAACAGACCTCAGTGCTTACCTATTTGATTAATAGTGCTCCCTTCTTCTAGTCATATTTTCTAAAAAAATTGCTGTGGAACAAATAAGTTAAAACTCCAAGGACTGATAATGATACCTGTCCAGACCCAAAAGGCAAACAAGGTAGAAAACAATGCATCCATATTTGAGGGACATAGTAGCAATTCTTAATTTGCTGTGCTGTGACTCTGCAGGTTTTTAGTTTAAAATCACGGAATGGTTTGGGTTGGAAGGGACCTTAAAGCCCATCCAGTCCCACCCTCTGCTATGGGCAGGGACACCTCCCACTGGATCTGGGGCTCCAACACCCATCCAACCTGGCCTTGAACACCTCCAGGGATGGGGCAGCCACAGCTTCCCTGGGCAACCTGGGCCAGGGCCTCACCCTGGCACAGGTTTCCTCACAGGAAAATATTTCTTCCTAAGATCTCGTCTCAATCTCCTCTCTTTCAGCTTATTTTTCAGCTTGAGTTTCTTCAGATACAAACAAGAAACCATAATTACAACATACAAATTTTCTATGAACAGAGTAAATTTGAATTTTATCCGACATCATTTCATTTTGCAGCCACACAACACTCAGGACACCGGTGGATCAATGTTGTTGGAAGGTTGTTCTGGTTGTTCCTGGCCTGACTTTTTACCAGGAATGACCACTTAAATTCATGTTTATGCTTTTTCTGGCTAGAAAGCTGTTGAAGGAAGGCAGTGTCTCCCTCTGTCACAGCATCTTTCCATGTTATTATGATTTCAGGGGTTCACAGAGAGAAAAAATAGTTTGAACGACGTGATCCAACAGTTTTCAAATGAAGAACATTGTCAAGCAGAGCGTAACATTTTTTTTTTTCTCCTTTCCTCTTGTTTTCTATATTTCTTGTTCTCTACCTGGACTAGCTGCAAATACGAGAAGCTGTGCAACAGTTTATCCTCACAATATACAGCTCAAAGGACACTATTCCAAAGGATGCAACAGATCTCACCAATGCCATCAGACTCAAAACTCATTACCTCTATTATATGTACTTGAATGGATATAATCTTCAAGTAAGTATGACAAAATCCAATGAACATTTTAGTGTTCTTACATGGAGTTTCTTTTTAAATTTATTTTTTTATACGGGGCCTTATTTCCAAATGACAAAACCAGGGAATTTTTAGAACTAAATCCCCTTTTTACTTTTAATTGCATGTACCATAAACACATTTCAGGAAGGATGGATGAGATTTGTGAATGTGTCACTCTTAAATAGTGGAATCCAAGGCAGTGAACACCAAAACAGCACAAGTAACATAAAATTTCAGCTTTTCTTTGTTCATCTGGACTGAACAGAAATCAAAGATTTTCCAGATTTGAGTTTGTTTTATAGGAGACTCTTAGGAAGATTAATACTGTAAAAGGCATGGGGTTTGGTGCTGTTAGAAATATAATCAAGTTTTGAGAGATTAAATCATAGAAGTTAAAAGGAAAGCATATTTTCCATTGCTTCTTCCACTCTCCATGTTTCCAGTAAATTGTCTATTAAGACAGTTCTTTATGACCTTTTTATGCTGCTTTGGTAGCATTTTCTACATTTAACTTCATCACATCCTCTAATTTTACTGCAGCAACATCAAAATGTAATGATCTTCTTGCCATAAAGAAAAGTACTGTCATAAAGACATCTTTTCACAATCTGGGAACATTTAAGTGGAGCAAGCAGGCCAAAAGAAAAAGCCTCCTTGGCACTCAAAGGCCAGGCACAAACACCAAACCCACAAGAAAAGTCAAAAACACATACATGAAGGACAACAAAAGGGTGAATCGTTCAAAGGACTTCTTTTTGTTCTTTTTCCCTTGCTTTTATCACCTTATCCATTTTCCCAGATGTCCAGGACATCTTAAAGCTGAAAGAGGAGAGATTGAGATAAGATCCAAGGAAGAAATGTTTTCCTGTGAGGATGGGGAGGCCCTGGCCCAGGTTGCCCAGAGCAGTGGTGGCTGCCCCATCCCTGGAGGTGTTCAAGGCCAGGCTGGATGGGGCTTGGAGCCCCTGATCCAGGGGGAGGTGTCCCTGCTCATGGCAGGGGGGGTTGGAACTGGATGGGCTTTGAGGTCCCTTCCAATCCAAAGCATTCCACGATTCTATGGCACTCTAGGCAATAAGAAGTAATAACAGAGAAAAAGACATATCACACAAGAATATAAGCATACAATGATAGCAGATATCTCGAAAAGAGAGAAGTAGGTTTATACTGGAGGCCCCAGGACCATAAAAACTCGTCAGAGATCAGGTATTAATCACCAAAGGAACACACACTCAGGAGCTACGTAAAAACAGCTTTGGGGCAGCAAAAGACCAAAGAGCAAGTGTTCATAATCTATAACTAATACTGCATAGCAAACTCACGTACACTATGGAACTGTAAACCGAGAGCAGGTCTGCATTAGCAAATGCATAAAAATGAACCCAGGTGGACCCAAAAATGCAGAGGAGGAAACCCTCACCCTTAGAAAGGTAGACATCTTGGCAAAGCATACTGGATGCTGACAATTCTCTGTAACTCTCCTGTCCCTGGGTCACGGTTTATCCCCAGCCTGGCCACTTTCAGCAGCTAAAGCCAAACAATTGAACTCTCAACTCCCTTATTTCACACACCACCACCACCCTGCACTCCCGTCCCTGGAAGGGTGAAAGTGAGAAAAAGCCTTGTGGGTTGGAAACTAAAATTACAGTTTTAATAAAGTAACAACAATAAATGTATATGCAAATGTTTGAAATCGTTCCACCACCCCTCACAGACTATACATTACCACAAATGCCATAAAGCAGGCAAGGTGAGAGGCAGGAGGGAGCTAGACCCAGGAATGCACAGATGCGAGATCAGAGGCAAACAGGCAGACGAGCTCCTCGCTAGACACCAGCCATCAAGAAAAAGAGTAAGACCTTCCTGCTCCCTCAGTTATATACCATGTGTGACAAATATGGAATGGAATCCTCTGTTGATCAAGTTAGGGTGAGCTGTCCTGGCCACCCCCTCTGCAGGTGCCACCCTTTCTTGCCCTCTCAGCTTGAGGATGGCCTTTCTGCATCCCAGTGCCCTGTGTGATCGATGCTAGAGAGAAACGCTGTCTGAAACACATAACAGTTAACTTTCAGTAAATGCAGCTACTCTGATGAAATTCAGCTGAAGTTAGAAAACTGATTCTACTTTAGCTCAAACCACAACACCTGGCTAAAATCATCAGCCTCAGGAGTTAAAGGGGTACTGACAGAGGAGCATGATATCAGAGAAAGGGGGAAATGGGAGTTGTGTCAGCTTTAACAACATATAATGCAAACTTTCAGTGTTAGCTTCTTCGCATCAGAATTAATGATAATTTTTTGATCAGACTGTTAAGACTTTAATTCAGCTAACAATAAATTCTTGGCTTTGCATATAAACTGCATTCCTTTGGGCCACATTTGTTGTGATGCTGCAACAAATTGATGAAGAATTTGAGCAATGTATTCTGCGAGCTGGATGCAACAAACTGGTAACAGATCGGGAGACAATGCACCATTAACATGGAGTGTTAAAATTTAACACAACAAATTGGCAGCAGCCGTGATGTACAAACTTCCAGGAAACCAATCACGTTCTCTGCAGAGGCACCATTGAAGCATTGAAGTAGTTACAGCAAGTTAAATTCTGCTTCCTTCTGTGCTCCAGGTAGGAAAGCAGCTCCCTATTAACTGTCTTTCTGAGGCAGGTCGTCTTCCTGTTGTGCTGTCCTTTCACTGGTAAGATTCCATCCATCTATTGCCCAGCAGTACAGAAGTTCCAGAAGGACAGCTTCATGTTTTGGTGAGGATTTTGAGATAAGAGTTACAAACAGAAATGTGTAATGTTCTTAACTGAGAAGGAGAAAAGCAATGGCCAATCATTTGTTCATAATCTGACCTTTATTCATCATGATTTGTCAGACTGAATAGGACTTTGGATGCTTTGTATTCCCTTCCTTCATCCAGACAAATTCTTTCAGCACCAATGACAACATAACTCCTCAGTGATGGGGGAACATCTTCCTTTCTACTAGGGAATAATATTTTACTTGTATTCTGAAAGCAAAGACACATGTCTTCCCAGACTCTGTGTCACATTACAATACTTGTAAAATCATGACATTAATTAGCTTAATCAAATAGCTTAATAACTTAAGAATTTAGGTTATTTTTGTTGGGTTTTGCATGTATTTCCAATCTTTTTTTTTTCCTGAATCTCCCTGGGTCCCCAGAACACTAACAATCAACAAGCTCTAGCACATCCCTGTCATCTTCTGATAGAATGCCCCATCCTTAGAGGTGTTCAAGGCCAGGTTGGATGGGGCTTGGAGGAACCCGATCCAGTGGGAGGTGTCCCTGCCTATGGCAGAGGGGTGGAACTGGATGGACTTTGAGATCCCTTCCAACCCAAAACATTCTATGATTTCATGATTCTGTGGATGAACTTTGAGGCAAGGTGTCTCCTTCCTTCTCTCTGTAACAGCCACCATTCCCTGTCACCAGGCCATCTCTAGTTTTCCTTTGGTATGAAGGGGTAACATCCATACTTACGGCCCCCTGTCTTCACTGTTGTGTATGCTTGAGACATGCTCTCTTTCATTTGTCATTTTGCCACTCCTTATCAAGCAAGGAGTCTTGATCTTTTCAATCTTGCTTCACACAGGAGCTTCATATGCTCCTAATCAGTTTGAAAAATCTGACTGACAAGCAGAGAAGTTATAGGTTGGCAAAGCTAATGGTTTCCTTTGACCTGCTGCTGTGTGGTAAAACAGCTGATTCCTGAGAATCCAAGCTCTCCGTGCACTGTTGGCACTGCAGACAGACAGCAACTTTGTCAGCCAGCTGATATTATTCCATCTCTGCACGTCAAGCAGAACCTCCGTTCATATCACTAAAGTGTTTTTTCATCTCTTGGGTGGTTATGAGATGGAGAGACCTTAACTGAACACAGTTGTCCTAGGGCAGGCATACTTTTTATAACATTATTATGATAAAATCCTCTATACCATCTTTCATTCCATTTGTCAAGAAGCTCAGCATTGTATCTGATTTTTAATCACAGCTGAAAAATGAGTAGATAACTTCAGAAATATCTCCACAAACGATTGTCTTAAATAGGATCCCTGGATGCAGGCTTGATGTCCTGAGCTTCGTGTCAGAGACATTCCATCTTAGACCAAAGAGCAAATTTAGAATCTACAGGTTCTATTTTCCCATTCCCAAACACACCGAGGTAGCTGTGGGTGAGGACTTTAGACAGTTGATAAGGATCTTAATTACCTAAGGAATTCAGTAACCGACCAGGAAACAACCCGATTCCTGTTGTCTGGGAATGAGTTAATTTGCCAGAAAGGAGCTTCACCCCTCTCAGGCAGAAGCATCACTAATTGGCACACTTCAGAAAGGCCACACAGAATCTGGAGGATAATTACTGCTGCACTGATATCATCTGCAGGAGCAACCTCTGGACAGGCAGCGGGGTTACCCCAGCTTGCCTTTCTAAATTGTAGATCCTTACTGTAAGCCCTATGTGATAAAGTGTGAACCTGAGTTGACTCACAGAACTGTTCTGTTCTGAGGGCTGAAAATGAGGATTTTAAACCAAACTCAGGAAAAGGCAGATTTTTTATTCTCAGGCCATGTCCAAACATGTTAATTTTCACTACTCAGAAAAGGATTACACTAAAGTGACATAATGATAATATCTACCTATTTTAAAATATTATTAATGCTGATAATAATAATAGCAATAATGATATAATTTTATGCTGATAGATGTCCAAGCAGTTTCTTGCGTAAATACTTTCTTACAGAAAGCTTTGAGAATAAGGACTGGTACTTAGAGAGCGGCAAGTCATTTAAGTCTCTTGTAGCTAACAAAAAATAAGAAAATCCCACAAAATCAAGTTTCAGATGGAAGCCATATGTCTGAAAGCATAGGATGGTGTTGTGAAAACATGTAAGACTTCTTGCTCTGCCCCTTTAGGCAGAATAAACAGGTTTTTTTTTTCCCCAGTTACTATAAGATAGAATAACCATCCTCACTGGGAAACTTCTTATTTAAAATCAATTGTACAGCACATTTGGAGTGGAGAGGGTGTTTTCTCAGGGTTATTTTTTTCCATGATAAATGCATCAAAATTCTGTCATTGGCAGTGGTCAATGTGCAGAAGCAGATCTTTAAGTAATCGATAGTCATAGGGCCATTAAATGCTAAATTAGCATTAGCTGGTAGTTTTTTCTTCTAAAGATCAAAAACCAATGCTTTAACTATGGGAGTTTTACAGTAACCCTGCCTCAGTCCCCCCAAAAAATTTACAGTTTTCTTATCACTCTTTCTTCATAGAAGAAGATGATGAAAATGATGCCAGCAGGATGGTATAAGAATCTGGTGTAGTGTTCAAGAAAGTACTTCTCAAACCAGCAGAACTGTTTCTTTAAAATGAATATCTGAATTCTGAATTTTGGTTTGGTGCCTTCAGTCTTTTGGATTAGATCAAATATTCAATGAATAAACCCAAAACAGTAAACACTTTTATCCAGGAAATTCCCTAAGGCTATCTCACATGAATATTTATTTCAGTAATAAACCCCATAATTAATCTGTTTCACCCCTACCATATTTCTCTTTAAGGCCATTGTGATGGATACACATCTTGCCGCAAAACTTCTTATGAAGGTCAGGAGCATTCCATTGGTAGCAACAGTGAAATCTTGCCTTCTTCAGAACTCTGTCCTGTAAGAGAAGACAAGTAAGTACATTTTCTTTCTCAGGAATGTTTCAAGAAACTTAAAATACAAAGTTGAAAGAAAAGTAAAAGAGAAATCATTTATTATATGCAATATAATTATGCAATATTTGGTTTGGAAGGGACCTTAAATCCCTTGAAGTTGCACACCCCTGCCATAAACAGGGACACCTCCCTCTGGATCAGGGGCTCCAAGCCCCATCCAACCTGGCCTTGAACACCTCCAGGGATGGGGCAGCCACCACTGCTCTGGGCAACCTGGGCCAGGGCCTCCCCATCCTCACAGGAAAACATTTCTTCCTAAGATCTCATCTAAATATCCCCTCTTTCAGCTTAAAACCATTCCCCCTCATCCTATCCCTGCACTCCCTGATCAAGACCCCCTCTCCAGCTTTTCTGGAGACCCTTTTCAGAACTGGAAGGCTGCTATAAGGAACAACCCCAACTCTCTCAGCCTGTCCTCATACAGGAGGTGCTCTAGCACTCAGATCATTTTTGTTGGCCTCCTCTGGACTCATTCCAACAGATCCATGTCCTTCCTGTGCAGAAGACTCCAGAACTGGACGTTGGGCTCCAGGTGACATCTCATGAGAGCAGAATAGAGGGGAGGAATCCCCTCCCTCACTCTGCTGGTCTCACTCTGTTGATGCAGTCCAGGATAGGGTTGACTGCAAGTGCCCAGGTGGGGAACAAGTATGAAAGTCTGAGAATCCTTACATAGTGTGTCTAGGAAAGGAAAGCAGTCTTTAGAGATTTAAGCTCCCTATAACGAATGGCTGTTTAAAGGTAGTTAGTCCTGAAGTTCTTACAGCAGAGAAAAACACACAAATCAAAGTCAGAACCTGTAGTCTATTACCATCCTCTTGTATTCGTGGCCCACAACAAGAAATGGAGATGAATACAATTAATATCTCGACATCAAACTTTCAATTACTGTTTAAATCTCTATCTCTAAGCTGTTCATGAAACCTTTTTTTTGCCAGAAATATTGTGCCAGAGTTCTTAATCACTTTCTGTCTCGAGGTTGCTGCTGAGACAAGAGAGGTTAAGTGTGGAGAACAGGTCTGTAAAAAGAATGAGGATAGGAACTGTAATTTTCTCATGGTGCCTTTTGTTATATTTTCACTTATTTCTTCTGCCAGCAGCACTATCAGTATTTTACCTGAGCTCCATTCAACACACAGTATTTTTTAGTCATGAAATAGTATAGCACTGGATAGCTCAGAGCTGTTGGTTCACTAAGGATGGGGTATCAGCAGGGTGTCTGGGGAGGAGGACACATGCTGTGAGGATAGGATTATCAAATCATGGAATCATAGAATCATTGAGGGTGGAAAAGACTTCGAAGCTCATCCAGTCCAACCATCAGTCCAACCTCACCGTGCCCTCTAAACCATGTCCCCAAGTGCCACATCTATGCATTTTTTTTTTACCTCTCCAGGGATGAAAACTATTCCATTTCTGTGGGCAGCCTGGTCCAACGCTTGACAATCCTCTTGGTGATGGAATTTTCTTAATATCGAATCTAACCCTCCCCTGGTGCAACTTGAGGCCATTTCACAGAATCACAGAATAACCAGGTTGGAAGAGACCCACCGGATCACCGAGTCCAACCGTTCCTACCAAACACTAAACCATATCCCTCAGCACCTCGTCCACCCGTGCCTTAAACACCTCCAGGGAAGGTGACTCAACCACCTCCCTGGGCAGCCTGTTCCAGTGCCCAATGACCCTTTCTGTAAAGAATTTTTTCCTAACGTCTAGCCTAAACCTCCCCTGTTGGAGCTTGAGGCCATTCCCTCTTGTCCTGTCCCCTGTCACTTGGGAGAAGAGGCCAGCACCCTCCTCTCTACAACGTCCTTTCAGGTAGTTGTAGAGAGCAATGAGGTCACCCCTCAGCCTCCTCTTCTCCAGGCTAAACAACCCCAGCTCTCTCAGCCGCTCCTCATAAGGCCTGTTCTCCAGCCCTTTCACCAGCCTCATCCTCTCATCCTACCACTTGCTGCTTGAGAGGAGAGACCAGAACCCACCTCACTACAATCTTCTTTCAGGAAGAGAGCGATGGGGTCTCCATCAGCCTCCTCTTCTCCACACTGAACAGCCCCAGGTCCCTCAGCCTCTCCCAGATCACCTGGGCTCAAGACCCTTCCCCAGCACTGTTCCCCTTTTCTACATGCGCTCCAGCTCCTCAATGTCTTTATAATACTGAGAAGCCTAAAACTGAACACACTATTCGAAGTGTATCCTCACCAGTGCCGAGCACAGGGGAACAATCCCTTCTCTACTCCTGCTGGTTCCATCATGGCTGATCCAAGCCAAGATGCTGTTGCCCTTCTTGGGTTTCCCTATTGATCATAATGATTGGATATTTCACCCGTCTCTCCTTTATAACAAAGCTTCAATCCCCACCCACAGCAGTTGCTGGAAATACTGCAGGGCTTACTGTTACATTCTGGAAAAAATCCACTTTCTACCTCTCCTGGCAAGACTATCACAGAGCCCAGATCCTCCATCAGGAGCTAATGCTGATTGGCCTCACAGCATCAGGTCATTAGATATTTCTTAAAGATTATAGCATGTAGTACAGTAGTGAATTAATTAAAATAAGAGTATTTTGCTTCTCATAATGCAAAAGCAAGCTTGGCTTGAGAAGAAGGAACTTTTTTATTATTTTTTTATGGGATATAGCAGTAGCACTGTAAAATTTCAGTTTTCCCAGCAACGGAATCAATGGAGTATTATATCTAAAATCTTCTGAATTCTCTAAATGAACCAAGTGATTTGTGTAAGTCATTTAGAGGGCAAACTGCAGCAGAATCCCCTTCCTGAGAAGTTCATAATGCCAGCCTTCCTCCCTCTCCTGTTATTGAATTCTTCCATAAGAGATATGAAAACATAGTGTCACAATAATAGTGTTCATATAGGAAGTTATTGCCAACCAAGCCATTACTGAAACATGCGCATGGGAGAAAGTATTACTTCACCTCATCACGTAGAAAAGTGAAAAGGCTTTCCACACATGGAGTCAGCCTTGAACAAGTATGAATACCAATATTATTTGCAATTAAGCACACTGAATGAAGTACACCTAACTACATGTTCAATGGTTCTCACAAACCAGCACATTAACACTTATTCTTTGCACTTAATTGTCCATTCCCACCACATAACATACTTAGTTGTAAACTCCTTGAAGTGCAATGAATTCTTTTAGTAGCTACACTGCAATTCAATTTTAATTTGCTTTTTATGTAGCATCTTTGATACACTATATCTCAGATTGTGTGATAGTAAGGTAAAAATAATGAGAACGTTTTCCAGACGCACTGCTATTCCCATTGTGGAGTAGTAAGGTAAAATGACATATGGACATAAGCTAGAGGTAAAAAAGAAAATGAACATATATTTTAAATCAGGAAAGAACTAACATTCAACTACTACTCTATTAGCTTTCATCTTTCCTTCATTAAATGCTTTTGGAAAGGCATCTTATAAAAAAGAATAACACTCAGAAATGCCTTTACTGTTCAGAAAAAAGGAGACACTTCATATTTCACGAAGGTAATTATTTTGCTTCTGGTTTCATCTTGCATCGGAGACAGCAAGGAAGCCCTGTAGATAAAGTATCAATTGCTAGCTTCATCAACTTTCAGGCAAGACTGTCAGATCATATCTCTTAGATGGGCCAGAAACTTCAGGGGTTCATAATTTAGATGACAATGCAATTACTCATATTCTGTGGTATGATAATGACCTTTGTTAAAGCAGTTCAGGTCATGAAGTCGTGTCAGGAGTCCAGCAGGCAGTGTGTTTCAAGCAGGAATGAAGCCTTTGAGACCTGCAGAAGCCTGCTGGTAGAAACTCACAGCAAGGTACAGACACAGCAAAAAGTGCAGGGCAAGGATGAAACACACCATTTGAGACTAGGCTTAATATAGCTTCTCTGTCCCGGTCCACCATGTCTGAATAGCACTTGGAAAGTGGGAGGGAGGAAATTCAGGGAAATGAATAAATTGTTCAAGGGAAGCCCAGTTCTGTTTGAATAAGTCCTACGGGATGAAAATCATCCTTGTGTGGATAGATTTATAACTTTCCTAAGTACCCAACTCCACTTGGTTTCAACGGGATTAGAAATCAAAAGGATATCTGAGATGCCTAGAAACTTGAAAGAAAACCTTCCTTCATCACTCCGAAAAGTAAAGGTTTTTTTTTTTTTCTTTTTCTTAGGAGCTAATCAACTATTACCCTGGCCAATCAACAGCTACTACCATGTTGGGCCACGAAAATTCTGATACCCCTTTAAAAGAAGGAGAAGGAAAAAAAGAACATAGAGCAGCAGATGTATTCCACTGCAGGCCATAGTTACCAGAAGCGTTACTTGTAAAACAACAGATTGTATGGCTGCTTTTATTTACTCTGAAGGTTCCTCAAGTTCAGAGAATGCCATCTAGGAAAGAATGAGTTAAACCATATAAGCTTTTAATTGAATACAATTTCCTAACTAGAATTCTCAGTGGCACAAGGCACACCCTGCACATCAGCAACTCAACGTTATAAATGAACAACCACATATCAACAAGCAAATCAAATGAATAACACCACCAAATTACTCAGCTTTCTATGCTGGCAACATATCAAATGCAACCACAAATCTTTGTAATTTCCATGCAATGTATCTTCCATCTCATTCCCCAAAGCTGTCAGTAGACAGTCCCAAGAAATTACTTGGGAAAGGCAGTCACTTGTCAAATGATACGCGTCAGAGCCAAGCAGGGATCTGGTGCAGGAAGGATCACATTCCTTTCAGGCTGATGGGACAGCAGCTTTTTGGCTAAGCAGTCTTCCCAAATGGAAGTTGCTAGGTGCTAACCAGCCTTTCGTGCCACCTGCCAACCCAAGATACAGTTCCCAGGAAACATTCTGGTGTCAATGTGGTATTTACCTCTTAATCTTAAAGAAAAAAACAGCAAACTTCTGAATGCATGGCCATTGTTTGACCGAGGGCAGATGTGAACTGCTCTGCCAACACCAGTCTCAAGTGAATTACCCATGCACACAAGTTTTATCATGGATATCCTACCAACAATTTGCTGTCATTAAGAACAAGTACAACAATATCGAACAAAATGGTATCACCAGAAATGAACACAACAAAACCACATTGAATCAACATACCCAATATTAATGAAGACATTGTTACAACCTCCATGTTTTCAATCAACTTCAGGAAGATGATGTATGTCTGGAAAGCTGTAACACTGATAGACTGAAGGACTTAAGTTTTTGTGATATGAAGTATTCAAGGGGCATGTTAGTAAATTCTGATCTAAAATTCTACTGTAGTGGCTAAGAGTATAGAAACACATTTTTCTTTATCTACTACCATTTGCTGTCCTGCTGGAATAAAGAATGTTGAAAAGCAGACTGGAAGACTTTTTGACATGGCTTCTTATAACCCACAAAACTCAATGCAGTCATCGTGGAATCAGAGGGGATCACTTACGAAGTATAAAAAATATACATTAATGAAAATGTTTAGGTCACAATTTTGCAGCTATAGTCACAGGTGGTAAGTATGCCTGTCCATTTAAAGACTTTTTTTCTGTGATGGTGAGAATTGCATATTAAAAAATGATCTTAAACAGTAGATAATCTTTTTTGATTTCAGAACTGTCCTAAAGCATTAGGGAAGGAGTGGAAGTGTCTTGGTTGAAGTGTCAGAACTCTCTGATTATTTAGAAAACACATTTTTTTCCTAACTGATGGACAAAGTGTCTGCCAACTCTTAGAAATCCTTCCATTCTCCTATGTTAACCAAGGAACAGATGTGTATTTCTGGCTAAGATGAGCAAAGGTCAATTGTAAATGCTGCAGCCATGTAACAACCTTGCAAGTATATATTCACCCTGCTATTGGTAAGAATCACTTTTCCTGTCTTAATAGGAGTCAAGATTGTGAAGGAAAAAAAACAGCATATCTTAAAATGACAGCTACTTCTGGTTGAGCATGGGTAATTGTTTATGGGAAGAAATTTTTATTTTCTTATATGCAGATGGATCTATAATGACAACATTCTGGAGACTGAAACCTACTGAGAAATTAAGAATAAATATTTTTTCAGAAGTGGAAGTGAACTTTTTTATTCTTTAGTAAATGTTGTAATTTCTTATAAAATTACAGATAAGCAGCATGTCCTTGAAGTTTTCTTGACTGGATGTTGACATTGAGTTCTCTGTACTCAGAAGTGATACAGACTGTTAATTAGACTGAAGACTTTAATAGAGTTGTTCAATCTGTGATACTGTGAGCCCCCTATTTCTGCCAGGTCAGAGCAGCTTTTTGTTTCTTTATCCATATTTTACACAAACACAAGACATCCTTGCAGAAGATACACACCTGTTCCAACTCAGGTCTGGATCACAGCAGCAACTTCACACTTCTTCTGGTCTACACATTCCTTGCAAGTGATATTCCTTGTGGAGGCAATGTGCAGCCTACTGGGATGTATTTCTGAGCAACAATCACTAACCACAAAAGAACTCTATGTAGTCTGAAATGAAAGAAAAATCCAGCTAAAGCCTAACAAGAGAAAAACTTTTATCTGTCTGCTCCCAAGAACAATATTATGATCCCTCCAAAAAGCTGGCTGGCTAATAAGTAGCTATTTTTTCCAAGACCTTACATTTAGATTATAATTCTTTTATCCATTTTGGCTCTTTCACTGCATGAGAATTCCCACTGACTGCAATTATAGTAGAATTTGGCTCAGAATCAGTACTTGGGAATAAGCTGTATCTGATTCCTTGGTTCAGAACACGATCCGTGTTGATACAGAGACTGACACTGTTCAGAAGTCATGGCTGTTAATCCTATCACTCCAATGCGTAATCTGATTAACCCTCAGGCTTTCTCAGTGGCTTGGGATTCTATTTGGCTTTTTTTTATTTTTTAAAATGTATTAAGAGTGCCCTGAACTTCATTGGCTCTGCTACTGTTATTGTTATTATTCTGAGCCATTTTTCCTAGGAGCTTTCTTACGACCTTGGCTGTGGGGTGACTGCAGTGTGCAAGCAAACATCAAACATGCTCTTGCTTTTCTCAATGCATCCTTAAAGGATGTGCTTTGTTTTTCTCTTCTCTCTTATTTTCTTTAATTCCTGAATTTACCTCAGCTAAACAGTATATATTTTAAATTTACACAACTCCAAGCAGTTTCAGAGTGAGGATTTTCACCCATTAACTTGGTCCTCAGAGCTGTGAGAATTCTCCCTTTGATTTCATTAACATACGAAATAAATTCTTGATCAAACGACTGTAGGTTAATCTCTATTTATGCTGGAGAAATTTGCTACAAGATTAATGGTCGTTAATCAATTGGTCATTTTTTTTTTTGCCCACTTTCATTTTTTGGAACAGTTCTGGTTTGTATACTCTGTAGCCTTAAAAAGAGTTCTCACACAAAGAAAGCGTTTAGTATACCAACAAAATAAACTGCACTCAAGTTGGTTCCAAGGTGTAAGTCTGAAAATACACTTCAATATTAAGATCTGCTACAGTCTGCTGGTTGTTGCATAAATTCTCTGTCTACATCTGTCAAGAGACTGAGCAGGATAAAACATTGCCCATGCTCAACCAGGTTGGTCCTAGACAGAGACAAATGCGGAAAAAAGTTATCAAAAACTTCGTACTGACAGAGACTTCTGATGCTTTGAGCCATTCTTGCTGTGAATGTTAGCCAGCAATCCATGTTTATTTTCCAACTGACAGTATATTTCGATGATGGTAATGACAAAGCACAGAATCATTGAACCGTTGAGGTTGGAAAAGCCCTTTAAGCTCATCCAGTCCATCTACACACTTTTTGAACCCATCCAGGAATGGAGATTCCACCACTGCCCTGAGCAGCCAGGCCCAATGCTTCAACACTCTGTCAGTAAAGAAATTTTTCCTAATAAGCATCAATGCGAAATTTAGGTTTATTCAATGAAATATAGAATACATCGTATCAATATTTGTTCCCAAACCAAAATCTTCATTACAAGAATGCTGAAATGAAACAGGCTCAACAAAACAAAGAAGTCAAAACCCCGACAAGAATGCTTCCATTCCCAGAACTGAAGTACAATTTTTCTGTAACCTGTGACCAACATTAGTGAAATATTACTCCATCTTGCTAAATTTTTCATGACTTGCTTTCGGCTAGTGATTTCTTCTGACACACACCCTCTAGAAACAGGGAGAGAAAGCAAATCAATACTTCAGCTAATCTGAGTTTCTGAAGGCAGTTTGTTTCTTCCATATAATTCTCTTGATAATCCATAGAGCAGATTAGCATGAAAAATAAAAATCTAAAATCCATAGCAGCCAGAAAGGGAACATTATTCCTGGACTGAAAGAAGTGTCACCTATGCTACTGAAGTTTTGTTTAATATTAAAGTCAGCTTGGAAAGCATGATAGCAGTAGCGATGCTGCAAACCATGATAACCCATAAAGCATGTTAATTTCTTCTCTCTATTTTTAATTCCATCCAGCCATGAGCCGTACATTGCTCAGTGCAAGATTAATGAATCACGCTCTAATTGCTTTTCACATGTCAAATTCTACTCCGAGTCTTAAGGTTTCAAGAATCTAATGTCAAAACACTTCTTATTTGGCTAAATCAGAGGAAACTAACTCCATCAAATGTGGTGATGCATCAGCAATAGTATTAATTACAGTTTCTGAAGATTTCAATCTGTTCTATAGTTTGAGTAGATTACAAGCATTAGCCATTAGTTTGAACAACATAAATTCACTCAGCCTTGCGACAGAGGTACGCTAGCGTAACAGTAATGCTTCCTTGTACGAAATTGGTCTGATCATCTTCTATTCATCAAATCAGTTCACTTTTTACATTAATCATTATTGTTCAGCATAAAGGCTTCTGGTGTATGATTGCTCAGACTCACTGTGCTGGGTTCCTGCATGCCCCATACCTTGGAGAGGTTGTTTTATGGGGATGGATTAAATTCAATGACTTTGCAACAGTTAATCTGAAAAAGTTTCTTGCGTTTCTCCTTCATACTGACAACAAGGCCAAGAAGTCAACATCTTTACCACACCAATATCAATGTGGGGGTTTGACACTTTGCAGATGACAGACAAAGCTTTAAATGAATCCACCTCTTTAGATCCTTCAACCCGCTTGCTCACTGCATTGTCTAAATGGAAGGCTGAGCTCTCCGCCACGTTAGCGCAGACTCTTCCCCATTGGTCCTGTCTGTTATATTTCTTATCTGTATGTGATACACAGCTACAGGCTTTACAAATAGGAAATATGAAGCCAATAAGGCAGAGGTGGTTTTAAAATGCTTTTCCAATTCTGTAGATGTGACCGGATAGTACAGCCACATTCCGGTGGCTGGATTTTGTCTTATAGGTAAACTCTACAGAAGTGACATAAATATGAAAAAGTGATTGCTAGTTTGTGGTGCATCGATTATATTAATTTGACCAGACGACTCTGGAGAGGGAATTGCACTGCTTAGTCATCAATAATTCCCTCTTTTTTTGCTAAAGCCTAAAATCAGACAAGTCCCTTAAAGAGTTTGTAATAAATGCAGCTCAGGCCCCCAGAGACTCATTCCTGCCCAGGAGTCTGAAAATAGCTATCTTCAGCTGAATTAAAAATTTCTTTAATTACATCATCACATTCCAAAATACTGAGCTAGTTCAGGTATGTTCCTAGATTTACATGGCCCTGAATAACTCTTTTTGTCTAGAGGGTTTTCTAAGTTTATAGCAGAGTAATAATTTCTGCCTCAAAGGCATTAAAATATTAGCAGTAAGTTTTCCCTATAGAAAAGGAAATGCAGAGGTCCATCCTCCTAAATGAACATCTCACTGATATTTTTGCCATGGCAAAAGATACCTGTACCTGGCTAGCAAGTCTATGCTGAATGCTACATTGGGATAGGTACAGCTCTGGCAACACAAACCACCCTCAGGAGAGACACAGCAGCAGCCCGACAGCAGCCTTCAGAAAGGCTGTGGCTACTGATTCCGCCTTGTCCCCCTTTCAGAGAGCTTTGAGCAGTCAAATTGCACCAAAAATGAGTGAAAATTGGGCAGGCAATTCCACCACTCGTCTGGAAAACAAGGGCTTGTGCTTTATAGGACACAGTAGAGGAGCCTGTAAGCATTATGTGGTGCTTGAAGCACTGCTGTTCACACAAGAAAATATATTGGCTGAGCTCAGGGTCCCAAACTGCCTTTATTTGGACTTCCTAGGGTAATCTCCCAAGGAGGAGGGTCAGCTGCTGCAATCTGCAAAGCACAGTGTTGTTCCATCAACATCCAGTCTTCCTTGCTTTTCTCCTTGTCATACCGAGCACAAGAAGAGGTTGTCAGAAGGGAAATTAAATGAAAAAAAAAACAACCCCTTCAGTCTGGCACTGCACTGAGAAGAATAATCCACTACATCGCTCGCTGGGCAAGGGAGGGGATTGTCCCACTCTGCTCCCACTGGTGCAGCCCCACCTCGAGCACTGGGGGTAGTTCGGGTCCCCAACGATAAGAAAGATCTAAAGCTACCAGAGAGGGACCAGAGGAGGGAACGGACTTGGTGAAGGGTTTAGAGGGGAAGCCATGTGAGGAGTGGCTGAAGTCACTTGGTCTGTTCAGCCTGGAGAAGGGGAGACTGAGGGGAGACCTCCTCATGCTCTGCAGCTTCCTCGCAAGGGGAGGAGGAGGAGCAGGCGCTGAGCTCTTCTCTCTGGTGACCAAGGACAGGAGATGAGGGAATGGCAGGAAGATGCCGGGGGAGGATTAGGTTGGACATAGGTGGTGGACCACCATTGGGTCTGGGTTTATTGTGTAAAGGCAAATCTTCCCTTCAGGTCCTGCCTCCAGTGACTGGAGTACAGCTTATCACGTATCAGAGCTACTTATTCCACTCTCGCAGTGATGAGGCATTGTCCACAAAGGCTTAAATATATTAAAATGTGGAGTTTTCCAAGGTCCAAGTCTGAAAACTGAAATTTAGATGCTCTGAGTTCATTTGAGGGGATGGTGTCTGCAGGAATCCAGTCACAACTTGAGCAGTGAGGTCAAGATCATTGAACAGGGCTAGCAAACCCTGCCAAAGGCAATTTATGAAGGTGACATGAGAACTATGAAACTAGCTACCAGTGTTCTAGGAAGGCTTTCAGCTGCAAAAATAGTCTTAGCCCATTCTCACCAAACCTTTTCAAGTGCTGCCAGCAACAAGGAGTGTAACTTTTTCAGTTTTCTTCTCAGTGATCTCCAAGGAAGGAAGCTCAGCTACTAGTAATGTTCAGATTGTGGTTTTCACACAGTAACGTTTAAGTGTAAAGGGAAATTCTGTATTTATTTCCTATAAATTGTAGTAAAAACAGGATGTTAGTGTGTATGGTGCACATTCAGAAACTGAAATAGTAAACTCTCCCCTTCCGGATGCTGTTCAGTGTCAGACACAGCAACTCATTTTTGAGCCCTCTTATGAATGACAGTAAACTTGAAAGCTGTTAAGAAATCATTGTGCTGATTTGCTGAACCCACATCGGGATGCTATCTGTTAGCTTTGAAGAAAATAGTTTGTAGTACATCTTAAGGCATTGCATTGTTTTCAAGAGCACATGCAGGGATCACTGCAATCACTGGCTTCACAGAATCACAGAATCACAGAATAACCAGGTTGGAAGAGACCCACCGGATCATCGAGTCCAACCGTTCCCATCAACACTAAACCATATCCCTCAGCACCTCATCCACCCGTGCCTTAAACACCTCCATTGATTCTTGTACCACAATACAGTCATTTATGGCAGAAGCAAAAAGAAACAAGCTATGTTTCCAAAGCAATCTGTCTGACACCATTTAAAAGAAATGATGTCTTCTTATGGTGATTGCTCTTAGGGTTATGAAGTGGGAAGGATGACACACATTTGGAGGAAGACAGGGCTGTCAGGTTCAACAACCATTTAAAATGTGAAACATATTATAAACAAAGTTCATTAGGTCAATAAGGCCAATATTAATGGTTTCATTTTCCTCTGTGGAATTTGATGGCTGGCTGCACAGAAACAGCAGTGGAGATTTATGCAGTGAGGGGCAATCAGATTCTTTTCTGAAATTCTTAATATGAATTCCTAGTGATAATGTCATGCTGTGATATCCCTGTGGTTGCTTTCCCTTATTATCAAATAAGCATACAGAAACAATACTCCAAATATGTGCTCTCCTACATATAAGACATAGAAACAAGACATACATACAAAATACATATCGATATTATATATTCTCCAGCCCTATGGGTCTATGGACCACAATCTGAAAACCAGTGGACTTCAATATAAATATGCAGAGACTGATATTTTCCAAGAAGCATAAGATTTAGGGTTCTAAGTCATGTCATTATTTATTAGCAATTGTACAAATCATTATTAGGTCTATTTCAAAAGCCCACACTGGAGGACTCGTTGCCATTTATTTACAACAGCCCTTTATAAATCATTCATCTGGAGAGTTCTCTCCCATGTGTCGTGAAAACATTTCTGTAAAATCCTCTTAATGGAGTCTATGAATCAAGGCACAGTAAGTGTCACAGGCTGGATCAGTGGCTTAAGAACCAAGCAGGTGTCAAAAGCACTGACTGAATTAGAAACTTTAATCTACGGCAGTGAGTGAAATTTATGCCCCAAAGAGGTAGTTTGAAAGTCCTACTTTTTTCTCTGCTATGGCTATGAAGTTCTGCCAAGACCTAAGAGAAGGGCCATAGGGATGAGAACTCTTTAGTCTGGAAATGAGAAGACTGAAGGGGATACATGATAAAATTAGACCAGTCCTCAAGTACCTAAAAGGCAACTGAAAAAAAAAAAAAAAGGAATTCACTGTGTTCATTATGTCATGTGGCTTAAAATGAAGAAAAGGATGCAGAGGATCATTTGGAACACTGTCTAATAGCAAGGACTGAGGTACTGGAACAGATTATATGGAAGCCCATGAAATCTTCATCACTGATTTTTAGGCACAAGGTAGTTGAACAATCTAAAGAATGATTACACAGTGACAGATTCTTCCCTCTCTCTAAAAAATATAATCTCGGTCTGTTACAGATGGATCATTAATGATTTTTATTATTTGGCAATGAGGAGGATTCAGTCGCTGCTGTGACTCACGTCTGTAATATCCCACAGGTTCAGAAACACTGACACGCTGGCACTAGCACCTACTCTGGAGCCCTTTTGAACCTGTTTTTGGACCTACTTGAAGGGTCTTGTTTTCCTCCATGTCACATCTCATCAGGCAACCCCTAAGCATGTGGGAGTTTGGGAAACGCAGCATGTATTGAATACATGAGGGAGGTTTGAAAAGCAGATTAATCAGGTGAAAGAAGAACCAGAAGATACTGTAGACAGGGTAAGAATATTTTCATGTTAATGAAGAAGGTAAAATCCAAGACAGAACTTTAATAGTGAAAATCACTCCCCTAAACCAAAATTCAGTTATTAAATAGAAGTGACCTCATTATCAGTTATTCCGGTATCATGAGTTGCAGTCCCATTATCTCCTTTGAACAACAAGTATTCAGTGAAGTAACTGGGACATCACCTTGGTGCTCACTTATCCATGGAGATGCTGCTCAGATTACAAACCTAAATGAAAGCACCCTGCAAACCACTCTGCAGATTTATTACAGTTGCCAGTGTTGTCATAATTGCAGCTGTACTCTCCCATGAAGTGCAGTTCCACCTGCCTTTCTCTGGCTGCAATAGGCTTCATAAACACAAGGAATTTCCTAACATTTCCTTTCAAGTTACTGGCTACTTCCTTGTCAAATTCCTTCTTAGCCCTGATAAATTGAGTTAGCATTTCATACAATCCAGTTTATGCTTTTCTTATTTCCTTAATTCATTTTATTTTTCAGTTTCTGAAGTAATTAACAAATATTAATTGATGAAAAAATTCATCACTTGTTTTGCCAAGCATTTATCCTTCCTTACTTTTTAAGATAGAGAAATAGAAATGCAATATATAGAAAAATGATCTCTGATGCACAAAACCCCCTAACCTTTAACTAAGCACAAAACCTGAACTCTTTTTAGAAGAGCTAAGCATAATTGGCTGAATGGTGAATTAAGAACTCACACAATGAAAATGGAGAGTACTGTGTATATATGCAAAAAGCTCTCTGAAGGGTTGTAAAAATCTATTACCAGTGTCACTTGATCACAAAAACATTCAAGCAATTAGTTGCCACTCTGAGCTGTGCAAAAAATGGATACAGGTGTAATTTAACACCCAGTTTGTTTAATTCCTCAATAACATCTATTAAGGTTTATTAAAGGCACTTCCAAATGCAAAGAGTGATAATGTTTCTGGGATCTATAAAGGCAGCAGGTGGTGACTGTCTAGGAAAATACACCTAGGACAGCCTGCCCCACTTGAAACAGTCCCTTCTTCCAACTGCAGCAATTCAACAGAGAGGAGAAGGTGGCTGCGCTCCCACAGAGCTGCAGGACAGAGCTCTGCATGATGGTTTTAATGAGCAGAGCAGGTCAAGCAAAAGGAAGGCCAAGGCTTTGTTAAGTTGCCTTATGCTTCTCCCAGTCTTGAACTTCCTGAGAACTGAAAGGTGGAAAGGAAATTCTTTAAGACCTTGTTAAGGACAGAACATGCATAATTGTCTGGGTCTGTGAAGTCCTGGAAACAAGAGAAGTTTAAAGGGAATAAAAAGATCAGTAAGTATCCAAAAGAGTTATTGTATTTTTAATTCAAAATTCTGGGAGAAAAAAATGTTTTTTTCTCTTACTACCTTTTAGTCATTAATTAAAGTCCACGCTTCCAAAACCAGTGTTAAATTTAACTGTGAATTAAAAACTCATCAGTTAAGCTCATCTATTTTAAGTTAAGGTGACTAGACATGAAACCAGCTGCTGCTCCCAACGGAAAATGAAGTTTACGACTACGTATCAGATGCAAAATGTAATTCTTATGCAGAAATGTTCAGATTTGCTGATAGAAAAACCCTCTACCCTCAAAATAACATTTTTTATCAAACATCAAGAGGGTTTTTTGTTTGTTTGTTGGGTTTTTTTATCAACCTATCAGAAAAGGGTTTTATGTTTTATGGGTTTGTGGATTTTTCCTGTTGTTGGATGTTGGGTTTTTTGAATAAAAAATTAGCATTCTCTACAAGGACACAAAAATATGCCCAGATTACAGAATTGTTAAGGCTGGATAAGACTTCTGAGCTCATTCAGTCCAACCATCAGCCCAAACCTACTGTGCCTACTAAATCATGTACCCAGGTACTGCAGTCACACAATTTTTTAACTCCTCCAGGGATGGTGACTCTACCACTGCCCTGGGCAGAGCCTGCTAGGGCTTTGTCACTCTTACAGTTAGAGAAATTTTTCCTAATATCCAGTCTAACCCTCTCCTGGTGCAATTTGAGGCCGTTTCTTCTCATCCTATCCCTTGTTATTTGAGAGAAGAGACCAACCCCCACCTCACCACAACCTCCTTTCTGGGAAGTGCTGAGAGTGATGAGGTCTCCTTTCAGCCTTCTCCAGGCTAAACAACCTCAGGTCCCTCAGATGCTCCTACAAGCCCTGTTCTCCAGACCCTTTCCCAGATCATTCCCTTCTCCAGGCACACTCCAGCTCCTCAATGTCTTTCTTGCAGTGAGGGATCCAAAATAAAATAATGAACCAATGTTTAGGCTCAAGATTATATCACGGTTTAACAACAATCTACAAGCCAGGACATGGAGCAGGTATGTGGTGATTTTGCCTTTACTGAGTTACACTCAACTCAAGCAACTCCCAGATTATTCCCCAGAAATGTTTGAAAATGCTGGTTTGATTGTGACCAATCAGTATTTGCACCACCAGATAGAATAGTTTTGGAATTCAAAATGTTTCCTGGGCTTTTCTTGTGGCAGAAACCAGAAAATCTGCACAAATCTTGGTTTTGTTATTATCTTCCCATGAATACCTTTGAAGAGGAGTGGCAAGAGGAAGAGTTTTGAGATTTGGTTTTGTTATTTTTGTACTCCAAAAAACCAACTGGAAATGTTTTCCAGGTTTATAACCCTATGACTTGCACAGAAATCTAATAGCTGGCAATGAAACTGATATTTGCAATGTGATCATTTTTTGGTAGGCTATGACTTCTTTAAAGCCTCTTAGAAAATTAATTGTGTTATAGTATTAGTCTAATTTTGGAAGAATACCTGAAAGAGGCCTACAAGAAAGCTGGGGAGGGACTGTTTACAAAGGCTTGGAGTGATAGGACAAGGGGCAGTGGGTATAAACTGGAGAGGGGCAGATTTAGACTAGACATAAGGAGGAATTTCTTCACTATGAGGGTGGTGAGGCCCTGGCCCAGGTTGCCCAGGGAAGCTGCGACTGCCCCATCCCTGCAGGGGTTCAAGACCAGGTTGGATGGGGCTTGGAGCAGCCTGATCCAATGGGAGGTGTCCCTGCCCATGGCAGGGGGCTTGGAACTGGGTGGTCTTTAAGGTCCCTTCCAGTCAACTATTCTATGATTAAAATTGAGGAAAAGAAAAAGATAGTCTGTTTTCTTTAGAATCATGCTGGGTGAAAGGAGGAAATCATTGAGGTTTAAAATACTCTGTAAATACTTTTATGGTGAAAAAAACCAAACCAAACAAAAGCTCATGACAACACCTATCACTACATAACAACTGCCTGGATTTCTTTTAACGAGCCTACTTACACATCTATACATCTGGACAAAAACATACTCACGTTGCACAGGGAAGGACAACAAAAAGAAGGCAGGAATGCGAAAAACAGAGACAGACACTTCTCATTAATCAGGTTTCCAATCAACAGCACAGTCGGCACAAGCACAGAGCTGCCATGAGTACTGCTTGCAAGTGCCCACTGGAAGCCTTATACTAACGCACTCCTACACCCCAGTGGCAGAAAGGGACATAACACCAAGCAAACCCTTTTTTTTTCAATCAAGATAAGCAAACAAACAAGCAACACTGTCTGATGAGCTGATTTGGATTTGGGATTTTTCCTTAAATATTTCATTAACCGAAGGGGATGTTTGCAGATGCTCTCATATTCCACGTTCAGTACTGGGATGCTAATCAGCATTAAGGATCGTGCAGTGAAAATGTAAGTAAATCCCTTCATTATAAAGTCAATCTTAATATGGAAAAGGGCAAGTGCTCTATGTTAGACAGGGTTATAACAGTTCAGTTGCTATCATAATGAGAGTGTCGTGGCTAAATGCCATCACACTGTTTTAGATGTCCTAGTGCCTAATTCAATTCCCACTGAAAACAGTAGGGATCAGATCATTCAATTAACTTCAGTGGCCTTTGGATTGGAATTAAGATTCGACTCGGGATGAAGTGAAGTTCTCTATGGAGAGACTGAGTACTTGCAACTCCTGTTGTGTTTGGCACCTTCTCACTAAACCTAAGTATCCAAAAAGAAAGTAGGAGAGATAGCCTTTTCTGCACTAAAAGCTTTTAAAGAAGCCTCGGAAATGTTGTCACTTAACTGCAGTCATTTCCTCTGAAATTCTGAAGTAAATAGTTTAAGTCAAAAAAAAAATCACCTTCTTTCTTAAGATGCAAAAATTTACAGATTATTACAGACAGAGTGTAATACAACATGTATGGGTTCATATTCAAATTCTGCCTTTTTTATGTAGCACACCATTAAAAATTACCTGAGAGGTTTTTTCCGTGACTATAATACTATGCAAGACAGTAATATTATGAATTAACTGCTACAGTTCAAGTAAAATTTACCAGCAGATGTACAATTTCCATATGTTTAATGCTTGTTTGCAGTTATGTCCTAGAAAGGACACAGATCTGCTGCCATTTTCAGAATATCAGAAAATACACATGGGATACACACGGGATACACATGGGATAGACACGTCCAGCAGGCAGCAGTGCAGTAACTGACACCATTAGTGTGCCCTCTAGAAACATTCAGCATGACAGATGATGGCAATTTCCTCATAAATCTTGTCTAGAACATGAAAAATGCAACAGAATCTTATTTTATTAATATGATCTTATCAGTACTAATGGAGGAGGTAGAATCTGAGTCTGCAGTGTTTTTCTGCCTCAGTTTCATGACAGAATATTCCAGAATTTGAGATCATGAGTGCATGGAGAAAAAACAAATCTTATTCCAGATGAGCAGCACAATATATTTTGCCTCTCCTGTATTGCTGTATTACTTTTACTGATCCTTGATGATTGACAGGAGAACAGAGCTGAAGCCTACTCTTTCCAAACATCTTACCAAGCCAGCAGCAAAGGGGTTTTGTTCATTAGGACTAGAGAAATAAAAGGAAAAAGAGAACATTTGAGACTCAGAGAATCCAGGGTAACAATTCTGCATTTTCTCCAAGCTTTCAAGCTGGAATGTTTTCATTATTTTTAATATAAAGGAAACTCTTTTTTAAATATTTTTGACGGAACCCATTGAATAAGGCTAGCCTCCTCCGCACTGCATTTTTATTCAGTGAAAAGCTCATAAATTGAAGTTCCAGTAACATTTTTAAGCATCATTATCTCCCCTATTCCACCTACACCTCCTAAGATTTTCTATTCATTATAGAATGTGGCAGCAAGTTGATTCTGCAGTTCAAAAGTGTTTGATTTACAAGTAACATTTTGGGGTATCTTGGTGAAGAAGTTTGAGCTTTGAACAGGTGATCCCCACTTTCGGCAGCACTGGGATCCAAGGGGTTTGTTTGGAGCCCTGTTTGCCTTTCCCACAGCAGATTTAGTACTCCCGGGTGGCTTTACTGGATACTTTTTTTTCAGAAGGAAGAGTGAATATCCTTGCAACTGTCCTATCGCTACTGGCAAATAAAATTATTGTTAAGTATTACTACAGCTCCTGCTTAGACTGCAAAGTGACTACATTAATGGAACATCTGACTGTACTGATTATTGGGTTCTTCTAAAAATTTGGCTGTCTATATTGCATCAATGGTTGCTGCCTGATGGGCTCTTTTCTAGGGGTTTAATAGGAACAAATATCTGCTGAATATAGGAGCTGGTTCTGCGTACTAAATAGAATCACAGAATCATAGAATCACCAGGTTGGAAAAGACCCATCGGATCATCGAGTCCAACCATTCCTATCAAACACTAAACCATGCCCCTCAGTACCTCATCCACCCATGCCTTAAACACCTCCAGGGAAGATGACACAACCACCTCCCTGGGCAGCCTGTTCCAGTGCCCAATGACCCTTTCTGTGAAAATTTTTTTCTTAATGTTCAGCCTAAACCTCTCCTGGTAGAGCTTGAGGCCATTTTCTCTTGTCCTGTCGCCTGTCACTTGGGAGAAGAGCCCAGCTCCCTCCTCTCCACAACCTCCTTTCAGGTAGTTGTAGAGAGCTAGTAGGTTACATCTAAGATTCCTCTGCCAGCTAACATTTCTTACTAGCTTTTAAGACAATGTTATAATTCAGAAAAATATCTGTAATCACTGTGCAAGCAGAACAAGTTATTTGACCGGTGCTTTTTCCTAGCAGGTTTGCTTTCTGCCATTACAGGGTTAACTCTGAGTTGGATAATTGCTTTAATTATCTGAGAAATTCAAGCAATCTGTGGATATGAAAAACTTAATTCATACAAGTCTGAGATAGAAATGGGGGATATAAAGAAGAAACAATATTACTGCAGGCCACATGACTTTGGACTGCATTTGCCATCTTGCTTCCCTGGAAGAGGAATAAGTACATGAAAACAAAAGTCATTAAATCACATGATGCTTTCATTCCCTTTTTCTCCCTTCTTCCCTCACAAAGTCACCAGCAAGACAATCAGTGGACTTCCTCTATTGAGCTGCCTGGTGGATATTGCTGTTTCCTCTTGCAGTTCTGGTGAAGATCAGTAAGGACAGGACAGAGGTCTGGACAACCTGTTGTGGTGCACTGGCCTTGGTAGGCTGCCAACCAGCCACTCCCCTTCCTCCGTGCCACCAGCCACTCTCTTATTCCCCCCATTCAGTAGGACAGAGGGAGCAAATAAAATGGGAAAGCTCATGGGTTGAGATAAGGACAGGGAAATCAACAATTACTGTGGTAGGCAAAACAGACTTGGGGAAAATGAATCTAAAAATAGATTTAGTTCATGAGAAACAAAGACAAATTAAAACAACACCTTTCCCACCCCTTCTTTCCAGCCTCAATATTCCTCCGCTACTATTGACTGCTTTACCTTCTCCCTCACCCCTGAGCAGGATAGGAGGATGGGGAATGGGATTTGTGGTCAGTCCATAACAGTTCCTTTCTGCCACTCCTTCCTCCTCTCACTTTTCCCATGCTCTGACCATGGGTCCTGTCCATGGGCCACAGAAAGTTCGGAAAAGCCTGCTCTGGTGGGTCCTTGCCACAGGCTGCAGGGACAGACCTGCCCCACCATGATCCCACACAGGCTGCTGAGGAATCCCTGGTCCTGTACCTGCAGCACCTCCTCCTCTTGTCCACTGCCAGGGCTGGTCAGGGAGGACCATGTCAGCTACAGAGAGGACACTGCTGCACCTTTTAAATAAAACACTTTGAGGACAAAATGCTGACCATTTACTTTTCTCTCCCAGCTTTATACCAAAAGCTGCTGCTTTCATTTTTGATATCCCCAAAAGAGTCAGAGGGTCTATCAGCAATAAAACATTTACCTGCCCAGAGCACTGCTGCTGGGGACCACTATCTCCTCTCCCACAACACCTCCCTCCGTCAGCATCTTCAATGTTGAACACCTCGTTTGCCTCTGAGTTACAGCATTGAGAAAGGAAAAAATAGCTTTTAAATACAAATTGCAATTTTCCTCATTGTTTCTGAAAAACACAAGTCTGTTGATCTTTGGATATGCTGTAAGGGAAAGCTACTTGCAAGGGTTTCTGCCCGGATCACAAGATTTGCAATCCCTCTTAGGAAGAAAAGCGAATCTTTCTCTTGGATACTTGATCAGCACAGCAGCTCTGTACCTAACCTGGATTCAGTAGAAGTTGAACCGTATTTATGCACATTACAGCTCCATGAATATGCTCCAGCCTGTAACTGTAAGTTATCTAGTCCAAAGTTTCCTGCCCAACTGCAGACTTAAGGCCTGAATAAATTGCAGTTCATCCAAAGTTCAAGCAAATACTAGATGCAAAAGCAGGTAAAACATCAGTTAAATCTATTGTGCTTTTTTTTCAAATCCAGCAAAAAAACAGAGATCAGGTAGCTATAATAAGAAGTCAAAATTACAATAATTTATTTTGCTGCACCTCCCTCCACACACGCAGTTATCTCTAAAGTAAAATATAAGCAGGCTTCCTGTTTCAGTTTAAAACTTTATTACTTTACCATTATGTTATGAACACTTAATTTTATAGTCTATGATTATAGGAATTGCATTTCTGAATTCCTGCTTTTCTGTGAGCACTGGCTTTGTGTAACAATAAAATAAGATGAAAGCATGCCAACGTTCAATCTGCACTTAAATCTCTGCCTCTCTTTAGAAACAACCTGAACCTCTACACTTAAACACAGATTCTGCATGCCAGACAAGGCACAGCTATGACACTTACACTTCACGTTCCATTCATTGTCTGACCCTTAAAAGGGTATTAAAAGAAAATATACTGTCGATGTAGCTACAAACACACACAGGTGCCTTTCAGATGACTCAAAGTGGGGCTGGGTTCCCTTGGCTCGTTCTTAAGGCCAGGCTTGCTGAGTGCTGGGGTGAGCAAAGCATCAAAGGAAGACAGAGTCCATATTAAATGGCCTCCTCTTCAAAGATTTCCATGTGAGACATTGAACTCCACAAAGCGGAGGCCAGCAAACACAAAGATTTCAAAACAGAATCCCACTGAAATGAAAGTTTCAGCTAGTTAAAGTTTTCACTGCTTTTGGATACAAACATTTTTGGATGCTGAGCTAGGCACCCATCTTTCAACTCAACCCATGGGAAGCTATACATGGAGTCAGCATAAGCTGAGGAAAACCTTTCCAGTGGGTTCTTTATTTTTTGAAAGAACAATTCAGGTTCAGGAGCCCCATGGCTTTGCACCAAACTCAGAGGAGGATCTTTGCTGAAACAAAGTGGTAACACAGCTCTGAAAAGCATTTTTTTTCATTTCAAACATGAACAGCTTTGATGTTTTGAAAGAATTAATATCCCAGTATTTGTTACAAAAGCCACAATCCCAATCCTTACTCTCCAAACAGGGAAGAAGGAAAAGGATGGAGAATGTCCCCATATTAAAAAATAGCTGGAGCGGTCATCCAGCAAGTAGAAAAAAAAATATTGAGAGTCTGAAGTATAAATGCAGGAGTTCATAGGGATGTTTAAATGATGTGTAGATTTGGCACCTAGAGACATAAATGGTGGACTTGACAGCGTCGGGCTTATGGTTGGACTCTGTGATCTTAAAAGTCTTTTCCAACTTGAACAATTCCATGACTCTGTGATGTTCTTGCCAGTAAGCCTATAAAGCCCTGAAGCTTGCCTATTGGAGTCTTCTAAGTTCAGCCTATTGCAGCCTATATATAGGTACAAGCAATTACACCCTGGAATATTTTAACAGTGAAGGGAAGTGCTTCTCTGAGCATGGACTACAAGCAACAGAGATAACAATAACTTCTCTTTTGACTTGGAGAAAATGAAGTATAACCACTTAAAAGGAAACACAGCATGTTGTGTGGCACAGATTACAATACAATAAGAGGTTCTGAAATATCAGTACTTTTGACTCCATGTAATGAAAACTAGCACAGGTCAACAGTGCATCTTCTAATTAAGCAGCAGGTTTAGGTCAATTCCAAAAATAACTCTGGCATAATATTTGCCAACATATTGGCTTCTCTGAGAATGAAAGCAATCTACAGCTAAGTGCACCCATGGGGATAACAATTAAAATAACCACTAGAAACCACTCGGCTGTTCATACAGCCAAGTTTCTTTCCTATGCTGACACCAGGCACGTTTTTCATCAAGTATTCCTATCATAACAGAGGGGTATGAGCTACTCTGAAAAGTATTTCCCTGAATTTATAATCACCAATAAACCAAGCATGGGTTGATATTATTATAGCTGATAAAATTCAACTGTTCTGCTTAAAAGGTTACTTACCCAGCAGACTGTCTCTCAAAATCTGTTTCTTTACATTTGCAACCTGTATTGTGACAAATGCAGTATGAGAATACCTTATGTAAATTCCATTTTCAGGTAAAATAATAGCAGCATTGGTTTACTGCAAGTTATTGGGCCATGTAGAACTTTCTTTAGGAAAAAAGAAAGGCAGCAGCAAAATTTCATCAACTCAAACAGCAGAAGAATAACATCTTGTCTCAAAAATGGCCTTGAAATAAAAATTAATTTTGCAATCCTGGCTCCAAGAAAACATAGTTTTACCATTGACTTCAAAAGAATCTCAGTTCTACCTGTGAGCTCCTCAGGCTCTATATTGGATTCACTATTAATTACTCCTTTACCTTTATGAAAACCATTAGATTCTTAAAGATATTTAGAAACCTAATTCCAGCAAATGTTTCTTTAATATTTATGCAGTTTCAGCGGCTAAAATTCTGTTCACACTACCTTATCAGAATTCTTTCTCCATTTTCACTCTCCTCCATTTTCCTAGAGGAGCTTACTGACTAAGCATAAACCTGCAAGTTGTCCATATTGTCGGAAAAACTGGATTTAGGATACAAGAATGGATAGAAGTAAGAAAAATAAAACCAGGACAAAAGTGGATTCTGTAAGATACTACTGTATTATACACAACAGCAGGTGAAGTATTTCCCTCCCTCTGTTTGTTTGCTGGGTTTTTTGTGCTGTGATGTAACATTAGCATGCTGGTTTCTGTTGATAAATACAGAGTCATGGAAGGGGTTGGGTTGGAAGGGACCTCAAAGCCCATCCAGTCCTACCCTCTTTCATGAGGAGGGACACCTCCCAAGAGATCCGGTTACTCCAAGCCCCATCCAACCTGGCCTTGAACACCTCCAGGGATGGGGCAGCCACCACTGCTCTGGGCAACCTGGGCCAGGGCCTCCCCATCCTCACAGGAAAACATTTCTTCCCAAGATCTCATCTAAATATTCCCTTTTTCAGCTTAAAACCATTCCCCCTCATCCTATCCCTGCACTCCCTGATCCAGAGCCCCTCCCCAGCTTTCCTGGAGCCCCTTTCAGCACTGGAAGCTGCTCAGACTTCACACAGACATCTTAGTAATAAACCACCTCTGGGAAGATTGCCCTTCTGTTGATCAGTTTTAGACTCCAAGTGTCTTTCTTTTCTTCCCTGATGGCCAGTGGCAAAATATTTGCAATACTCAGGAAAAACTTCCATGAGACAAGAGCCAAGAAAGAAATCTTCCACGTACATTTTCTCTCATTTCCAAGTTCAAATCAGAACCTGTAATGTTACTTTAACATAGTTTGCATCAGTTAATCATATCATTAATGTTATGACTGACAGATAGAAATCAGTTTAATGGAGAGTTCAGGGTTCTTAAATCAAGCAACACAGGCTTTTGGGTTCTCATGATTAACAGACCAATATCCAAGCCACATATGGTCTAACCGAAAAGCAAGATGGATAATGAGTTCATGCATCTGTTGAAGGAATTTTAAAATATATGGTGGACTACATTACAATGAAAGCACATTACATGGGAATTAATGCCTGATAATTTGTCTGTCATAGGCAATGTTAAAAGAAAAAGTGTGAAGCCCAAGGAGGGATAGTCACAAGTTAGACTGCAGGACATAAAATGAAATGGAGGAGGAATGGGAGGAAGAAAGAGGAGCAAGCACCACTGGATTCATTTAAAGACTTACAGAAAATTCCCAAAGGGATGTTTTCTGCCATGCATAAGTCTCATGGCTTGTGCAGTCCTCATCGACAAACGTCAGCCTTCTAATGAAACAAGTACACACACATTCTTTGCCCACTTCTTATTCCTGAAGAGAAATTGTATTTCAGACAGATAACCTGCCCTTGTACCTGTGATGAGGACACTCCAGTGGAACTAACTGTAATGATGAAGGAGAACACGAGTAATGTAAATATATGTTGGCATGCATAAAGCTAAAGATAAGAATGAAAGCCAGTAGAAAATAAAAACAAAGAACCAAGAGAAGTCATTCAGGATGGTGTGAAGCTAGAGTAGGACTTACAGAGGGAAAGAACAGTAGGACACTCTTGGCTGAATAATCTGAAGACCATAATGTGTTTTAAGTTTCTCTCGTTAGAAAATTATGAGTTCCCAGAGAAGAAATTTTAATATCTGATTTTATAATTACCATTCTATCACAGCAATCACATAGCAAAAAAAGAGTTGATTTTTAATCTCACAAGTTTTGTCAAGCTGGTACGATTCATTCTGATCCCTCCTTCTCCTCACCTTAAGAGAGGAAAAATTACAGAAAATAAAAGTTTGGGCAGAATTTTCCTGAATTCTATAAGCAGAACTATATGAAACTAATAATATTTTGTTTTACTTTCAGTTATTTTATTTTACTACTTGCATATCTACTGAAATACAGTCCATTATTTCTGTTCTTTATCTGTGTCTGTATCCAATGTTCTTTATCCAATGTCTATAGTCCATTCTTATGTTGTTCCATAATTATTAGGTAGCATATTACAAGATAAAGTTTTCATCTTAAACTCACGACTTAAAAAAAGAATTCTATTCTTCTGCTCTTTGTCTGGATAGAGCAAAAGTGTAAAGGAAAATAAACTAATCATATAATTTCCAAATAAAGCGAGCAACACTGAGGAAAGCACTTGAGGTGTTCTTATTTATCTGAATTTCCCATCCTATGTGTGGGAACAGATGGAGGGTGCTAGCAGAGAGAAAGGGAGGGGTACAACTCATCACTATATGTCAGTGTACATAAGATCACTCAAAAAAAATACAAACAAAGTGAAGAGGAATGGAAGAAAATTATATATTCCTAAAACTAGAAAATAAATACTGCATATATTGAAGTCATTTTCCCCAAAGAGATGATTCATATTGCCAAGAACTATCAAGTCCATTTCAAACTTGCATCTTTGCAACATACAGGGAGAACAATTACTCTTTGTACAAAGCTAGTAAAGTGTGTAAACTAATTTACTGCATCAATGCCTGTAATAAATGTTTCCTAACTCATCTCAGAACATATAGAGTACATTACACCTGTAATTTTCCCAGGTCATTGGCAATACATTACTGCAGTGCTGCTAAAAATCCATATTCATGCTGTGTTTTCTTTCTGTAAAGCAAAGACCACTGCTCATGGTGTCTTAGAACTTCATTCCCTGGAGTAGAGCAACATCACCAAAATGATGCATTCTTTAAAGTCTGTGTATATTTGATAAACAATTCAGCAAATTACAGTAGACACATGAGAAACAGTGACAGAAGAAAAACAGGAAACAGAATTTTGATACAGTCAATTCTCCCAACAAGTGACAGGATGAGAAGAAACAGCTTCAAGTTGTGCCAGGGCAGGTTTAGATTGTGTGTTAGGGAAAATTTCTTTACTGAAAGGGTTCCCAGGCACTGGCATAGGCTGCCAGGGGAGCGATGGAGTCCCCATCCATGGGGGTGTAGAAAACAGGTACATGAGGAGCTCAGTGATATGGTTTAGCAGTGGACAGATACAGTTGGATTTGATCTCAAAGGTTTTTTCCCAACCAAGCGATTCTATAATTCTATGAACTCCTTCACTTCGACCCTCATCATTTGCTTCTGTTAAATCAGGCTCAGTTGAAAGACTGAATAAACAAGATGATAAAGGGACAATGAAACTACTAAGCCAGCTGGATCCGTAGTAGGCAGTGATTGAAATGACCTGAGGCAAAGAGGCACCACTGGCAAAAAGTCAGCTCTGGTTACTACTCTAGCAGAAATTCTGGACTGAAAGCTCTTCTGGTACCACCTGGAGTCCTCTCTGCCAAAGACATAACTTTCTTAAGCATTCTGCTCTCCCCTATTTGCATCAGCCCAGGGGAAGTGTTGTGAGTTTTTCTCATGGAACTAAAAAGAATTAGCATGTAATTGGAAATTTTGTTGCTTGTCCAATAAAAAAAAAAATCTCAGAAGGTTTTTTTTTTCTCTCTGTAAAGTTTTTGAAAACCAAAATATCCGCATTGTTAAGAATTTTGATAGAAATAGGAGAAGTCACTGACAACTGCAATAAGGCAATTATAGGATAACTTACCTTCAGGGACAGTGTTTTTGTAACTCCTAATTGGAGATTTAGTTAAGATCTGAATCAGGACGTTTTATATTCCTTCTGTATATTATATTTTAATTGCTTTTTACAGTCTGGCTGAAAGTGCCACAAGGTATAGAGTTGTAATTTGACGGTATTATAAATTTTCCTTTGGGAAGTGTGAAAAGTCAGCAGCAGAGGGGAGCCAAGAGAGGGCAGAACTCCAAAGGAGCTGCCTCCATCCAGGCAGATGCCTCTGGGAATTAAGCACTTCACTTCCTTTACCAATTTTAAACCTGCCCCTCTGCTGAAACAGCTATTGCATTATTTGAAGGTGTGTTTTTCTTTCTTTCTTTTTTGGTCTTTTCTCTCATTTCTGTTTTACACAATCAGCTCAGAGAGAGTGCCTTAAGAACTGTTAAGGGCAAAAACGTACCTTGGGCTTCATGTAAATGAGACTTAGGCTCTGCATTTTAATGACTGATGCCTGTAAACTTTCTGCTTGTTCATTAGCAGAAAGATGTGTCAGGTTATAGAAGTGGTATTGAGACTGACAGTAAATGAGTTTCAGGGGGTTTTGGTCTGTGTCTCCTATTTCCTAACATTTTAGTTACTCTTTGCAGGCTCTGATGTGATGCAGCAGGGAAGGTACTAACTGGGGTGTGCAGAAATTATGGTAAAAGCTATAACATTTTACAGTGAAGCCGAGTTCTTACCACAGCTAGCAAGCATGTCCTGACTTCCATAGCCTGCCATCAAAAAAAATTCTGCATGAATTTATTCTCTATTAAATTGTTACACAACTTTTTATTAAAACACTTCAAAAGTTTACTGGAAACATTAAAATAAAATACTAAGATTACTTCTAATACTGGATTGCCTCTTGGGAAGGTCACAGTTTTGGAGGGTAACCTGTTTTACAAGCAGATGCACTGCTCAGAGAGAGAACACGTAATAGTGTTAGCGCTGTACAGCCTGGAATGTCTCATAAGATTTTGGTGTGTCTCAGCAAAAATTCATTCCAGAAGAATTCAATCAGTTCTTGGGAGAACTTTCTGATGTGAAAAAAATAATTGAGTGCTTGACATCTAGCTTTATAGGTCAGACGCTGAAAAGGCAATATCTCAGCAATAAATTGGGACGAAATTGTAGAATTTTAGTTGTGAGGGAAGTTTGCTGTTTTGTGGAACAAATGGTTTGGATTATGTGGGTTTCAGAGAGTGTTTTCCATTAGGACAATAACAAACAAAAAGCAATGAATTTGTCGGTTGGTTTTTTTGCCCAACTTGATAGATTTTAAGTTAACCATTTTATATCAAGTGTGGCACTCCAGAAGTGAGCTGACCTAGAGCTAGAGCTTAAATCAAGAAAGAACATACCTGTTTCTGAATCATCTTGGTCTACAAATTCATGTGTTTTTTCCACAGAGTAAAGAATATTTCTAATAAAAGAGATTATTTTCTTCTCACAACATGGCATATTATATACTCATAACTGACAATGGCAATAGCACATACACTAACTTAATTGTAAGTGTTATCTCCCTTCTAATTTTGCTGACGTACATCTTGATTGATGGGTTGGTAAAAAAAGTCTTAATAATCAGGTATTTGATAGGATTACTCTAGTGACTTTGAAACAAGTGGTGATCTAACACAATCATGAGACCTTCTCGCATAAACAGCAGCTTTCACATTCTCCTTGATATGTTTTCATGTTTATTTTGCTTTGTTCTTTCTTAGGAAAGGGAACAAATAAAATATTTAGTAACTTTTATTTACAAGCTTAAATAGTATTTCTACCTACCTATTCCTAGTGCTGGAAAGCACGTTTGTGTCTGCCTTCTGCCACAAAAGAGGCATTCGGACATACCTGACGGTGCTATTAAGAAGCCATGAAAGCCACAGCACGTCGCTATTTATGCTTTTCTATATTCAAAACCCCCCTGAAAGCCGGAAGTAAAGGAAATTGCTTAAGACCAAGACATCAGAATAGATGATGAATGTCAAAGACAATAATATTTAGATTATGTATTAGTCACCTCAACAGCCACACTGAAAAGTCATAACTGCAGAGATCAGGAAAATATTCTAAAAAATTAATCTAGGGGATTAAGGATATTTAATCAATAGAAATTTTGCATACATCCAGAAAGGGTATTCTGTGGTTTTTGGAAAAATGTTATTTCCCAGTCTTTTTCTCTTCAAAAATCTGTTTTCTTTGGCCCCTGAGGATGATCTGAGATGTGATTTGAGTATTTGTTATTCCAAGTTTGCAGCTTTGATTTTCTAGTGAATGTGAGATTATGATTTCCCTTTCATTTTTGCCTGGTATTGTTTTGCACTGTGCTTATAACAAAGTCATCCTTGATCTTACATGAGTTTATGTGTGAGTTTTGACTGGATAGCCACAGTAATGCCACATGTGGGGTTTTATTCTGCTCCACTACTTAAAGAAATTACTTGCCTTTTCTTGCAAAAGCAGAAAAGACCAGGCATTTCATTTTCTTAACCTCAAAGAGTGAAGGCTGTTTCCTCTCCTTTGAGATTTGACTATCATCCAGGGTTCACACTTCTGATTTTCTTCTTGCAACTCCCGCTGCAGAGACAGTCTCAGAGAACAATGTGGGTAGTCTATTTTTTTAAGAAGCCTCAATTACTTTCCATGACATTTAAAGAATTCTGTTGTTCAGCTTTCAAAGCTTGCTTTATAACACAAAACCAGAATCTACCAGTGCAAGTACTGGATCTCATTTTCCTATCATCACATTCACCCCGGTGAAGGAAGTCAATCAATCAGAAAGGGTAAGAGTTGAAACCAGCTGATAATCCTATAAAGACATAAACAAACAGGGGGAAATATCCTGTATCAGGGCAGAATGTCATATTTACTAAATATGCAGTGCACGGGTATAAACAAACCTGCACTGTGTTTTGGATGGCACTGTGTTTTATCAAAACTTCAGGGGGTTTTCAGCACACAAATATTCACCACTGGGAAGAGCTATTTAGCATCTGATTAGACACATCTGACTATTTACTGCACCCTGCTTCTACTGCTGTGAACACCAAATCACGCTTGAGGGTTAGAACTAGATGATCTTTAAGGCCCCTTCCTATCCAAACTATTCTATAATTCTAAAACCAAAATTAAGGTGATTCTACATGAACTTATTCTAAAAAGCAATTCTCCCATGAAGAAAACTGATACCAAAAAAATGAAGTCTTGGTTTCAGCAGTGAAGTAGTTTCTTGACTGGGGAGAGCAACTCCCATGTTTGCATTTTATCATCTGTAGCCAATAGCTCCAGCCTCTTCCATCTTTGGTCCCAGGAAATTTCATAGCAACTGTGGCCCAGAGCTGAAAGTCTACAAAGGCGTAGTTTGATCTCCAGCTCCCAGACTGCCATCAGGGACCAGTATTGGTTATCCACAGGCAGGAACTAGGACAGGCCAATCTGCTGTTAGTCTTAAATTCACACCACAAAGCCAAACCAAAATACAAAAAGTTGCTGAAACCACTAATAATAACCACTGTCACATTATCAGGCTGGTAAATTTTAGAATCCTAATTGCTAAAAAAAAAATATAATCTGTCCAAAGTTTTTTGGGTAGCAAGGATGCAGGGAGTCTTCTTTGTTTGTCTGTTCTTTGTTAAAGAAATCTACACTATCCAGAAGAGTCCTCCAAGGATTCAAAATTGCAGACAGTTTCTGCTCCAAGTACTTCCAGCAATTGCTGGCATCTTTTAAGACTGTCTGAATAGAATTTATTAACATATATATCCAGGGCTCTATCCTCTATTGAAAGGAGATATAACACATGTTCCCTGACAGATTAAAGCAAGCTGTACTATAAATTGTGCAGATTGAGCCCTCTTACATGGCTTACCCTAATCATAGCTCTGCCATTTGCTTCTCATGACAGGATAAAAATAAAAGTCCCATAAAACTAAAATAAAATAGACAGTCTGCCATTCCTCCCTTAGAAAACATTTGTCAGAATCTCTTCAAAAATAATTGGGAAGAAAATGTGCTGAATTCTACAATCTATTGAGTCATTTTTAAAGCTCGTCCAGGCATGTTAAAAGGCAGCATTCTTTATGATCAGCTAGCTTGGGAGAGGATGTATTTTACATTGTCAAAAGCCTTTCATAGTTTGCTTTTTCTCCCTTAAGAATAAGTTTCCCCAACTTTAAACTTAAATATTTATCCAGTGAGCAAGAAACAGTGAAACATTTGGGTACACTTACTGTTCTATAGTTCTCAGTGATCTAAACCATGCTTTTCCCCACGCTTTTTTCCTAAGCCTCACAATTTACATTTTTTCCTTCTCTACAGCGTCTGCTTTTGAACTGTTGATACTTAATGAAAGCAGTGTAGAAGCCTTCTTTTGCAATGTATGAAGGAAAACAGCTTATGGTACATTGTTCAGCTCTTTTCAAATACTACTGCTGACTGAAACCTGAACACTTCAATTGCTGCAGACTGAGCTTGGCATCTTCATCTGGAGCAGTTGTTTCTCTTCATGGTAAGGAAATGACCTCTACAATTATGGGCTATTCTGCAAAGGCTGAATTCTGGAAACTCAGTATTCACTTGTAAACACAGTGATTCACATCTGGGAGGTGCTGTGAGAGTCCGGTAATACAGGGAGACAGAAATATTTAAAAGAAGGATTGCTTCCTGGTAGAGATGGTGTGGCAGATAAACAAGACAGCTCCAGAAAGCATGAGATGCGAACTGTTGCCTCTGAAAACTGTTCCATCTACTCTATGAAACATAGGATAGCCCTAGAATAACTCTCCCTATGGTTCTTATGCAGAAAGGACAAAATTAAACAGCTATATTCTGCATACCAAGGGTCTTTTCAACAGCAGAGTGGCTTAGCTCTCCAGAGTTCATCATCAGTTGCCATATTTCAGGATTGGAGACCACCTCTATGTAATCTGTTTTCAGAAAGACTTAAGCTTTACTAGAAACTGTATGAACTTTTGGAATCAGAAAGACTGTTCAGTTAGCTACCTAGAATTTATTTATAATAATAATATACAGCACCATTTCAGCCACTTCTGTGGCACTTCATTTGATTCTTTTCACTATTACTCTGTTCAAATATCTCTACTGGCAACCTTCCTTAGGCAGGAATATTGTGACATTTCTTTTTGCAGGTGGGCCACACCAACTGGTCCAGAGAAAGCAAGCAGGATGGTTGATGGAAATCAGGGCCCAGATACTTATAACACTGCAATTATACAAAATCAGCAAAATAATTGAAGCGGAGAGTAATAAAGACAGCCTTAATAGTGCTTGGCTTCACTACAATTTGTCATATCCAATTGGATTAATGTCTCAGTCAATGCTACAGGTAGTTTAAAACGAGTATCAGTTGTGAGATTAAAAAGAGCTCTCTGCCTGATATGCAAAAAAGAAGTGCTGACATGCAGTAAATTCAGATTATAAATACACAGGCTCCTGTTAGGCATTAGAAACTGTACATATTGGCCAAGATGGGAAAACAATAGGCTTGAAGGATTGGTACCGGTAGGTGCTTAGCAACTACCACAGAGGACGGAATCTTCCTTTTTCCGTAGGTCATGAGGAATCAGAGGTTTAATCTTTTCCCTTTAATACACTTGAAAACATAGTTGCTTTCAGAGAACACCATTCCTGGTTTACATGAGGACCAAACACAGCAGAGTTACAGCACTGTAAAGCTGGTTTGCCACCCCATGTACTCCAGCTCCTCCGGGTGCTGAGCATCTGCTCACTGGTGAGGGAGCTCATCCAGCTATGCACAGATTACATTTTAATTTCTAATTCTTGGAGGAAGCATGCGCCTGAGACAGAAGAGATAAACAAAGCATATGCTTTTCTATTAAAAACAATTATACTCTGTGTCCATTGTGGCATATTACCATACCACAAATTTTTTACCTTAAGAATATGCATTGCAAAGCATGTGTATGATTAGCCCTCTCAAGCATGGTGTCTCAGTAGATTTTCACTGAGGCAGAAAGAGCTAGATTTGCAAATGGATTTTAGTGCCGCAAAAGCATCTTGAGGCACTTGACACACTTGACACACAGTGGAATCCAATGTCCTGGCCTAAGCATCTGGGTAGGAAAACTGCTATATGCCTCAAAACCAGTAGGATAGGGGGGTTTGCATAGAAAAGAAATAAGCTGAGTGGCCAGGGCAAAGGTGTGTAAATAGTGCAAAGACAGAGAGCCACTGTGCAGCTTCTGGCAATGAAAAGCAAGAGAAATCAACAATTTTGACCATACTACAGCTTTAAAGAAGTATGTTTTCAATTCATACGTAGTTGTTAAGTAGCAGAATGCATCACTGAAGACCACAATGTATTTATAAATAATTACAAAACTTAAGTAATTGCGGAAGAGATTCCAAAACAAATCAAAGAGTGTCATTTCACTGGTGTCTGTTAACTGTGATAATTCAAACAGATTCATGGCTGTTCCTAATCCACCAGGTTATTACCACAAGCTGAGGGGTAAGGTTACACCATAATCTTCTTGTACTTGTTCCCTTCACCTAAGCATCTGCTTGGTTTCCAACAGAGGGACAGACCTAGCCCAGTTCTGAAAAAAAAAGCATTTCCACAGAGATTTGGGGAAAGGAAGGAGAGAGGACAGGACCAGGAAAACAAATATGTTTGGGACACAGATAAATAAAAGGAAATCTGGTTGCAGGTTAAGAGTAAATAAGAATATGAAGACCACCATCTGTTGATCATCGATCATAATGGTTTCAGTTGTGAGAATAGGCCCAGGCACATTTGGGGAAAAATTAAAAGCATTCCCAGGAATGACAGACCTCAGGATAAGAGGGCAATATATAAATCTGAGACAAGTGATAAAAAAAAGAAGAGATGAGGATAAGGTACTAAAAATGAGGTAGCTGGAGCGATATAAAACCCACAAGCCTGTGCTGTTTAGACACTCAATCTCACAATGAAAATAAATGGTTCTGATGTCCCCACCAGCTTTAAAATCCAGCCAGAGCTGATACCCTCCTTTTCCCTCCAGTGGGCTGGTGTTTGACAGTGTGTATCCCCAATGCAGTTTGTCTTTCTATCACTCCCTCTTCCCCTGTGAGGATTCAGCCCCAGATACTCCAATTCACCCTTTGATCAAGTCTACTTCAGAAGCTTCCACCTCTATTTGGAATTTAACATCTCTTCTTAGGGGCAATTGTCCAGTCAGGAGTTTAATTTATCCTGCCTCATTTAGAGATGAACTCAGAATAAAACATTGATTCTTCTCTAAACTTTGTCCCACCATCCTTTGGAAGTTTCCATAGAGATGACATTTCCACTACAACTTCTATGGTTTTCCAGTTCCAGGTGGGCGGCAGAGCAGCAGAAGCAGCATAATAAAGGAAGGACTTTCTGCAGATTTCTAGAAAAGAAATTAGATTCAATTTCACTACGATGTGATTGGGTGACAAATCATCCTCAAAACCACTCAGTGTTCACAGAGCTACAGCTGGATGCATCAGGTAAAGACAAGCTGACAAAGGATATGTTCCCACAGCTCTTGGGAAATGGAGAACCCAGATGCAAAAGATCTTCTCCAAAGCCAGAGAATGCAGAGAGACTTTTAGTTTTGTGCACACACACAGAGGAGAATTTCCTTATGTAAAAAGGTCTTCGATCTACTACAAAATGCAGAGGCTCTTACACTTGTAATATGTGGAACAGAGAATTTAGTATCAGAATGGTTTGGGCCGGAAGAGACCTTAAAAGATTACGTAGCTCCAAGCCCTGTTGCACTGAGTATGAAGCAAAAGAGCTGTGCTCATAGGGAAGAATGTTTTCCTCTCTCCAAATTTAAGACTTCTATAATTTCTCCCTTTATAGTGCAGGGTTATACAGAGGAGACCTGACACTGTTTATGAGCCAAAGAGAAAATTCTAGATGTAAGCCACTGGAATACAAATTCAAAAATGGCTGAAGTGTCCACGTAAGTCAAATTCAAACTGGAAAACATCAAGAAATAATAGTGAACATTCCAATGAGCTACAAAATACTGTCAAATATTTAACATCAGTATGGAGAAGTCAATTATATCCTGGTTAGAGTGTTCAAAGGACAAGATTTGAGGTAGATACGTATGTTGATGCTTTCTCATTGTGAAGAAGAGAGGAAGATTCTTCTAAAATGAAATTGTGTGATCATGTAATCATTAAAAATGAAGATTTAATGTGTGGCATCTAAACAGAATTCATATGAATTAGGCTGTATGCTATATTCTACAGTAAGTATTAGTTTAACAAATGATATATAAATGGTGGTGAATTTATTTTACAAACTCCGATACTTCAGCTTCTCAGAATCAGAATAAAAAATAATGAATCCAGTCTAGGTCTCTGAAAGACTACATATAATTATATTTTATGATTTTCAGATTATAAACGTGTAGGAAATGTGAAAACTTGCTGAAGCAAATTAGTAAGAACCAGAAATATCACCTAAAAGATAAAACAAAGGTACATTGAAGCCATTTGATATTTCCCTAAGTGAGTCAGACGGATCAGCTGCACATAATGTTTTTAATGCATCAGGCATAGTGTGCTAAATGTTAATGATTACGTTTTAAGGGTTTAATGGCTTACTATATTTTTAATGTAAGAAATAGCCATTCTAATGGGAACGTACATACCCTTTACTAGGCAGCTAGTTCCCCAGTCAAAGTTATAAAAAAAAGATTCAGTGGTCCTATGGGGGAACCACACAGTTGTAAAGGTATCAGGGTTAATTGCCTGAATTATTGGGACACCTTTTTCATGAGCTTAAGTTATTAAAATGGGAGGCTTTGTGCAGTGAACTTTAGATGCATACTTTTTTCTAAAAATACAAGCTGATCTTAGGCTAAAAGAATAATTTTTAAGATGTCTTAAGATCTTTCAAGATGTCTTCATGGGGTTTTACAAGAGAAAAATCATGGAAGATTTAATTTGGGATTCTTTAAGAATTCTCCTCTGAAACAGAAACCTACTAGCAGGCAAGAGTCCTCTGAGTGGGAGGGTAGGGATCTCCAATTCTTGATTATTTTTCTCCTATACTCTCAACAGATTCAGGGGAAGAGAGGGAGTCTGAGAGAAAGAACAAAAGGAGAATGAAAAGGGGCTGGGAGAAAAAAAATATAAAAATCAAACCACAAGTCAAATCCACCCTGTCCCCAAGATAATTCCAAAGGAACACTATGTGCAAGTTGGATTTTTTCTGACTTGGCATGCAAGATTGTGGAATTTTGAGGTTCTTTTCCCAATTCTATGGGAGAAAATGTGTGCAAGCATATGTGTGTGTTTGAGATGCACTTAATGTAAAAGGAAAGCATTCAACTGGAAAGAGATTTCTCTTCCTTTGCTCCTGGAAGATCTGGGGAAAAGAGCTGTCCTTACAGGCAAGCTAGAAAGAACTGAAGTTTACTTTTAATTATGCCAAAAGAAAACAGGGAAAAGCACAGCTGAATTCCTAGAGGAACCATGTGAGAAAGCATTGCCTAAAAGAAAGAAATGCTTCCCTGCAAACAAAATCTAACATCTCCAGAGAGCACGTGTGGCATCTGACACAGCTGTAGATGGTGTTCAGCTGTAATCTTGAGAGACCTCTCTATTTCTTACACAAACTGGGATATTTGGGGTTCTTTATTTAGAGTCAGCAAATGTGTCAAATGGCGTCATGGTGCTTAGCTACTCACTTCTTTAAGGCCTTTCCAAAATGAGCAGAAAATATGGTCCTTCTCTACAATATAGTTAGGAGGCTTTCCAATAGAAAAAGCAATGGCAAGTAAGAAGCAAAGACCCAATCTCCTCTTATTCATTCATACACCCCCCCTTTAAAAGGACATCACAGCTGTGAAGTCAAGCTCTTTATTGTTAGGAAATGCTAAAGTTAAGATTGGCTCACAGTCAAGCAAGAAGGGTTAAATGCAGTTCATGTGCAACAACTCTTGCCTGCTTCTCCCTCCTGGGTGGGCAAGGAGGGGGCCCCCACGGCACTGGGGGTGGTGCTGGTGGCACAATTGGGGTGCAGGTGCATGTGCACAGATACACCCGCAGGATGGGAATTTCTTGGGAATTCAGAAGGGCATTTAGGATTTTGTTTATCACTCTAAGCGTCTGCTAACCCTGACCCTGGTAGTCCTCTGACTGCTTGTTAATAACATGTCATATGAAACATCAGACTCTTCAAATCCTCATTTGATGAAAAACTGATAACTGAGCAATTTTTCCTTCCTGGGATCAGTGCTAAGAAGTGGCATTTTCACCAGACACCTCAGAGGACGCTCAGGAGATCAGAATAAAGATATTTGGCTTTTTTACTTCCCTACCACCACTAGACAAAATTCATTTCATTCATCCCTGGTTCTGCAACCCAGCTCATTCTCAGTCCTTTTTCTACTTTGACTGTTTTGTTTTTCGTTCTTGGTCCCATTTATTGCTTTCAGACTTCCAGCACAGTCCAAAACCAACTAATATCACTGTTTCTCAGCTTCACCTTTTTTTCTCACGCTGTTCCTTCATGTGAACTCAGCCTTTTCGGCAGGCTAATCCAAAAAGGTGTTTAAGAACAATTCTATTTCTTCCCAAGGCAAAAACCTGTCACTGACCAAAGTACGCTCTTCCTTCTCATCTACCTGAGAATATAATAAGGCTAGATGAACAGTGTTGGTGTGGGTAGCTGAACCCAACTCACCAAAAGGATATCCCATGCCATATGACATCACATTCAGCAATAAAATTTTTGGGAAAGGAAGATAAAAGGGGCAAATGTTAGATGTGCTGTGGGACTGCTGTTCAGGAAGAGGCTGGATGTTTGCCTTCTGATGGGAAGTAGTGAATAAATTCCTCTTCTTTCTTTGTTTGCACTCACAGCTTTTGCTTTTCCAATTAAACTGTTATTATCTCAACCCATGAGTCTTCTCACCTTTCATCCCCATCCCATGGCAGAGAATGGATAGCAATGTAGGGTTAGTGTTTGGCTGCTGGGGAGGGTCAATCCACCACAGGTAAAAAGACCAGATGGCACTCTAAGACCCTTGAAGACTTATCCTAGAAGACCTCCAGAAAGATGAACCCAGCAAGGCTTTGTGCTGCACAGACAACTGTAAAGGTTTTGACATCTCAGAAGAGAGCACACAAGAAGCCAGTGAGAAGGAAGACATAGCTTAAAGGGTGGGTAACATGAAGGGAATGAAGAACAATGTTAAGCTTGACAGTGAGAATGCCTAGGAAAGGATAGAGCTTCATTCATCCTTGGATTCACTGCTGCACTCCTGGCTAGCATGGCAACCTCTACTGTATCATACATACCTTTAATTACACTTCTGCAAGAGTCTTTGTCCTACAGACTGTGGTCATGCCTAGTAGCTAATGGAATGCAGCAACCTGAGGCTCTGAACTGCTGCATATAGTCCTTCAAAAGGTTCATCATCTATCCATCTCTCTCCAGATCAGCTATGAATACACAAACCATCTCCAGACTGAGTTTCTGCTTCCAGCTCTGAGTTGCCAGCACAAAGACATAAGCCAAGTAGAAACAAGAGGATGTGGCCCAATGTCTTGTCCAAAGTTCACTCAGAAGCCATAGACTCAGTGAAATTCCTAAACTCCACTGATTTCAATTTGTTCTCTTAATTTATCCTCCTTGAAAAGGGGAAAAAAAAGAAGGGGCTGCAAAAAAAAGCTGGAATCAAGAAGATGTGAGAGAAATTCGTTCTGAAAAAGAAAGCTGGGATAAAATTGCTACTGTTCCACTTTGTCAAATGTAGTCAACATTAGGCAGCTGAGAGAGAACGTGTCTTAGACCTGGGAAACTGTTCAATCAGATGTAAATAAATTATATATGCAATTGAAATCCTAGCAAAGCCATAGATTAAAATGAAGTAATAGATGATAAAATGGATTCTGTAGGCTATGACTGTATAATATTCAGAGAAAATGTAAGATATTGCTTTTAAAAATCATTTTTAAAGTTTTAAGTAGGCTTGCATATTTATGGGTAGCTATTCTTTAGCTCCCGTCTTGTAACATATTCTGCTGGCATCTTTTGCAAATTTCCAGCTCTACAAAAAAGGCATGTATCCAGCAGCAAACTGCCAGGATTACGTTTCTTTTCATATGCACTGTATTAATCAAAACTCGTGTAGAAATAATGCTGCGGCTTCCATTTATGCCCTTGAGAAATCAGGCTTTTGTGAGGCCCGTACTTTCATTAGTCTCTGAAACTCCCCTGCATCTCGTGTCACCCCAGTTGTGCTTTCTTATCCTGCTTTCTCCAGCCTGGAGATTCAGGAGTCTCTGCAGTTTCAAAGTCTAATCCCACGTGGCTCTGTTTGGCTGATCAGGCTATGTCAGCCACCTTCCTCGCCTGGTAAAATGAACATCACAAGGTCTAAAGTATTTGAAGGAAGCCTCTAACTGCACTTCAGGCAAAAAGCCTGAATGCTCACGTAAGCCTGATGCAAGAACTTCACTAGTGGTTAATATTGTGTAAATGACTTAAGCAAACATTGTAAACTTGAAATGGGATTTCTGCCTCCAGTGAATCACTTTTTCAGTGCCATTGAGTACCTAGGTTAAACACAGGAGCTACGCTGCTCTTCTGAAGCACTGGGAGCACCAGGGTACATAACATGTGGGTCAGGCTTCACTAAAACCCTGGCTAGTCTGCAGAAGGATGATACTTCAATTAAGCAGCACATTTATCTTTTTGCCAATTGCCTTTCTCTGTTCTGAGATTTTGAAACTGGAAATATGACCAGAGCTGACTTAATTCTGCAACTGTGTGAGGGTGAAAGTTAGTATTAGATTGCTCTAGTGCTCAGACATGTTTAAGGAAATAATGTTATGATGTTTACATAATCATTGTGTTCAAAGGTTCTCCTTTATAACAATGTCAAGCATCACAAAACATGTAATAAACGAAGTGAAACTGGGAAATTCAGGAAATGAATACAGAAATGAATCCTGTAAGGCCTAAAAACACAGTGTTCATCTTTCTAGAAAGTCCCCGTAAGCAGGCTGTACGTGCACTAGAGCCAATTTACAGGAAAACAAGAGGGACATGAGGGATGAATGAGCAGAATTCTCTCTTTGTAAGAAAAGCTACATTTGTTTAAAAGGAGAACAAGATCAATACAGCAAAATCTCTTTGATCTTTACCCAATGCTTAGAGTCTTTTCTTTCCTTTTTTAGATGTATTTGATATTTATGTACCTCGTGTTAATAAGGTCCTCACAGCAGGTCCTGTCTATCTAGATTTGTAGAACAGCTGGCACAGCAGGGTCACCCGAGTTCATATCTTTGGTTTGTAAGAGCAGTGGGAATACACCTAAATAAGTATTTCTAATTGATTCTATTTCAGCAGTGCCCCAGCAGCAATCATGAAGCAAAGCTCATATAAACAATGGGAACATTTTCAATGAAACTTATTAAGAAGATACCATAGCAAAAATAACCACACATACACCAGTTACAGCGGTATCAAGAGAAATGAAGCATGAGCTCAAAGGCCTGTTCAACCCATTAAAAGCTGCAACTTGAACTCAGGTGTCCCATGACTTCAGCAAATGCTCTCACCATCATGCTTCTGCTGTGTTGGTAGGGCAGCCAGACATTGCAGCAGATGCCCTCCTACTTTAAAGAGCTAATGTACTCATCACGTCTGAAAGCAATTTCAGGTGGAAGAGACTGGGCAAGTGCCCTGTGTAAGTCTGCTAATGATCACTGCAGTGCTGATCATGGTACCAAAGGTATAAGGGCCATTTTCAGACCGATACCACTACTGAATATCTGAGCAAGATCAGTCTAGAAGACACAAAAGCCACACAGTAGAATCAGAACTCTGAAACATCTGTAAATTAGAACTGCACGAATCAGGATAGAATTAATATTATCTTTCATTCAATCCAAGTTTAAGCATTTTAAAATAGCATAGTGAGCAACAGTATTCAAGTATTTGGTAGCACCACGACAGCATGATGCACAAGGACTTGACACAAGTCTCTGAGCAACATGACAACCAAAGTGTGAACAAGTAGGGCAGACTGCTTGATACACAAAGATGACTGTCAAAACTAGAACCCAAGAAAACCAGCATAAGCAGCAGATGAAATCACTCATCTGGAAGGGGGAAAGCAGCAAAAAATCATCACCATTTCGTTCTAGAGAGGAGATAGAAAACAAGGCCACTTCAGTCCCAATTTCTCTCTTCAAAGAGCTGCCCAACTTGTCTTTGGCTTACTGAGACCACCAAGGATCACAGCCATCTCTGCTAACTATGTGACATCAGCTCTGTTGTCTTCTACACCCTTCAATAATATAAGCATTAAAAATCAACATCTCTGTATATATAGTGATAATGTTAAATAATATCTAAGATCTAACTACTGTCATAGACTATCCAAAGCTGATCTGGACGGTCTATGATTATAAATCAGTAAAAATAAAATAGGACATTACACACTGCATGATTTCATCACACCAAATAACAATATCTATATATTAAGTATTGAGTAAATATGCATCTGTGACTTTCAGGCTCATTTTCATGCAAGTATGTTTTTCTTAAGTTGTTCATAAACCCTTTAGATTCGTTGAATACTTGAATCACTTAGAGGTGGTCGGCGAATTTTTACGGCACCCATGGAGGTGATTTAAACACATGCCTTTGCGTGATTTTTAAGAAATAAACTAATGAGCACTGCA